>NW_006921618.1:14123635-14124298 GCF_000298275.1 Orycteropus afer afer | reverse complement strand
ATCCCCTTCCAAGTGGATGACAGTGGTAGCCGGGCACCATCTAGTTCTTCTGGTCTCATAGTATAGGCTGCAGATTGGATGGTGTACCAGTCGCTAGGACTAACTGTTTCCATTAATTTTGGTTTTCTTCATTCTTCTTTGCTCTATGAGGAGAGACCCATCGCTACTCGCCAAAGTAGGAGGTGGAACAATGTTTTGTATAGTACGTTATGCCAATTGAGCTTGATGTCCCCTGCAACTATGGTCCCACCTTTGACTTCTTCCTTCAGTACCACTGGTTTTTAATCACATGCCACCCCCGAAATGGATGAAGATCTACCAGTTCTTTTTGGTACAGTGACTCTGTGTATTTCTTCCATCTTCTTTTGATGCTTCCTGTATCATTCAATATTTTGCACATGGAATCTTTCAACAGTACAACTAGAGGTTTAAATTTTTTCTCAATTCCTTCAGCTTGAGAAATGCTGAGTGTGTTCTTCCCTTTTCGTTTTCTAACTCCAAGTCTGCACATTTCATTATAGTAATTGCCTTTGTCTGCTTGAGCTGCCTTTGAAATCTCTTGTTCAGCTTTTATTTTGTCATTTCTTCCATTTGCTTTAGCTACTCTCTGCTCAAGGGCAAGTTTCAGAGTCTCTTCTGTCATCCATTTTGGTCTTTTCTTCT
>NW_006921618.1:14023570-14122495 GCF_000298275.1 Orycteropus afer afer | reverse complement strand
AGATGCGCCTGACACAGGCCATGATATTTCCAATCGCCTCGTATGCATGTGAGAGCTGGACAATGAATAAGGAAGACCGAAGAAGAGTTGACGCTTTTGAGTTGTGGTGCTGGCAAAGAATGCTGAAAGTACCATGAACTGCTAAAAGAACTAACAGATTTGTCCTGGAGGAAGTGCACCCGAAATGCTCTTTGGAAGCGACAATGGCCAGACTTCGTCTCACCTACTTTGGTCATGTTGTAAGAAGGGACCATTCCCTGGAGAAGGATGTCATGCTTGGTTAAGGTGGTGGGTCGACGAAAGAGGGGAAGGCCTTCAATGAGACGGACTGACATGGTGGCTGCAATGATGGGCTCAAGTATAGCAGGGATCATAGAGCTGGCGCAGGATCGGGCAGTGTTTCGTTCTGCTGTACATGGGGTTGCTATGAGTCGGAAACGACTCGACGGCACCTGACAACAACAAGAACAATGCCTATGATATCAATATTTATGCATTCTGTTTCATTTTTGACAACTTCCAATTTTCCTAGATTCATGCTTTGTAACATTCCATGTTCTGATTATTAATGGATGTTTGCAGCTGTTTTTCCTCAGTTTGTGTGGGATGACAGCTGTTGCATTGTTGGAGACTGCAGTCAATGTCATGAGATAAAACAAAGTGTATGTGAACCAGTGTATGGAACATGAATTTGCTCTGTAAACTTTCACACAAATCACAACAAAATTTAAAAAAAAGACAACTTCAGGGGATATGTTAGGTTTAAGGTTTAAAGATTATCTCAGAGCAATAGTTTCAGGAGTTCATCCAGCCTCCATAGCTCCAGAAAGTTTGCAGTCCATGACAATCTGAAATTCTGTCCTACATTTTTCCCCTTTTGATCAGGATTCTTAAATGAACCTTTGATCAAAATGTTCAGTAAGAGTAACTGGGCACCATCCAGTTCTTCTGGTTGCATGGTAAAGGAGGCAGCTGTTCATGGGGGCAATTAGCCACACATTCTATATCCTCCTCCTATTCCTAACTCTCCTTTGTCACTCCAGGTCAATAGAGACCAATTGTCATGCCACTTGCAAGCTTTTAAGACCCCAAGCACTATGCAACAAACTAGAAGGTAGAACAGAAGCACTAAATATTTGAATAGGCCAATTAATTGGCACTTCCCATGAAACCCTGACCCTAAACCTCCAAACCAACGAACCAAATCCCATGAGGTGTTTGGCTGGACATAAGCAGCCTCAGTAGCTACTCTCTCTGTTTTCTGGTCACTGTTATAAATATGACTATCGCAGAAGGTCTGTTCTGATTGCTTTTAATTTTGAGAATGAGGATTGGAGAAAAGGTGGTGTTGAACACTTGAGAAAAGAGGAAACTGTGTAACCTAAGTTCCCTGTGATTCTAGTTCTCAAAATAGGCTGCAGGTTGCATACTGGAATCACCCAAGAAGTTTAAAAAAATACTGATACCTGGGTCTCTTTCCTAGAACTAATGATTTAACTGGTAGGAGGTGCTAGCGGGCACTAGGATTTTGAAAAGCTCTCCAGGTGATTGTGCTATACAGAAAAATTTGAGTAATTAGGGATACTCACTAAGATTGCCAGGTAGGACTAAGGACTCCCTTGGGAAAATGATCCCGAGTTAAAAGAGACTAGTTAGTACTGTAGTGTATTTTTCTCCATGCAGGCATGGAATAGGCAGAGAATTAGATTTAACCAAGGTTGATTTTTCCTTGAAAATAAGATATGGGGAGAGGGGACCAAGACAGTTGAGAATGTCTGCATGGGAATAATTATCATGAGGGGTGAAGGGATCTAAACTGGGTAAGGAGGGAAGCTGAAGCCATGAGAGAGACGAAGGACAGCAAAACGGTGGTAGGATTAACAGATTATCGGTCCTGAGGGAGTGGGAGAACTGTTAAGAGTTGGGGTACCAGAGGGAGTAAACTGGAAAGACATGAGATTATGATCAGAGAATGGAATGCTTAACACTGAAATGATCTGGCAGAGGGTGAAGGTCTAGGGTATGAGTATGCACGTGAGGAGGACAAGATCATTAGAAGGGAGTCAGACAAGGAACCCGGAGACCAGTAATAAAGACGTATCATCTTTATTAATATTGAAATCATCAAGAAATCAACAGAAGTAGTGTAAAAAGCTATGATAATAAACCAGGAGTTTAAGGAATGAGGAAGAATGACCTGTGGATCTGTAGATGACAACACAAAAGGTAACCGGGAGGGTTGGCAGACAATGGGCCTATAAGTTCATGTGAATGATCAGAATTCCCAGGTGTATAGTAGAGCTGGCAAGGGGCAAGGTTATGGTCATTACTTGGTCACAGCCAGCTACCCAGAGGGACCGAGTAGTTGATCCTGAGGGCTTGGGACCATAGTCGCAGGGGACATCAAGCTCAATTGGCATAACATACTATACAAAACATTGTTCCACCTACTACTTTGGCGAGTAGCGACTGGGACCTTAAAAGCTAGGAAGCTGCCATCTAGATGCAACAACGGGTCTCTCCTCATCAAGAAGAAAGAAGAAAACCAAAATTAATGGAAACAACCAGTCCTAGAGACTGGTACACCATCAGATCTGCAACCTATACAACTATGAGATCAGAAGAACTAGATGGTGCCCAGCTACCACTGCCATCCACTTGGAAGGGATGTAGGAGATCCTGCATAAAGAGGGAGAACACTGTGGTACAAAACTCAAAATCATTTGGAGGCAAAAAAAAAAAAGAAGGTTTGCTGGTCCAATAGAGCCTGGTGGAACCACTGAGACTATGGCCCCAAGCTGCCCTTCAGGTCTGGAATTGAACCCACAACTGTGGTTTCCAGCCAAACAAAGTACAGGCATGTGAGTTAAACATTTACCTCAAGTAGACACACGCCCTGGAGAGAACAATCATGGGAGAAGGAAGGGCTGCTTATGCACAGGGAGATAGCTCAGGGTGCAGAAGAGTATGAAGGGATGGACACTGGGAGGAGGTAACTATGGGGAGGAAGTGGGAGGGGAGCTGCTGCATTGTAAATTTTGGTCAATGACATGAGACAAAGTATATGTGAACTGCTGTATGAAAAGTGAATTTACTCTGTAAATCTTCACCCAAATCCTAATAATAAAAAAAAAAAAGGTATTATGAAGGGAAAAAAAAAAAAAAAGGTAACCGGGAATATAATCTGATGGCATGAGCCTTAAAACTGGGGGTAAGGGGGGAACGGAAAGAGAGAGGAATAATGAAATACCATCTACTGTTAAATGTCTTTTTGCTCTTAAGGGAAAAGAGACCATGACTTTTTACACCTACCACCTGTGATAGTTCTTGGAACAAAATCCACTGCTATTGAGTCAATTCTGACTCACAGTGACCCTACAGGACAGAGAGAACTGCCCTATAGGGTTTCTAAGGCTGTAAATCTTTATGGAAGCAGACTACCTAGACTTTGTCCTGCAGAGCGGCTGGTGGGTTCGAACCACTGATCTTTTGGTTTAGCAGAACAATGCTTTAACCACAGCACTATCAGAGCTCTTTCTTGGAACATTGTTGTTTGTTGTTATGTGCTGTCGAGTCGGACCTGACTCATAGCCACCCCTCCTTGGGTTTCCGAGGCAGTATCACTACGGAAGTATTGCCCCATCTTCCTTCCGAGGAGTGGCTGATGGGTTTGAACAGCCAGCCTTCTGGTTACCAGTGAAGTGCCTTAGGCACTAAGCTACCAGAGCTCCTTCTTAGAACATAGTAAGCGTTTTATAAATTTTGGTGGTTGGGTGAGCTGTCTAGGGGAAACAGACTCATTCCAAAGTTATCATCTGAATTAGAACCCAGCTGTCTTGGTTCCCTATCCCAATTAATAGTATTGTTCTTTTGGTTCTGTCAATAACTCAGCTACTCTCGGGAGCTCTGGTAGCATAGTGCCTAAGGCACTTGACTGCTAACCAGAAGGCTGGTGGTTCAAATCCACTCCAGAAGGAAGCTACTCCTCAGAAGGAAGATGGGGCAATCTATTTCTGTAGTGATACTGCCTCGGAAACCCAAGGAGGGGTCGCTGACTCAGGTCCGACTCGACAGTACATAACAACAACAACTCTTGGTTCAGAGACATCCTCAAGTCAGTTTCCCCAGCTTCACAACAGGAGAAGCCTCATTTTTAAGACTCTCTTTTTTTGGTATTTCCCCTGCCCCCTCTTTTTGTCAGTTTATCAGAGCACTTCAAACAGTGGAAACAAATGGGACAGGAGTGACAGTCACAGATAATGACCCTAGTCTCCAAGTGGAAGACATTTTTAATTAAACCTGGGACCCAGCACAGCAAGCTCTGCCTTACCATAGTGAAAGAGTAGAGTGGAAAGGTTTCCACGACAAAATGAGACATGAGTCTTCAGAGAGCGATAAAAAGCATACATTATTATGCAAAAGCAATATCCCTAGGGTTTTGACATACATTCAACAACATTCATTCATGAACATAAACTGAGGACCCACTAGGCACCAGGCACTGTGCTAGGCATTGAATATAATTCATACATGAAAATTGATTAAAATATGTATCAAAGGCAGCCTTAGAGGGGAAAGGAAGTTACAAAAAAGCAAATGCATCCTGCAGGTTGTGTGTGAGTGAGGCAGCAAGGAGAGACACCCATGGGAAGAGTGGGTGATATTACTAATTAAATGAATATATAGCTATCTCAGGACTTGGGCAGTGCCACTTGTCTCCTAGTCAACTGAATGACACGGAGCTCAGCCTCCTGGCAAGAGAACCCAGGGTGATGTTTTTAGCTGTCACACCATGGAGGTATCTCCGGCTACAGAACATCTTAGTTCGTTGGCCTTTCTCTAACTTCCTATGTAAGTTTAGAAAAGTCAACCTCTCTAGGCCTCTGCTGTTTCATGTGTAAAATAAGGGATTGTGAGATCATTTTTAAAATGTCTGCCTACTTTTGAGTTATAAATCCAATGTCTCTATGGTTCCAATCACATGGAGCAGCACAGGGTATGTATTCACCTGGGAGATGAAAAGGAAATGGGGACTACTTTTAGTGCCTAGCCCCTATCATGTAGCAGCAGCATGTTCAAGACAAAGGATCAGAGACTGACCTGCAGCACCAAAGTCAGGACCCGGCAGCTGATTGCAAACCTTACCACCTCTTTCTGGGACGGGTTCAGGGGCCACATCCTCTCACCATCAGGAATTCAAGGGTGTTGCAGCAGGACTGAGCTCCTCAGGCTTCTAAACTCCAAAACCCAAGGAGGAAATGCCACACATGAGCCAGAACCAAATTCTTAAAAGTATTCTTCACAGAATCTCCCTCTTTAGCATTACTATGGCAAATTTAACCACCTAACTGCTCAGATGAAGGAAAAGCATCTTTAAGGAAGCTAGGACCACCTGGTGTCCTGCTGAAGGAATGTATTCTTAGAGGAAGCATGTCATACAGAAAGGCATGAAGCTGGAAAGCTAGGCTTGCAGAAAGTCTAAAAGCCTCTTGAGTGCTCGTACACAGGAACTAAAGACCTGAGTTCAAGACCTCCCTCTGTGACTCACATGTTCTCATTTAGTTCCTCTAGACTTCAGTTCTACAAAGTGGGAGTCAGACTACTTGCCTTGCCTGTTTCACAAAGTTGTCATCACGACAAAATGAACTAAAGTGTGATAAACCACTACATGAATCTATGTCATGGTTGTTATTACTTCGCGTGTACCATTTTCCTCTTACCCAGAATAATAAACTAGGTCCCAACCCAGAATCCCAAAAGTGGGGTATAGAACTGTACTGGAAGACCATAATGACCATATACTCTAGCTTAACTCTCTGATGTGTGTTCAGCTGGTCTGTTAAATTAAGTGGAGAAGGAAAAGAAAACCACCACTCAGCAGGGCTTCAGCTAGCGTATATTGCTAAAACAAACTTAAGGCGAAGACAGAGTCAGCTACTAGAGATGGAAAAAACTGTTATCCCCAATCTCTTTATTGGAATGACAGCAATCCATAAACAATTACAAAGCCATCCTGAGGCAAGGAACTACTTTAAGGTACTTTTTGCATTTCTTGGGCTAAATAAAGTAGCAATGGCTTCTACAGAATTTTTCAACACCAGACTGGGAAATCAGAAAGGAGGGCAAGAGCATCAGAGGCAGCTTTGAGGTGAAGAAAAGCTGTCTCCAACAGGATGAATGATCAGGTATGTCTAGGCAAAAGGGAATATAGCCATGACCATATATAAAGTTGGTGGATGATATTTCTATACATATATTTGTATGAGCTGTAAGTATGTCCATATAAATAGAACAGGGGCAAAGTGGTAATTTTTTTTTTTTTTTTACTGTGATTTGGGTGAAAGTTTACAGAGCAAATTCACTTTCTACACAGCAGTTCACACACATGTTGTCTCGACGTGGCATTGACTACAAAGTGAAATCTTCTTAGACACAGTCAGCCACCCTGATGGAGTGAGCTGTTGGACCTGTGGGCTTGGGACCATGGTCACAAAGGACATCAAGCTCAATTGGCATAACATGCTATACAAAAACATTGTTTTACTTCCTACTTTGGTGAGTAGTAACTGGGATCTTAAAAGCTTGCAAGGGGCCATCTAGAGGCAACAATGGGTCTCTTCTCATCCAGAGCAAAGAACAATGAAGAAAACCAAAGACAAATAGAAACAATTAGGCCAGGGCACTAGTAGACCATGCAAACCTCAGCCTATATGGCCATGGGACCAGAAGAACTAAATGGTGCCCGGCTACCACTGTTAACCACTTGGAAAGGGATCAGTGCAGGACATCATGGGTAGATTGGGAGAACAATGTAGAACAAAATGCAAAATCATAAAAAAGACCAGGTTTACTGGTCTGATAGAGCCTGGTGAGAGTCCCAAGACTATGGACCCTAGTTATCCTTCAGGTCTGGAATTGAACTCACTCCCACGGCTTCCAGCCAAACAAAAGACAGGCATATAGGGTAGACATTTACATCAGGTAGATACACTCCTTAGAACGATCAATCATAGGAGAACAGAAGGATAGTATTTGCACAGCTAGATAGCTCAGGGGGCAAGAATGCACAGGAAAGAAGGACACAGGGAAGAAGTAATTTCAGGGAGAAAATGGGAAGAGAGCTGTCACATTGTGGGGAATTGCAGTCAATATCATGAAACAAAATGTGTATGAACTGTTATATGGAAAATGAATTTGCTCTGTAAACTTTTACCCAAATCACAATTTAAAAAAAAAACAAAAAACGAAAAGCTGTCTCCAAAGGAGAAAAAAAATATTTAAACTGAAAAACTAATAAGGGCTGGAAGAACCTTTATCCTTATCTGGTTAAGTCTTTCCAAAGCTTCAGGTGTCAGTTGTTTCTGGAATTCTCTGACGCTTGCTAGACTACGTGATATATTTCATTATATGCTCCCCGTGCACTCTGAATTGTCTTCTTTATTGATATTGCTGAAAGCTGTAAGTCCCAATACACTGGAAGCTCTCTATGAGAACAGAGGCTTTGTCTAGCTTGCTCAGAAATGTATTTCCAGGGCCTAACATATGAACAGGCACTTTAAGCCTATGTTCTGAGTAAGTAAAATTGGTTAGAGTAGAATACAGCATCACTAGGTTACTGGCTCTGGATTTAAAATCACTGCCTCAAGTATTCCTCCTGCCATATCTTATGTTCAGAGCAACATGACAAAGTCACAGAAGCCACAGGAAAATAAAATTTCCTCAGGAAAGGAGCAAGGTTGGCCAATAGCAACAATATTCTTTCCTCAGCACAAGGGGGCGCCTGCTGCTCACTCCATCACCAGGAGGCCTGAAGGAAAGGAAGGGCCATGAACTCCACACCGGTTTCTCAAGTAAATTCAGTTCAAAGGCAAGCTTGTGACAAACCCAGAAACTGCCTAGTTTTGTGAATCTATCCAACATTTCCAACATCTGACAAGCTGAATTGACAGAAATCATAGAAATAGACACAGCCAACCTCACACAGCTGCTCCTTCTCTATCCTACAGTGAATCCAGTCTTTTTCCCTTCTTTGACTTCCCACCCACGTGCAGAAGAGAAATTGGGAACAGAAAAGCACTTAACGCACCTCTGCCTCTTCAGCAGGCTTCCATTCTTCCTTTACCCTCTCCAGAGTCGAGCTCTAACCTCAGCGACCACAGGAGACTTGTAGCCTACACTTAGCTTACAGGTAAACTAAGTGAAAACAAAATAAAATCAGTTTTCCCTCTCAACTAACTGCTAACCTCACATCCCAACAAACCCTTTGCCAAATCACAGACTTTTTAACTGGTAGGACACTTACAAATCAACTAGTTTCACTCTTCCATTCTTCCGTGAGGAAAATAGGCCTGAGAGGTGGGTAATAAAAATTTCCATAGTTCTTAAAATTTTTACATCAGAGATCTCACTGGACCCTGTAAAATTATTATAATTACCATGCCTACTTTATGGATGTGGAAACTGAGGCTCACTGGGGTTAAGTGACACACCCAAGGTTACTCAGAGTTTCTAGGTCACTGTTTTTTTTGCTTTTGAAACCTCGTGGTCTTCCCACTTGACTTCACCCCATCAAATGATAGGTGTTTTCCAGAGACTGGAATGACACAGGCCTCTCAATTTCTAGTAACTCACTACTTCGTCCAGTGATAGCCTTGCTAGGTATGTGTAGGGCAAGGGAGGGCCCTATGAGAATTTAGGAAAGCCTGCTGGATAGGGTCCCCAATCCCTCCAGTTGTTGCTAATCCCTCTAGATAAGGCTTAAATCTTCGGTAGGGTGGGGAAGTCACTTTGATCCAGCATCCTCAGGGTTAGAGGACTCGCAGGCCGTCCGAAGCTGCCTTTGGCCAGCCCTGCCAGGCCCGAAACTCGTTCTAACCCGCATCTCCCTGGCACACACTCCACTGGGGAGAGGGTATCAGCCTCAACCCCGAGGGGCCACGGCCAGGGGTTTATTCCTGGGAGTTCCGGCGGAACCCAGGCCATAGCGCCGGAAGACGGGGGAGGGTGGGAGCCTGTAAAGGAAGAGGCGGCAACGAGCGGTAGCTATGGCGGTGGGGCGGGGTTCTTCCGTAGCCTCCGCCTCCCTTTCCCCCGGCCTTCATTTGACAACTTCCCGCCCCTCAGAAAGCGAGGGCTCCCTAGCTGGCGCCAGGTGCCCAGCGCCCGCCCGTCCCGACCTCCCAGGCGGGGCCCGACCCTCAGCACCTCCATCCGGGGCCCCGAGCGACCCGCGCCTGCGCACCGTCCCCACCGACGACTGCCCCGCCCCGCTCCTGCCCGGACTCGAAACCACCCCGCCTCCTCCGCGGCGGCCATGTTGACTCCCGGCGAGCGGGGCGGGGACGGCGTGGCCCGACTACTCTGCGCTTCCCCCACCCCAACGCCTTAGCACCTTCCCGCCTCGGTGACACCTGAAGAGTTTTCCCTTGCACTTCACCCTTCTCCAGTCTCCTTCCCCCGCTCTCAATTAGAATGCTGGGACTGCTGTCTCAAGAGTCGGTGTTCCTGCCCCAGTTCCATCCGCAAACACTGAGTTCCCGACGTGTGTTGAGGCTCTTGAAGCCTGGCGGCCTGTTCACAGAAGCCAGAGCTGCACTTTCCCTGCTGTCAGGCAACAACAGCTCAGCACAGGGCCTGGCACACAATAGGTGTTATATGAATGGAAAGAAAAGGCTTCTTGGAGCTTCTGTGGCCAGCAGCGGCACCCTGTGTCCTTCATGTGAAGAAAGTGGGGGATCCCCCTGACTTTCCCTTCCTCGGGCAACCGGGAACCTTCTGTCCTCCTCCAGTCCTCAGCTCCACTTCAACTTGCTAATGAGGATGGTGAAGGAAACCTCAGAGAACAACCCCCAGGACTCCTTTTTCCTTCCTCACTCAGTTTCTCCCATAGGAAGTGGAGCTAAAAAAAGAAAAAAAGAAGCTAACTCAACAAAACCGTCTGTTAGGAAGGAGCGGCCAGTTGGTACCCCCCCCCACACACACACACCCTGTAACGGAAACTGTTAGAACAACTTTGCACCCTTCTTAAAGGAAACAGATAATAAATCCTTCTCCGTTGGTGGATTTCTTGTTTCTCAGGATTCCAGAGCCTTCTGTGGTTTCAGTTATCTGTTCCCCAAACGAAGCTGGGGTCTGGGTTAGCCTCTGGCCACAACCCTGCCTGAGGGAGGGGTTTATCTTCTCCAACAGCTACTAATGTGGGTGGGAACGAAGAGGTGGTTGCTATCTCTCCAGGCAAAGTAAACTAGCCCACATCAACTCTGTGGGGCCCAGGGACTGTATCTTTTCTTTATAACTCTTTGCAGGCCCTGAGATCTAAGCTGCCCTCAGATATTTGTTGTGCATAAGGGGGATAAAATACAAATTACATTTTAGTCGTTACATGTTTGTTGCGAGAGAAGGGAAAAAACCGGAGTTTAGATTGCCCTTCCCCCCATGTTCTTCAGTGACACGCACTTGTTCTCAGCTCCAGTCTGCCTGTGAGTGAAAACAGCAAACCCGGGACACATTCATGACTGAGGCCTATGGTTCTGGCTTGATCTTGAAGTTTGTGAAGCTCCAAGTAGACCTCTGTTTGCAATGACAAAACTATGAAACGAACTGTCCTTGCTCTGTGTATTCATGACAGAAGAGGACACACGTTCTCAGGATCCCCTCTATATACACCAAATTCCCTCAAAAATCTATTAGTTGAAAGGACAGAGGTCTCTAGTGACAAGTCAGAATATTTTCTGAAAGCTCAACTGTTACTGGTTAGGGGTAGAACTTAGTCCAGATCTTCAGCTCCACTTTCCTGCAATTTCTCCTTCCTTTCCTTTTCTGCTACCCTGCCCCCTCCTCTCTTTCCTGTTTCATTTTCTGGCTCCTGCTCTGACAGGAAAACGGGGAAGCTGAATCTTATGCTCTCAAAGCCCTGGCTTGTCAGATTGGAAGGAGGCTGGTTGGGATGGGAGGGAGTTCTGGGCCTCCAAAGCTGTGAGTGAGGAGTGGAGGAGGCAACTCTCCCCATTCTTTACTGTTGAGAGTCTGCAGCTAAAATGGAGCCTGCATCAACACAGGCAGCCAGCTGAGGGACCAGAACTGCAAAGAGCAAGCCAGATAGTGCTGTATCCCAGCTTTGGAAAGACCCTACACCTCCCAGCAACTTCCATTAAGAACCAAATATTCCATACTACCAAGAAACAGTTCCATAATACAAATCCCTAACCCAAACAATGCAAGCAATGCATTACTATTACCAGAATCCTAGAATGTAAGAGGGCTTCAGCATTTCTTGAACTTGTCTGACTCTTGCTGTTTCCCCTGCTTGAAACCTCTACTACCAGGCTGGCCCACTACATTTGAGTCTCAGTTGAAATGTTACCTCCTCCGAGAGGCCTACCCTGATTATCCAGCCACAACCACCATCACCCTGTACCATTTCATCATCCTGTTCTATTTTCTTCATGGCAGTTACCACCACCTGGTTATCTTGTCCATGAATTTTACTTGATTCATGGTTTGTTTCTCTCTTCTGAATGTAAGGCTAGGAGAACTGGGACTTTGTTCACCAATATATTCCCACCATTTAGAACAGTGTCTTGCACATTCTGTGTATGAGATAAAGATCTGGTGAATGAATTAATTTAATCTGATACCTACATTTTATGGATAAGTAAGCTAAAACTCAAAGAGGGGAAGTCACTGGCCTGAGGTCACACGCTAGTGGTGGAGGTGGGATTTGAAGTCAGGTCTCCAGCCTCCCAGACTGGTTCTTTCTACCATTCCACACTATTCTAATCTTTCTCAGATTTACCCCTTTCCCTGTCTTCCTTTTACCAAATGTCTAAGAGTACTTGTGGCCTATGCCAAAAGTCCTATATAGGGCACACCATCTTAACAGCTTCTACCTACTCTTTCTTCCACCAGATAGCTATCTCACATGTATGATTTATTCAACAATGTTGGCATGCCCACCATGCACCAAGGGATAAGAATGAAACATTGAGCAAGACAGACTCTAGTCCTTGCCCTCGTGCAGATGATAGTAATATCTACTTTATAGGATTGATAATGCTTGACATAAAGTAGATACTCAAAAAAGGTGGGCTGTTATAACTCCCTGAACAAATAAGAGGAGTAATTTTTCCACTGAAGATAGGAAGAAGGAAGTTTGGTAGTTCCCCTAACCTCCCAGGAGTTCCCTAACAACTCATGTCTCTGCATCTGCCATGTCTTGTTCCTGCCTTCACATCTTGAGGTGGCCTTGACCCCAGGATGGGCAGATAAACAGCCCAGTGTACCTATTCTCAGTAGCTCAGTTACTGGGCACTAAAACATCCATGGTCCCAATCTTATGCCAATGATGGGAGTAACTGACCCTGACCTGGGACGTTGGCTCTTTGGTCACACTACTATGGGGCAAAAGTGACCATATTGGCCTCAAATTCCTGTTACTGCCAACTGTTAGCAGGCAGGACTAATGCCCATAATGTCTGGCATCTGTGCCCTTACCAAAACTTTATGTTACTTCTTTTCACAGTGGATAAAAGGGCATTCATTGGCAGTTTCCAAGGATGCTGGGTGATATCCACATCTATCCTTACATCTAGGATGGCATCAATCAGGTCTTGGATATTTACCAAAAGCATCCTTTTGGCCTCTGCTTAACCACTTGAAGATGCCCATCCATCCCAGAACAAAGACACCCCCACCACCACCCTGCCTTACCACTGCAGAAGCCAAACATTGATCTTTTATAGTCATGGACACTATTTTTTTGTACCCTTCCTTCAGTGTGTCTTTCGGT
The DNA here is from genome assembly GCF_000298275.1 of Orycteropus afer afer. Classification (NCBI taxonomy): domain Eukaryota; kingdom Metazoa; phylum Chordata; class Mammalia; order Tubulidentata; family Orycteropodidae; genus Orycteropus; species Orycteropus afer. The sequence continues at coordinate 14,109,708 of NW_006921618.1, read as the reverse complement.
AATTGGAAAATCTTGACCCCACTGTTGTTTCTCTCAGACCAGGGGCCTACGGGGGAAGGGCATAAGCCACTTAGAGGAGGCAGTGGCTGCAAGGCAAAAAAGCCAATGAGGTTGAAAGTATTGTTTAGGCCGGACTTGGCTGCTTTCCAGCTGTGGAAGAAGGTTAAGGTCATTTGGGGGGTGGAGAGGGAGGAGCCTGGGAAAAGAACTACTAGCCACACCCCTGGGTTCCTTGGGGGTGAGTTTCTATTTACTGCTCAAAAGCAAATTACTTACAGCTCAGTAGCCAGCAGTTCTCTTGGCCCCTGGTAACTACAGTCAGAAATTGGAGATCAGGCTAGGCTGCCCCTGCATTGCAGGAGAGCCGATGAAAGGAACCCAGGAAACCAAACTCCTCTGTAATGCTCCACACACAGCCCAGAAATGCACTTTCTAGAGTATTAGTGTTAGAGGCCGAGAGCAAAAATAAGCATTAGAAATCTTGCTTACTAAAATATGGATATGAAAAGTTTCCCATTTAGTGTTTTCTGGAAGAGTTCTAGGAGCGCATCTTGTTTGAGAAAGGTTAGGCAATTGTTTCTACTTCCTTCCTCTCAACAGAGAAAGGCTAACTATTCATTCCTATCTGTGACCCAAATATTAACTGCTACACTTAGTTTGATGAACACTTGGTTGATATTCCTGGGACAATTTTACCTCATGCTAAAATGAATACAACAAATCTTGCTTTTGCTGGCTGAGCTCCAGAGCTAGATCCAGTTAGCCCTGGATGTCCTTCAATCCAGGAAGCTCAGGGATGTATTGGGAAGAATGTGAGCCTTAGAGTCAGGTGGACCTTGGTGTGTGAGCTCTGACAAGCCTTTCACTTCTCTTCCCTCAACTGTAAAATGGAAGCCAGAATACGGACCTTACTGGTAGGATTATTTGTAATATTCTATATCTGGCACAAAGGTAGGTGCTTAACAGAAAGTTGTTTCAAGTTTCATGTCTAAGGGTCCACAGTAATAGCATTTTTCTGGAAAACTGAACTTGAAGGTTTCTAATATTTTTTCCTAAGGAAGGGGATGAACAAAGAAGCCATATACTGTAGCTTTAGCCTTGTAAAAGCAACTCAATCTGGTCAACATCTAGGATTTCATTCAACAACTACTTATTAAGAGGCAACTATTTTCCAGGCCATGTTACAGGACAGGGATACAGTAGAGCAAATGGCCCTGCCCTCAGAGCTTACATTCTAATGAAAGAAGACAGGTAATAGGTCAAATGGTAACAAGTGCTGTAAGAAAAATAAGGCAGGGAAGGAAAAGAGAGAGGCAGGAGAGCAGAGATTGTTAATTTTAAGTAAGGTGGTCAGGGTAAGCTTCACTGATAGGACATCTGAGCCAAGATCTGAAGGAGACAAGGGCTTGAGATATATAGTTACCCCATGAAATATTCTAGGCAGAGGAACAATAAGTGTAAAGACTACAAAGTGGAAACAGCCCTATAAAATGGAACGAGCCATGGGGAAGAGAGATGGAGTCAGAAAGGTTGTGGCAAACTAGTTACTTAAAGGTCTCTAAGTAACTGAGGGTCTATTTTAAGGATCTGGACTTTTACTTGCTCAAGAGTGAGAAGCACTGAAAGATTTTGACCTTAGATTTTAAATGGATCATCTGGTGGCTATGTCAATAGGTTCAATTGGGCAAAGCAGCAGCGTGGCCAGTTTGGAAGCTACTTCAAGAATCCAGGGGAGATATGTCTTGGATCACAGTGGTGGTGACTGGATTGATGATTATTTTCTGAAGTGTGCTGACGGACTGGATGTGGAAATGAAAGGAGTCAAGGATGATGCCCATGTTTTTTTTTTTTTTTTGCCAAGCAATACCAGGATGGAGTTGCCACCTACTGAGATGATTATTGGAGAAGAAAATTTCTAGGGGAAGACATGGCATTATTTTGCATATTAAAATTAAACTTAGAAGCTTAGAAACAGAAATGTAAAAAAGGCAGCTGAATATACTGGTCTGGAGTCAGGGGCAAGAGCCAGTCTGGAGACATGATTTTAAATGGTTGTATTATTGTTAAAGAATTTCTAAGGAAAGAGATACTCCCTTTGCTAACAATCTGCAATTCCCCCCTCTCCCCATAGAGTATCATCCATTTCTTTGGCTATTAAAACCCACTTTATTTCAAGAGGCTAACATGCTTTTTTATGCCTGGAACTTCCTTCTGTAGACTAAACCTTCTCAGAGCTTTCTTGAACTTAGACTTACACTATGGAGGTTAAAGTAGAATATGGTCAAGAAATTTCAGGGTTGAAGATGCCACTATTTGGGGCAGAGGGCACATTAAAGAAGATGTAAGAACAGGACCAACCTTACCCTCAGTCATACCCAAAGGTCAAGCTTTTAACTAGTTTGAAGATAATAAAAAGCCTCACAAACGTCTTACCAAGATTTAATGTACATTTATTCTTAACACGTGGAACATATAGTATAAAGATTTCATACTGAATAAATGATATTCATTAAGCCAAAAAAGGAAAAAAAGGAAGAATTTACATCAAGTTTTAGCTACATTGTTTGAAATACAAATATGCAGATTTTATCACTGAAAAAATCTCAATTGTGTTTCTTCATCAGGAACTTCAACTGAACCTAGAACTTTTTCACACCTCGATTAGAAAGAAAACAAAACAAAACAAAAACCCAGAAAAAAATAAACTATAAGTTGATTGGCTGCTGAGACAGCAAGGATTTTTTTTACAGAGACCTGTACAGCATCGCACCAAGAAGGGCGATGTCTGGCAAGAGATTAAATAGCTGTGTCTCGCTTTGTGCAGGTCACCAACTTGTTAACTCGTCATACTATAAAGGGGTGGCTGGGGGGACCAAACTGTGGGGATCCAGAGGGTATGTGCAATGTACAACGTCATATATATATACACACGTGGCAGCACAGCGGCTGCAGCTAAAGGTTAAAACCAGTTCTAAGAGGTGATCTCAGGGTTATTCATACAATCAAGGAGGAAGAGAAAGAGGTCAGGGTGTTGTAGGTTCACACATGATACTTTGGGGGAAAAGCCTTTTTTTTTTTTCTCCTCAACGTTTAACTAAAAACATTTTTAAAAACTACAGCTTGCTGCTGACCCAGCGTTTTCTCTTTTTTCCATGTGAGACATTATTATTACAGTATGTTTACAGTATCAGGTGTACAGTACAGTACATGAAAGGGTCTACACTCTACTGCACAGGCCTCTCCAGTGAACAGGGTCTGTCCACAACTGCTAACTTCTTGGCTCCTGCAAGATTGTGAATGTACAACAATAAACCACACACAGTTCAGCAGTCACCTTTTTTATCCTTCAGAGGTTTTTTTTTGTATTTTTTTTTCCTTTTTTTTTTTTTTTTTTTTAACCATTAAAAACAGTTATGAAATGTGGCGTCCCGTTGATGCAAGGACCGGGAAAGCCATTTTAATTTTTTTTCCCCAAACTCACTGTAAACGACAGTAACTTTGGTTAAAATAAAAAAGTCTTCTATGTAGGCAGAGCTTTGTCTTTTCAAATAGGGTGGGGACCTGAGGGGAGGCAGGTGAAGACAAGGAACAGAAAGGGGGGTTGGGGAGGAAAGAGCAACAGGTGAGACATTTTTCCCAAGGGAGAAGCTGGACAGCACAGGGTAAACTTGATTCTGAGGTGGTTTTGCATAAATAAAGGGCAACAGTCAGTTTCTAAGTTCTCCACACACGCACACACACACGGGGGGGAGGTGTCCCACGGCTGTCATGACTGGCCAATCAAAAACAGTACATCACAAATGACTTGTGAAACCAATGAGTTCATCAACGGTGATACAGAGATGTCCAACAGCCGTGACTCGTATAGTGTGAACTCAGAGTGGTTCTCGTCCACCTTGGCTAGAGCAAGCAACGCACGGGCAGCCCGCCGCATCATGTCCACACTGGTTGGCTCAAAGGGCGGGTTCTGCATGTGGAGCAGGCTGGCCTGGCTCTGCTGGAACTGGGTGGCAGCAAGGCTGTCCTCTAGGAAGCCCAGAAGGTTGCCGATGCTGCCCTTCTGCACTGCGATGGCCCGGGCTGCTAGGCTGTCGCCCTGTGCCAGGTTGGCCAGCAGTACCACAGCCATCTCCCGGCACACCGGGTTCTTTCGGTCACTGAGGAAGCGCACCATGGTGCTATACAACTTCTCCAGACGGCTGAAGGGAGGTGTGGCCAGGATCAGGTCCACATTGTTGTCCTGGATGCTGAGTTTGCTGAGGGTTTCCAAGACCAGTCTCTGGGGGGAGAGGACGGCGTTCGGGCCCAGGGTGGAGAAAGGGTCCTGGGCTTCGGCTGAAGGGCAGACTGCCCAGTGTAGAAGTCCATCCAGGACTGGCAGGCAGATGCTCTCGGGGTATGGGGAGAGGTCCAACTGCCCCGAGATGTTGGCGAGTGTGACCAAGGTGTTTTCTCGGAGCATCTCCAAGCAGTCCCACCACCACTCCACTTTGTTGCAGCTCACCCCTTGGTCCTGCTCCTCCTCCTTCTCATAAGTTAGTGGTGCCTGCTTCCGTTCTGGGTGCTTGTGGTGCAGTAGGATCAGCTTGCCCAGGATCAGCAGCAGCCCTGGGTGTTTGGACATCTCAAAGTCGTTGCCTGGCACAAATGACAGGCTACGGATGGTGTTGGACACACAGACGCAGCGCTTGGCAAGGGAATCCTGCCAGTCCAGAAGGGTACACAGTGGGGTCTCATCTTTACTGTGGGGCTCGTCCTCTAGAATCTTGATGTTCCGGTGGCTCTGCGCTGGGCTGATGCCAAATGGGAACTTGCTGCTCTCCTTGGTGGCTTCTGTACTCTTAGCTCCCTCCTCGGTCAGTGTGCTAGACCGCGTGGACAACATGTCATCCATAGTGGCTGTGATCCGTTTCTCTGGAGGGCCATCAGGCGGGGGACCCTCCTGCTCTGTTGTCCCTGGCATACCCTCTGTTGCTGTGACAAGTTTCCGGGGCGCTGGGGAGCGCGGCACATGAAGCCGGGTAGGTAGCAGCTCAGTCTTGCTCTCAAAGTGGGTCTGGATATGCTCAGTGGTGTCCCCCCCACCAATCCGCCAGTGCAGGAGACCACTGTCAAACTCCTGCACACGCCCCAGCTTATCTGAGCAGTCCACCACAAATGGGTCGTTTTTCTGCACGATTTTCACTGGCAGCTTGTCAAATTTACTGATCAGCTTCTCTTCACTATTCTCTGAGGCTGGCTTGTCCTTGCCTGAAAAGGCCATCTCCTCATCATTTTCAACAACTTCCTCCTCTTCTTCTTCCTCCAGTTTAGGACTTAAGACGTCTTCTTCCTCCTCCCCTTCCACAGGGGCTGGACTAGAGGCCTTGCCGAATCTCCCAGGGTCTAATAATGTTCTCTGTCCTGGGTCACCTACCTCATACTCCTTTAAAATGCCAAAGATCTCGATCAGGCAACGTCGAAAATATTCCACAAGGAGCTCCAGCAACCCTGGAAGCTAAAACAAGAAAGAACAGGAAATAAAGGGAAAAGTGGTCTAAGAAGGGACTCCTTGACTTGAGGGGGCCCAAGGTCTTCTACGTAATCTCCCCCTCCCTTATAGGTCAGATATGTTTATCACTTTGGAGAAGCAGCCTTGCTTCTTCTTCCAAAGGTTCTCCATGGAGTAAATTGGGTATCTTAATCTCTCCTATGCCAATCACAACATTTTTCCATCTGTTCAAGCTACGTTCACTCAGGTCTGCCTCCAGTGGGACGGAAATGCTGGCCAACAGCTTTGCACCTCATCTACCAGGGCCAATGCCACCCGTTGCTCAGATGCCTCTTTGCCAACCAATTTTCTACCTTTCTTCACTAGGCCTGGTTTCCTACCCATTGGTCATTGAGCCATTTTTCCTCTTAGGACATTTTTTATACTCATCACACTCAAGTGAAGCCCAAGGCCAGATGTGGTGGGATGACCCCTTCCAATATATGCTGAGAACAGGGAATGCAGTGTGGACACAGATGTTCATCTGCTTTCTCTAAGCTTCCCAACATCCCAGGAGGCTGGACCTCCATGAATCTTGCAGCATAATGAGTGGGACAAGGCCTCAGCTCTCCAAACACTGGTCCAAGCTGGTACTATGGAGACCCAAATTCCAGCTCTGGTCCTTATGCAGACCTCTAAAAGAAAACACTAATCTCCAATTGGATTAATCTCTGGCTAAAAAGTATGGCAGAATGGGAAAAATAAGGGCTTAAGTATTATAAAGATCAGGGTTTGAATTCTGGCTTTTCCAGAAACTAGCTGTATGATTTAAACTCTCCCAGCTATAGGTTTTTTCCATCTTTCCATCAGAAAGGATGGAAACTCTAAACTTTATAAGGTTTTTCTGAGGTATAAATGGAATACTATTATAAAATGCTTGGTAAATGGAAATTTCTCAATCAGTATTTTTCCCTTTCGTTTCTCATGGAAGAGAGAAATACAAAGGAAGTAAAGCAGGGCTTTGGAATCAGAAATACTCCAATGACAGGTGTGTGAACTGAGACAAGGCATAAACCTCTGAGACTATTTACTCATCTCTAAATGGCCACATATCCTGCTCATGGGTCACTGTGAGGATGATATGAAATAAAATATAAAGGGCCTGGCACAAAGTGAAGACACAGCAAATAGCAACCGTTAAATAATCCCCTCCTCCCCCCCTAGCAAGTTAGCTCCTTGACAGATGGGTTGGTAAGAACTAAGGATGATCAAAAGAAAGAGTAGGATGGTGCAGCACAAATTCTTCCCAGCTACACATCCTGTGAAAAATTCAAGGTACGCATCCTGTGGAGAGTGGGTCTGGAGAAGCAGCTTTGCAAAAACATCTTACAAAAAAAAAAAAATCAAAACAAAAAAACCACCCTCACAAGTATACGTCTTACTTATTCTACACCTTAGGATAACAGGATCAAACAGACTTCATCTACTCAGAGTGAAAGGAAGGAAAGAAAAATAAACTGTTCTGCTCCCTGATAAAGATCACAGGTTCTTTTTGGTAGTCAACAAACATGGCATCCTCTGTTATCAACAGAATCTGCATTTCTTACCAATACCTAAATGATTGTCCATTCAAATTTCCTTTGTAGTTAATCATGTTAAAGTATCAACATGATACCTTAAACCAATTATTATTGCTCTCAATACCCTGGCCCCATGCTCAGTGACAAGGCAGCGAAAGTGACAGCGTGGAAGACATACAACAAAATCGTGTCCAGAAATAGCTTAATTCCCTCTTACATCAGGATCCAGGTCCTCCCATTCTTCCCCAGGCACTGTACTCACCTGACTGAGGTTGAAGGTCATGATGCTGTTATCATCATACAGCAAGATGTTAATGGTGTCTAATGCCCACGTGCTCTCTGCCAGCAGCCCAGACTTGAGGGACATCATTACCCGCCATGCCTCAGGGGTTCCTGAAATAAACCCCCATGTCTTCCATCCACCAAAGTCCAGGTTGGCTAGAGGCTACTCCACCATACCCCCATTAGTTAGGCCTCTGAAAATAACCCATGGTGGGAAGCAGGTCCTATCCAGGAGATGACACATACCTGCCTTCAAGACTTTTAAGCCTTTTTTCAACATTACGGAGCCCTGGTTAAGCTCTCGGCTACTAATGAAAGGTTAGCAGTTTGAACCTACCAGCTGCTCTGCGGAAGAAAGATGTGGCATCTGCTTCTCTAATGATTACAGCCTTTGAAAACCACATGAGGTAGTACAATCCTGTCCTACAGTCATTATGAGTTGGAATCGACCCAACGGTAATGGGTTAGGATATGATTACATGGTGATTTCTTGAAGGAAAGCCTGAAATCAGCTTATTTTCTTCTTTAGCAGAAATTCTTGGATCCTATTTTAGTCAACATTGGACCAACCTGAACCTCTTCCAGAGTATTAGGATGGAAGGAAGCCATGGGTAAGAGGGGGGCAACCCAATCAGGGATGTCTCCTTACCAATGTCTTTCATTGTGAGCCGCCTCCTCTGCTTCAAAACAGGCTGTGTGGCTTCGACGGAGCCAGGTGGGAAGGTAATATCCCGCCGAATCATGGGGGGCTGCACAGGGGCAGGTGCTATGTGCGAGGCTGGCACTGGCGGGCCTGCCTTCTGCATTTTCATCCCAGAGTGCAGGAATGGAGACTTACTGGGAGAGGTGCGGTTCTCCATTGGCCGGGGCAGGGGAGCTGGACTGGATACCTGAGGAATGTGATTCTGCATGCTTGGCGGGGGCTGGTAGTTAGATGGAGGAGGCCTTGTCATGGGGGGTACAGGGGCAGAAGGACCATATGGGGGCTGGCGGGTACCATGAGAAGGCCATGGGCCTTCGTGATTGGCCCTCTGATCCGTGTGCAGCATTTCATCTGTTCGGTTTACACCATGATAGGCAGGGCCCTGGGGGGCAGAGCCTGTGCTCTGTCTATTGGCATAATTGTAGGTCATGTCGTTACGTCCCTGCCACATGGTGCCTTGCTGAGCAACCTCAGCTGATGCCTGTATAGGGCCACCCATCATTTGTGGTGGCATGTTCTGCTGGGCATTGGAGCCAGGGGGTGCAGAGACACGGTCTCGGCCAAATTGGAATGGAAACTGGTTCTGGGGGCCGCCTGCTGGTCGGCGCTCAGTAGCAGCGGTGGCAGTGGCAGGATAGGCATTGCCATACTGGTTGTACACATCTTGCTGAGGGGACGGCTGGGCAGCTTGCTGCTGGCTGGCAGGCTGGGGCTGAGCTGGGGGCAACTGCTGCTGCTGAGGCTGCCCCTGCCCTGTGCTGTATGGCACGCTGTACATCTCTCCTTCATGCCGCTTGGCAGGAGGGCCGTATGTGCCATCCATCGGCCGCTTGTAATTCTAAGATAGGGACAAGCAGAAGGGAAGTTAATACTCTGCATGCAGGGATGTTAACACAAACGCAGGCCTGTAGATACTAAGATGGCTACAACCAGACACTTGTTTAGCCTATAGGTACTTGCTTGCTTACTACTACCACTCCAGAAGAACAGAAAGACATCAAAAGAAGAAAGGAATCATCTTTATAAACTATCTGTAGATAGTTTCCCCCCCCCGGCACTCTCTTGCTCTAAACAGAAACACGTACAAAACCTCAAAGATCAAAGTAAGACCTGTTAATGTCCCTTTTGGAGATTGGTCTGGACTCCAGAAAGGGAAAAGACTGAGGGCTTGGCTCTTCAGGCAGAACTCTAGCTATTTGGGTAGGAGAAGAATGCCAAAGTATCCAAAGTGAGCTTTTTAGGTTTTTCAAAGGATTAGTTTAGTTTATGAGCTAGTTTTCAAGGGGAATCTGTCAGTCCATCCTGTCCTCACCTGCTGCTGCTGCTGATACATTGTGGTCTGCTGGGTGGGGAAGGGGCTGCCGGAGGGGGTGCCTTGAGTGGAGAACTGATTGCCATAGGAATCATGTCTGCAGTTGAGAGAGAAACAGAAGATCAGGGTGGAAAATGGCAAATCCTGAGCCACAGCACTGCTGAGGCTGGGCTGAACCAGGCTTCACTCACCGTTGCTGCTGTTGCTGCTGCTGTGGGGGGTAGCGGCTAGGAGAGTACATTCCCGAATCTGGGTTGGAAGGCATGAGATTCTGTTGTGGGGCCCCAGTGCCCATGTTTCCCTCAGGTCCTACTCCAGGCTCCGTCCTAAACAAAATTAGAGAAGCAAATTGAGTCCACCAAAGCAGTGCGGTGCTGGGGTTGGTACAGGAGTGGGGCCATGCTTACCTTACTCTGTCGTAAGGACCTCCGTAAGGGTAGTGCTGTCGTGGTCCCATCGCCACATTTCCCAGCCCAGGGCCAGCAGCACGGCTGTAGGGGTCCCCCATCCCACCATTGGGGCCCTGTCCTGAGGACATGAAGGGATCACTCCCTGGAGCTGAGTGCAGAGAAAAAAGGAGGCAGTGAGCAAACTGGTGGTGGGTAGGCCTAGCAACCTACACCCTGCCTGCTTAAAGGGCCTAGAGCTCCAAAGACCCAGGACCTCTTCAGAGCCCAATGTATTTCCTATTGTTTTCCTGACAGATTTAAAATAAGGGACCCAGAAAGGCCCTATTCAGGAAGGAGCATGTACCGTTAAGGGGTGACAAGGTGAGGCCGGGGAGGGGGACATAAGAAAGGAGAGAGGGATAAAAGTAGGATGGTTAGGACATGCTCAGGAAATGCTTTATCTCAGATGAGGCTTTACAAGATCCGTGAACCACCCTCAAAATACACTCCATCTCCCTGGCCTTGTAAAGGATACAAGGCCAATGGTCAAGGTCACCTTTTCTCATGCTGCCATAAGGATCCTTATTTGGCTCGTAGGACATGCGCCCCATCATGTCAGAGGTATTCATACTGGGCTGGTACCCAGGGTTTGGAGTCATGGAATTCCGCTTCTGGAATGTGGGGTCACTTCCATCAGGAAAGGCATCCTGGATCCCAACTGAATTGCTCCTGTTCCAGAATGAACAAAGCCAATTAAACCTCAAAGCAATTTTTCCAATATAATGCAGGACTCAAAGAGTCAATGGCTGGTCAGCCAGGCAGGGGCCCCCCTTGGGCTACACAAGAACTCTGATGCACCTCTCCTCAAGAGTTCCCAAACCATCCACCCAAACTCCTGACCTTACCTCATGCCTGGCAAGGGGGGAATCTGACTGTGTGGTGTGGATGCTGGAGTTGGAGGCTTCAGGTCACCTCCTTCTGCCATGGAACTGCTGGTTGACTGAGGAGTCTGTGGCCCCTGCATAGATCCTGACCCCGCTGTGGACAAAGATGCAGAGTGAGCAGTCTGCCTAAACACACAAATGCCCTGGGAACTTTTTGGAAAAGATTTGTCTTCATAAAGTTAAAGATTAGGACCCTTTTAAGATTAAATAATCCTTCTAAGCAGAGGATCAGAAAGGCTAGGTAATAAAAAAAATGGAAGGTTCTATTGCTCCTTGCTGCTATTTTATTTGGAGAATAGGAATAATGTGACCTCACCAACCTGGTGATTCCTTCAGTCACTGACAGTTTCCCTGACTACTTCTCTTTACTTCTAAGGACATTGTATAACCTATAATGCTGGTGTGCAAACTCCCAGACAGGGAGGTTCCTTCCATCTTTCCCCAAACCCATAGCACTCTTTAGGAGCTCAGGAGCTCCTATCCCCATGCATTCAGCAGTGTCATCACTGAGGTCCAAATGTTCTTCTCTAAGCTGAAGAGCACAGAACTACCAGTAATTAATGTTTCCATTAGTTTCCATTCCCAGCAGCAGATATCCCACTGCTTAGGCCTCCCCAGCTGATGAGTCATCTCAGGAACTCATTATACCCACAGAGGTCAACAGCAGGGCACGTGTGTTTACACCCACCTTCCAGGCGCCCTGGCCTTCCTTCCCTCCCCAGGCTTGCCCTGGCCTCAGCCTCCTCTCAGAAAGGAGGGTGGGCAGAGGCACTCCCAATGGAGAGTTCCATTCATATCCCTTCTCCACCCCCCTTTCTTCCCATTCATTACTAATCTCATCTCCCTGGGGAACCCAGGGCGCTAGTCTGAACTGCATTCTAAGGCACTGACATCAGTGGGCCAAAGCTCCCAGATGGCCCTGCCTCACTGCCATTTGTCAGTTTTCTTCACTCTTTGAATATCCCTCCCACTCACTAGTTTACAAACATGTAGCAAGATGCCAAGTCCATAATGAAAATTAAAACTTAAAGGCTGCTGCAGACCACTTCCCAAGGGAATCACCACTACCCGCTCTTTCATGGGCCAACCCATTAAGCCCTGTGGTAGGACAGGGGACAGCACACATCCCTGGCATCTTCTCTTACACTGGAGGCAGGTACTACTGAATAAGGACCCTGGACCCTTGAAAGCTACCAGGGCAATCAGCCCTCAGCCTTGGAAGCACCCAAACAGTCCATCCTTACCAGGAGAAGGAGGCTGGATCTTGGGCTGGGACTTCTTGGAATCAGCAGCTGCAAAGATGTCTGGGGGAGGGTCTTCTCCCCGTTCAATCTTGCACTCAAAGGCATAGAGACACTGGATATACTGCTTTTTCAAGGAACTGGCAGCACTGCTTGAGGTGCCCACATTGAGGTTGGTTGCAAGTTCCCTCCATTTTTTATTCTTGTTGACCTGTACAACCAACCAGAAGAGTTCACCTGGTCATTCTGTTAAGCTCCAAACCACTGGGCTGCCACATACTCATCTCTTGTGAGATCACAGTCCTGGGTTAATCACAAAAGTTAACCTCACTTGGAGGATAGTCCATAAGAATTGTTAAATCCATGTCTGGTTTCATTCTATCCTCAACACCCTCCATCCACAGATCACTGCAACCACAAGGCACCATGTACTCAAAAAAAGGTAAATCTTTTGTCACCATTATTAGAGAGAATAGAATTCAGAAGACATGGTCTTTACACAAGAATATTGCTTTTAAAAATGGCATGCAAATCACCTTCAAAATCCAAATCCTATTTTAAATGCACTAATAAAAGGTAACATTTATTGGGTATTTGCCGTTTATCAGGCATTACTCTAGGTGCTTTATAAACATCAATGCATTTAATCCCAGGTGAAGGTACTATTATTTCTCTTTTGTAAACGAGGAAGTAAGGTATAAATGGAGTCAACTGATTTAGTCACAGGCTAGTAGGTAGCAGAATCAGATTTTAAACCTAGGCCATCAGGCTTCAGAGCTCATGCTCTAATCCTGACACTGAAATGTTTCCTTATGAGAAATTCTTTTATAAAGTGACGATTCTTGTTGTATATCAACCACCACCTGACTTATTTTGTTAAAGTGTGGGTTTTCATATCTAATTTTCTCTCATTTGTAGGGAGTGCAGGGCTCCAAATTTGACATTTTTGTGTCACTGTTCTTCTGTATCCAGTGACTACAGGCCTCTTTCCCTCACCAGTCACTGTCCTGACTATCCAAGAGATGCTCAAGGTCCCATGACTTCTTTTGTGTCTTCCTAAGAGTTAGCCTAAAGTGTTTTTTTTTTTTTAAACTTTTAATTGTGATTTGGGTGTAAATTTTACATAGAAAATTGTTTTTCCATTCAACAACTCACACACACTGTTTTCTGATATTCACTGTAATCCCCACAATGTAACAGACTCTTCCCACCTTCCTTGTATTTACCGTTTCCTATCCCTCCTTGACTACTAACCAGAAGCCTGGCGGTTCAAACCCACCAGCCACTCCTCGGAAGGAAGGTTGGATAATCTATTTCCGTAGCGATACCACCCCAGAAACCCAAGGGGGGGTTCGCTATGAGTTGGGTCTGACTTGACGGCACATAACAACAAATCCCTCCTTGCCTTCTGAGCTTTATCCCTGGGCAAATGCTACCCTTGTGATCTTTATGGGTAATTGTTCTAATGAGTGCCTACCTCCTTGATGTTACTGTTCACCCTATTGGCCTATATACTATATGGCTGAAAGTTGAACCACTGAGGTTAAGTTTGGTTTTAGGCCTAAAGGGTGTCTAAGGGCCATAGTCTTGGGGGCTTCATCAGTCTCTAATATACAAGTAAGCTTGGTCTTTCTTGTTTTTGCGTTCCACATTTTTTCTCCAACTCTATCTGGGACCTCCTATTGTAATCCTTTTCAGACCAGTCAGCAGTAGTAGCTGGGAACCATCTAGTTCTTGTGGTCTCAGGGTTGTGGAGGCTGGGTTTCACATGGACTATTAGTCCTTTGGACTAATTGTTTCCTTGTGTCTTTGATTTTCTTAATTTTTCTTTGCTCTGAACAGGGATGGCCTACAGCTCTGCTTCCTTTCCTCAGTCTCAGGGCACACTGACTAAGACCATTACCCAAATGCTCCCTGTAATCAGTATTTCTGCTCCAGCTGGGCAGGTGTCCCTCTTCATGTACCATTATACATATTGAGCAGCCCAGGGGCCTGAGCAGACATTTGCTTTCCAATCCCAATCCACAAAGAAAGTTCAAAGTCCTGTTAGCAAAAAGAAATGTGGTAAGGAAGTTCAGGAGGAAAATGCAGACAGAAGGGAAGTGACCAAGAATACTTCCCAGAGTGGGCCAACACCTGAGCTGAATCTTTCAGGTTAGAGACGGCCCCAGGGGAAGGGGAGAATTCCAGGCTCTCTGCCACCTCCAGGCCATGAGAGCCAGACTACTACAATAGTCCCTCCCTCCACCTAAACCTTACTAATCCTTCAGAGAAGCTCAGCACTCATCTTTTGCTTTCTCACAGCCTTCACAAACTAACTTATAACAGCACTCTTCCTCCTCTGAACTCTGTCTTTAGCATTTAAATATATCATAGCATCTACTTGGTATGGCTCTTCTAGCCATGGTCTTTGTGACTCCCATCAGAAGAGTGGTATATTATATTATTATTATGTGCTGTCGAGTCGGCCCCGACTCATAGCGACCCCTCCTTGGGTTTCCGAGGCAGTATCACTATGGAAGTAGGATTGCCCAACCTTCCTTCCGAGGAGCGGCTGGTGGGTTTGAACCGCCAGCCGTCTGGTTAGCAGGCAAGTGTCTTAGTCACTATGCTACCAGAGCTCCCAGAAGACTGGTAGAACTATGTAAATGTAAGGTGCTGGTGGCCCATCAAGGGGACTGGAAAGCTTGTGAGTGATGTAAATAAGGTACATGGCACTCTTATGGAAGAGGGTGAGGGCCAAAGAGAGGTGTGCATAGCAGAGGGGAGGTTTTCCTGATCGGAAAGTTATATCCTGAGAGGTCCTGAACCTGAATTGTAACCTGTTACTTCCCTAACTAACTCCATAATTATATTGTCTACGAGTTCTGTGTGGCCATTGCAATGAATTAATGAACCCAGCAGAGAAGTAGAGAGTACCCTGGGAAGGACAGGTGGTATCAGAATTGGTAAAAAGGATGGAGAGTGGTGACATGTCTGATTTCTGCCTTATGGGAAGCAGCTTCGCCCCTCCTCATGAAGTTAGAGGAGGTCAGAGGGGAATGCTGCTTCCATGTTTATTTTGCAGGTTTGCATTCTTTTCTAAACTGGAAGACAGGCCCAGGTTTCCAAATTCCTTCTGTACCTCATTCTAGGTTCAGTGATCCAGAAAGCCACCTACCTGATAATAAGCCAAACTTAACCCAATGCCCTGTGGGAACTCAATACGAGGGAGAATGGCGGGAGTAAGTCAGGGTCACCTCAGGAGCCTTCTGTGGCTCTGCTTCCCACGCCAATTATGTGGCAGTGTGCACGTGTCTTGTTTTGTTTTGTTTTCCTTTGTGGGGGAGGGGAGTAAAGCCTGAAGGAAGAAGGAATTCATAACTGACTGCTGGTTGGCTTCATTCCAATCACTTTCTTTTCTGCTGGTGACAGCTGTTTTCCTCTTCTGATTTAGAAGGTTTGGAATAAGTCCTTCCCTGCCACGCCTCCCCGAGCTCAGCCATAAACCCTGACCCAACAGCAGACTCCTCCTGGTCTGGTGACTCCAGAACACACAGGAGGAAACAACTTGCAAGGCACACAGCGTGCTGTCCGCCAGCATTGTCTCACCTGTTTGTCTCCTCCCTCAGCTGAGTCTAAAACAAAACCATAAGGTATCAGGACAGAGGCAAAGCTCAGGGTGGAGTCAGGTTCAGAGGTTTTCAGCAACAATTAATCCACTCACTTAAAGCTTCCATACAGAGGAATTAAACATATAATTTCTCACCTACTTCTTCCTCTATAAATTATTTCTATTAAATAGATTCTGAAATCCTATCTCCACTGGGACGCTTCCTAGGTAGAAAGGGTCTAGCTGTCCCTGTATCATCTTGCAGGCTAATTTTATGTGGCTGAAAAGGTGCTGAAAGCTTTATGTTTATTGTCTCTAACTTTTGACAGTCTAGCAGGGTAAATACTGTCTCTACTTTAAAAATAAGAGCTCTGGTAGCATAGTGGCTAAAGCACTTGACTGCTAACCAGAAGGCTGGCGGTTCAAACCCACCAGCCACTCCTCGGAAGGAAGGTTGGGCAATCCTACTTCCGTAGTGATACTGCCTCGGAAACCCAAGGAGGGGTCGCTATGAGTCGGGGCCGACTCGATGGCACATAACAACAACAACTTTAAAAATACAAAAACTAATAAGGCTCATAGTGGTTATACACCTTCATTGAAATCATGTATGTTGTAAGTGGTTAAAACAGGATTCACAGCCAGGCTCATCTCTCCAAACCCTTCCCTTGTCTACTATGTTAAACTGTTTCCTATAGAATCAGAATGCCCACAGTCTTTCTCTATCTTTGTACCCCAATGGGACTTTAGATACACAGTAAACTTAATGCTAACACCTCATACCACACCACCAGGAAGGTCTCAGCCTTCCGCCTTATTTTCTGGAAGCTCTGTGTCCCCTGGTCTGTTAGCGTGTTACTCAGAGAGCAGGAGTGGGTTATGTCCCTGTGGGATGCACTGTACCACATAAAGGCAATGAGTACTTGTTGAAATCATAGAGAAAGGCAAGTGCCAGGTATTCACCTGAGTCAATCCACCAATCTCCTTCACAGATACATAGAGGCGATAGAGGTCCAGAGGTTTCCTGCCCACAGCAGGCAGATTTGTCATGCCCATGGCCTTCTCTTCTGTGAAGGCCAGATAACGGTCCACCCACATCTTTCTCTCAGGTTCACCACCCAGCTCATACAACTTGGTGATCTTCTCATTGGTTGTAGTAGAGGAACTGGATTTCTGGAAGGAATAGGTAAAAATCCATAGGAATGTGTCAGATTCAAAGCTATGCTCAGAAGTCCCTTGAATAGGGCACTGCATTTTACTCTGAGGTGGTCACTAATATCTGCCCTGCCTTCACAAGGTTAAAGGGCTAAAAGGGAGCCAGATTTTCCTTCTGCAAAGGACACCTACTAACCATATACCATGTACTGGGTGCTGTGATAGATGGTTCTGCATATTAGGTATTATAAACTGTCCCCACTTTTTAAAGATTTTTAAAGGAAAAAGGTCCATAAAGTCAATGTCTACACTCTCACATCATTTAAGTGGCAGGACCGAGTATCAAACTCTTGTCTATTTCACATCAAAGCCACTACTAATATCACATTAGTGAGCTCTAGTGGTGTAGTGCCTAAGGCATCTGACTGCTAACTGGAAGACTGGTGGTTCAAATCCACCAGCTACTCCTTGGAAGGAAGACTGGCAATTTGTTTCTGTAGAGATACCACCACGGAAACCCAAGTAGGGGTTGCTATGAGTTGGAACCGACTCAATGGCAGTGAGTTTGGTTTTGTTTGGAACACTACATTACTACCCAGGAGCTTGGACACACTTTTATAGACTGTTTTAGAGAGAAACTCTTCGTCTCAGGAAAGTATCTCCCACCTGGTTGAAAGACTTAAGGTATCATCCTATCCAAGACTGGAAAAATGGCTGAAAAGGTCTGTGAGCCAGAGGTGAAGATCCACAGGAAGGAGCAGGTATGGTTTTTATTTTCCCTACTTTACAGACAGGGGAAATGAGGTGTGGTAAAGGACAGAAATGCATTAAATGACCCAAATGCTGAGCAGGTCTCCAGGCTGCCACCCAGCTTATAAGGCAGCATAACCAGGACCAATCTATGTAGGGTCAAGGATAGACACAAACTCTATTCATCTCATCTGCCTCTTAATACAACACAAGAGCACCAACCACTCCTGCTATTATGAGTGAGATCCAGAGAGAAAAGAGCAACTAGTTGCCCATGGCACATACCACTTACAACTGTTCAAATACAGGGGGCAGTTTCCCAGAGGGCACTAGCCAAACAGAGAATTTACATTCCAGTGACTGGCATAATTGACAACTATAAGAACATCATGTCATTTAAATTAAGACCTCTTTGGTGGTGCAGTGGATAAGGGACTTGACTGCTAACTAGAAGGTCGGCGGTTCAAACTTACCAGCTGGTTCATGGAAGGAAGACTGGGTAATCTATTTCCATAGAAATTTACAGCCTTGGAAACCCAATGGGGGTTGCTGTGAGTTGGAAACGACTCGGTAGTGAGTTTGATTTTTTTTTTAACCAATCTTATTCTTGGGAGCTCCGGTAGCGTAGTGCCTAAGGCACTTAACTGCTAACCAAAAGGCTGATGGTTAAAACCCACCAGCCACTCCTTGGAAGGAAGGTCAGGCAATCTACTCCTGTAGTGATATCTTCTTGGAAACCCAAGGAGGGGTCACCAGGAGTTGGGTCTGGCTTGACGGCACATAACAACAACAACAATCTCACTGCCATCGAGTCAGATTCAACTCACAGTGGCTGGTGGGTCTGAACCGCTAGCAGTCAAATGCCTTAGGCACTAAGCCACCAGAGCTCCCCCAAAACTAATTCAATGAGCTATTATCCTGGGACTCTTCACGATAGGAAGAGGAAAAGGATGGCACTCAGGGTCAAAGGAGTTAAGACATAATTTGTTACCTTGGATTTGGATTCTGTCTTGGGTGTCCCATCTGCCTTGTTGTTCATTTTGGGGGCTGGAGTTAACTTGACGTCGCCAAGGCCCATCATCTCTGGACTGGCTGCCATCCCTACAAAAGAGAAAAAAATTCTCAAATCCAAAATGTTTAGCTGTAACCACAAGATCATATTGGAAGAAATCTCTGAGGTAAGCAAAGACTAGAATTTACCTGCTGAATTGTTGGCCATGGTTCCACCCATGGGATATGGGGGTCCCTGAGGGTTGATCATGCCAGCCATACTATTAATCCCTTGTCCATAGGGAGGTCCAGTTCCCATCATACCTCCTTGATTCATATTAGGGTAGCCTGGTGGCCTGAGGAAGAAGATGGAGAGTGAGAGAGAGGCAGAGTTGGTGACACTGTGCTTTCAGATTTAGACTTTAGGGTTGTGTGAGCCAACATCATTAGGCTTACAAGGAAAAAGATTATGGGTCCCTAAAACAAAAGCTATTATTACCTTTTACCTCATCACAAAGGGTTCTAAGGGGGTTCAAACTCCAAACAGAAGATAGCTCAATTTTAAGAGCTATATTCCTTAAAGAATAGAGCCCCAGGTCTACTGAACCTTTTAAGTACTGCCTCCCTCTAAGCCATCTCAGAAGCTACACTGTGTTTCCATTAAGAGCATATCGTAACAAAAGGCCTAGATTAAATGTTCAATTTTACCACTCTGTCATAATAAACCTAAACTAGACTGGGTTTAGTTTTAAATGGGTTTCCCTCATTTTTTATAGCTTTGCATTCTTTCATGATGGGCCTACTGCAAACTCTGCACTCTCATCACTTTGAAGTTCTACCAAAGCCCCTTATCTACCTTGGTTCACTTTAACAGCTGTAGGCACCAACAGAAATCAGTTCTTGAGTAATAATGGGCCACTAAAGTCAATGGCCAAGAAAGAAGAGATACATTTTCAAGGCATTAAACTAAATCACGTGAACTTTCTGCACTTTAGCACCAGTGAGACATCCAACACTCAACTAGTTCACATTCTCACAGAGAATAGCAGGAGAAATGGCAAACAATCTACCATCCTCCATTTCTCACCCCACAGACCCAAGTGATGTGCATCATTAACAATCCTTTTGGAATCCAACATACTGAACAGCAGGAATGAAGAAACCACTTACTCTGAAGACTTATTTTACTAATCAAAATAGTCTGTGTTTTATAAAAGTCTTTATATTTGATATTTGGTCATGTCAAACCTGAGACTACCTAGGGATCAGCACTTTTGTTGTGCTTTTCACTGTAAGGAACCTAGTTCTCTGAAAAGCTCTCAATAAAATGCTCATTTACTAATGAGACATAGCTTAGCATCCAGAAGCATCTCAAAGATCTGAATGACCTTACAATTTATTTCCTTGTACCGACACCTTCTCTTCTTCAAGTCTTACCTGTTTTGGATAGAGTTGGCAGCAACATGCATGGCAACAGCAGTTTCTTGAGTTTTCCGGTTCATACCCCCTGGTGGGGGACACATCCCTGACCCAACCTGAGGTGGCATATTGGCCATATTAGGGCCATAAGGCCGGTTGCCCATGGAGGCGTGAGTCATTCTCCCTGGAGGGAGGGTGCCATAAGGTGGGATGCCAGGCTGCCCATGCATTTGACCTCCAGCACCCATAGGATTCATGCTTCCAGCCATTCCTGCACTGGGATAGTTGGCATTGGACAAGGCATTATAGTTTGGCTGCCTGGTGTAGCCTCCTGGGTGAGGAAGGAGGAGAGAAGATGCAGAATTTGGTTAGTGATTTACTAGCAAACCACTAGTTGATTTACTATCAAGTAGACACTAGTTGATTTACTATCAAGTAGACACTAGTTGATTTACTTTCAAGTCTAAAATTCCAAAAGTAATAAACCACAAGAATCATTTAATATTTGGTCAGGAAAGAGATCAACTTCATGGTAGTCTTTACCTCAAAAAGTGAAGGGAAGGCCAGAATATTAAGAGGCAGACTTCAGTCTTCCTCTCATCTTAGACAGTACAGAGCAAAGCTGGCTTCACTGCTAAGCAGGCCCTTCAACTCCCAGAGGGATTCTCTTTTCTATATACTCATTTTGCTTTCTTTCCCACACTCTGTGCAAGATATTCAGCTTTAGGTTGGTCTAGGATTGATTTTGAGCAAGAGTCTTTTCTATTAGGACTTACTTAAAAAATAATAGTAATAACCAATGGCTAACATCTATTAAGTATTCTAGGAGCTCTGGTGGCATAGTGCCTCAAGCACTTGACTGCTAACCAGAAGGCTGGAGGTTCAAACCCACCAGCCACTCCTCGGAAGAAGGTTAGGCAATCTACTTCTGTAGTGATATGGCCTTGGAAACCCAAGGAAACTCACTAGGAGTTGAGTCCGACTCAACGGCACATAACAACAACATTAAGTATTCTATGCTCAGTATCGGGCTAAGCAACTTATCCCTATTTTACAGATAAAACAGGTTCAGGGAAGTTCAAAACTTTCTCTGGTGGAAGAGTAGGTAGAGACAAAATTCAACTCTACCCAGCCCTACTTCAGGGTCTGGGCTTGGTAGAGTCAAGGCAAAGGTCAGTCCTATTCTTAATACCCAGATGGCAGCCTATCAGACTAGAAATCATTTTTTCCTTTCAACTTTATCTACTCCGTACAAGATGAGGGTAGTATACTCACCTTGTGGGCCATACTGAGCCCCTTGGGGACCATAACTCCCCATGGAGTTCTGCTGGTAGGAGCCCATGCCTGTGTGCATCTGTCCTCCAGAAGGCTGACGAGGAGATAAGGCTGAGCCGGGCTGTGGGGAGCTATACTGGGGCATCTGGGGGTTCCTCTGCATGTAACCTGTTTGTAGGAAGTGTCCATATATAGTTATTGTTGCTGTAAGCAATCATTACTTTGGTATAATGGGAACAATGCTCTCCTTTATCCTGGGACTTCATCACCAATATTTTCTTAAGCAGCTACTTGCACTGAATTGCTATGTGATTTACTATATATTCATGTGGCTTTTTAGACAACCCTCTCAAGTGACCCAGCCATTAACCAGTGTATGCCAATTGTTTCTACTAAATGGAAGCTTGGAAAGACAAAGAGCAATGACAGAAATCAAAATGTAAATATTTAAAGGATAAAGACTCAATGCTGAATCTTCCATACCAAATCAGGTACAGTGTAGGGGGAATCTACTGAAACCCAAGCAATCATTAAGGAAGAAAAAGTAACTGTTGGGTCATGTAATTCTGGAGCTACCAACATGGCCAAGTCCACTCTAACTTTACAATTTCCTCTAGGATAGTCTTAAACCCCATGGTCATACAATTCTTCAAAAGTTATTGCACAGAACACTCTGCCTCAGTGCCCCACCCTGCAGGCTCTCACCTCGATCTTGGGCAATGCTTGATTGGTTCATGGAAGGATGCATGATGCTGTCTGACTGGCCACTGGGCGGCCGAGGTGGCATCTGGTTACCTACTCCAGACAGAAAGAAGTAAGCCAATCGTGGCTAATGCTGTAAATTCTAGATGAGAGGTCAATTCAGAGCTGGAAATGGCTCCTGAGGGGGACCAAGAACCTCCTGCCTCCCTTTTCCAAATGCTAATGGGAAGTTACCCAGACATTAATTAGGGATGCTCTCTTTGTTAGTGGAAGACTGGGGCCCCCAATGGGGGGGGTCCCCTTTCCCTCCCACCAAAGCCCCACACTTGAGGGTACCTGGCACTGCAGCAGGTGAGAGTGGTCCTGAGCGAGACGGAGCAACACTGGCGGGAGAGCCAACAGGGGACGGAGAGGGGCCTCGGATGCCAGGCAGGTGAGGGGAAGTATGAGGAGAGAAAGGAGACTGAGCTGGATTACTTTGCTCTCCTTGGCTGCTGGAAATCCCTGATGTGCTCACTCCAGGGCTCAGAGCTCCTTCTGTCCCCATGGGGAGATCATCTATTGAACCAGACAGATCCTGAAACATATACACACAAGGACATGGATTAAACGTGGGCATCAGACATAAAAATCATTTTTCAACAATTTTACTACACATAGCATTTTCCTTAAACAACCAGGAACAAAAACACTAAACACATTAGTTATGACATTCTAGTTTACATATAGTAAACTTTCTGTAAAGGGACATATACTAAACATCCCAGACTATGTGAACCATGTAGTTTGTTGTAACTACTTAACTCTGCCATTCTAATATAAAAGCAGCCATAGACAATACATAAATGGGCATGGTTGTATTCTAATAAAATTTTATTTATAAAAACAGGTAGCTGGCCTACAAGCCATAGCTTGCTGACCTCTGCTCTATCCCCTCAGAAGCAGAGGTGGCACTTTCATCTTCTTTCCCAGCCCTAAGTTCTACAGTCAGAAGAGAGCAGCTCTTTCAGTGAGACTTCACTTCTTTTCCTATAGGGAAACTTTACAAATTGCTGCCAGGATGACACCAGGAGCTATAAGAGAATGTTAACAAGTTTGAGCAATGTTCACAGACTCCCCTTTCCCCAGATTATAATAACCTTCCATTTACCAAGGACTCACTCATTCCAAGTCACCGTCCTTGGCAACACAAGAGGTAGAGTGTAAAGAAAGGACACATTACATGGAAAGACAATTCTCTAACTGCTAAGAAGGTCTAGTACTATATTTCTAACACCTGGTCTACAACAGAGAAAAACAAATGTTTGCTAGCTGAACAAATCCAGTTTTTCCCCTCAGTTTTAACTCTGTCAGTGAGAATTTGGTATTTATTTGGGAGCTTTGCTTGTCTTGAATTAACCAAAGAGTTCACTCTCGGTCAGCAAACTAAAAGATTAGCAACCAGGAGCTCAATATGAAAAACATTCACCTGGAAAATGCTTCCTCCACCCCCATATTTTCATTTAATTCTCTAACAATAGCATTGACTCAACATCATGCATTAACTTCAGGCTGGGAACTATATCCCAAAGAAAAGATGAGAGGTCTGGATAAAAGTCCAGGTCTGGGCAAACTCTGATACTTAAGTGGATTAAAAAAAAAAAAAAAAAAAGAGTTCACTTATAAAAAAAAGAGTTTGCTTTAAGAGAGATATCTGAAGAGGAAGGAGGTCCAAGCTGGTGTGATTTGATGTAAATTCTACTCCTATTCCCACAAATAAGCTTACCTTGGAAAGTTCAGTTCCTGGTGACTCTGATCCTGGAGTCTGACAATAACACTAGAAGTCAGAGGGCATCTCTTAAGCATTTCCCCCAAGTATTCAGGCTGGGTGGATCTTCCATAAACCTATTAGTTACTTTTCTAGGCTAAGAGTGTTTCTGCTGAGTTCTATGGGAACAAAGCTTACTCTGAAGGCAAAGTAGGTAGGTAGGTGTGTGTTTGTGTCTGTGTCCAGCTCTCAATGTTAGCTGAGAAGTGAGAAAACACAAGTTTTATTGTTGATAAGAAGACCTGGTATATTATAGTATGCTTTGAAAACAGAATTAGAATGAACTCCAGGGTAGGATGGAACAAAGAGGCCCGCCTTTAAGTAACACCAAAGGATCTCTTCCCTCTCAAAGGATTAAAGTACCTGGAAGCTATAGAGAACACTGGGTTTATCCTAAGAGAGGCAAGGGATTCCTTCCCTGTGTTGAGGGCTAAGCTGTACCAGGGACACCTGGCCTCTGCGCTAAGGAGATCAAACTAGAAGAGACACCAAGATGACAAGAGAAGCCAACTGTGTAGGCCAGAAAAGGTTTCAAAAGCCACTTGTTAAGCCCTACAGTCTGTAACAGAAACCACAGCCCAATGCTCTGTTAGGGA
Source organism: Orycteropus afer afer (assembly GCF_000298275.1). Classification (NCBI taxonomy): domain Eukaryota; kingdom Metazoa; phylum Chordata; class Mammalia; order Tubulidentata; family Orycteropodidae; genus Orycteropus; species Orycteropus afer. Next base: position 14,085,501 of record NW_006921618.1, on the reverse strand, counting down.
CTAGTAGGATTTCTCAAGAAGCTGTGGTGGTATAGTGCCTAAGGTACTTGACTGCTAACCAGGTTGGTGGTTCATATCCCCCAGCCATTCCTCAGAAGGAAGATTGGGCAATCTACTTCCGTAGAGATGTTGTTGTTGTTGTTATGTGCCCTCGAGTTGCCCTGACTCATAGTGACCCCTCCTTGGGTTTCCGAGGCATATCACTACGAGGCGGTATCACTATGAGGCAGTCTCACTACAGAAGTAGATTGCCCAACCTTCTTTCTGAGGAGTGGCTGGTGGGTTTGAACTGCCAGGCTTCTGGTTAGCAGTGAAGTGCCTTTGGCACTATGCTACCAGAGCTCCTGGAAACCCAAGGAGGGGTCCCTGTGAGTCAGAGACAACTTGATGGCACATAACAATAACAACAGGTTTCCTCATGCATTTCTTTCAACAGTCTCTATTCCTTATTAAGCTGCCAGCTTCTGATAATAAGAGCTACTAGCTTGCAGGTTATATGTCCAATTCACTGAGCAAGTAGCAGAAACTGGATGTGAACCCAGGTCTGCCAGTCCCCAAGCTTTTGCTATTTCTCTCCATTATGTTGTGATACTCTATGAATGAACTAAGGAAAAAGCATCACGCCCTTGAGTCAAGGGACCAAGTCCAGGCTTTTGGTACTTATTGGTATGACCCTGGGTAAGCTGACAAGGAGCTGGGCTTCAGTTTTCTCACTTGTACAATGAGAGAGCTGGAGAAATCTGAGTGTGTGATGCCCCGAGGCATATGCATGAGACTCCATTGGCACCATATGGTCGAGACCAAAAGTAGAGCAGCAATACTCTGGAATGGGAGATTCAACAATATACGAGTAGCATCAGATATGAAACATACTTATCAGTCCCAGTGATTAATCATGGTAAATTTTTTTTTTTTTAAATCAGGAATGGGCGCAGAGGTAAGGGGAGAAGTCTCCCGAAGTTATTCACTGGGGCACAGGAAGCTGATGAACAGTCCAGCCTGAACAAGGTCTGGATGGCCCCCTTCTATCTCCATGAACAGATAATGCTCTGAACTCCTTGTCCTTTCACTGCATAGGACACACCTCTGCTTTCTACCCTACAAAAAGCCAGTTTTTCAGGTCTTTTGTTCCACAAAAAGCCGGATGTCTGGTTGTTGAGTCAGACTTCAATGTGCCTAACAAGTTCAGTTTTCTACAACACTTATCATAAAGAAAAAGTTCAATCAATCCAAGCCTTGTTCCCTGGTGGGGATTCATCTTTGGCATTTGAGGACTCTCAGGTTCTCGGCTCCACCAAAACAGCCCACCTGATAGGTATCTTCTGGAAGGACTGCTGAAAGAATTGTAGCAATGCCCCTTAAGCGGAAAGACCTCTTTTCCTGGGTTCACTCTCCTTTAAGCATAATTCTGCTGAGAGATGGGAGGTGAGGATTAGCTCACTCAGTGCCCTGCCAGTTCCAAGGAAGCAGCAGGGCCAGAGAGAATTTCCTCACGTGTTTCCAACGTGTTTCATGCATTTTATTGCTCATCTACCATGCAGATCAAAAGCGCTGGAGCAGGTCCAACTATTTCACACAGAATCTCACACTCCAGGCTGGCTACAGCCCTGAAAGCCTTCGTTTCTTCACTTGAAATACTGCCCAATGTTATTTTGGGATGTGACCTGATAGAGGAAGCCCAAAGGGACTCCATGACGATAACTGTTCCAGCTGTGATTGGTTGCCCAGCCCCAGCAAATGCCAGCATGGGTTTGTCAAGCTCTGCTGACAAACAGGACACTCAGCAGCTAACACCTTCTCTTCACACCACAACAAAACCATGCCTGAAATCACACAGTCCATACCTCATTTGAGGGGAAGATGGGGGGGGGGGGGCTTTGGTGCTCTCACAGGAAGGATCGCAAGTTCTAACATGAATTGGCTGCCGGGTAGAATACATTTTCAAACAGGAAGATACCAGATCAGAGTTAGAGGGGAGTTTAAATGATCTCCTGTTAGAGCCTTGAAAGAATGATATCAGTTCATTTTGCTGAGCAGATTAAAGAACAGCAACTGGCAAGTCTAAAGAAGGTGCTCATGGCAATGTTCAGATTCAGGGTTTTCCCATAAATTTGGCTGATCTTGAGGAATGGAGCTTTCATTAACCCCCAGATGGAGTTCTCGCATCCTTTCAGTTGTGAACAGCTTTTGCCGAACTGTGGTGATTACTAGCAGATAAACCATCTACCAAGAGAACCAGGTAAATTCTATACACATGCTGGTAGTAAGATTTTTCATTTGTTAGGTGGTAAGAACCTCACAACTCAGGCACATCCTCTTATATGGCAATCCTAGAATGAAAAATGTCCAAAAGCACAGACTGAAATGACCAAAGCTCCATCAGCAATCTCCCAGGTGGTAGTTTTTTCCCCAGCCTTGTCTAAAAACTCGACAGTCATGGCATGGGGCTGTTTCCATGCTGGAGAATGGGAAGAAATCCTAAAGAACATAGAAGAGATAGAGAAACAGAATGCTTGAAGAAAGGCAGTAGGTAGGGCAGGAGGCAACAGCTTTAACAAACTTCAAGGAAAAAGGACTAACGCAAACTTAACTGCTTAGCAACTAACTACTTATGGCAAATACAAAGTTTTGGGAAGACGTGGTTTTCCATAAAGCCTTCCTTAAGCAATGTATTTTGGGAGATAGGAGTGGGTGGGAAGAGGCTACTTCTAGGAACACTTCTAAAAACATTTCAATACAATAAAAGTTCAGTCATAGGTTCTCTTTTTTTTTTCCCCCTTCAGTCTTTGCTAAATGCTAAGAAGGGTGATCTGACCCACCCCAAACTGGTAGGGACGCCAGTTCTGAAATTGCTGCATCATTGTTCCAAGGAGTGGTCTTCAGGTAGCAGGCTAGCCAGTGTTGACTGAACTGCCAAGAATGAATCAACACACAGAACAGGTTGCCTCTTACTCCTGATGGTACCTCTAGGTCAAGGGTTAAGTAAGTGGTAAAGGGGAGGAAAAGACACACACACATTCTTTTAGTTTAGGACCAAGTTACTCTGGTGTAGGCCAAGCACACACACTGCTCAGAATAGCAGAAACAGCTCCAGTAAAGGCTCAGAAAATTCTATTTCCTATCAACCCTCTTCCCTGTGCCCCCAAGTCTCAAAACTTCTTTGAATCCTAGAAACCACCACATAGTATGAGACCCCCCACCAAACTCCCTCTTCTTTTTTTCTACAATAGGCCATTGTTCTGGGGATAATGGATCATTCTTTCCTGTACCTTCTGGCTGCCTGGTGGGGAATGCACAGCAGAGAAGGGTCAGTCTCTTCTTGTCTCCATAATGCTTTTCAGGGGCCCATCTCCAAGAGGAAATCCCTATATATGTCAGAATTAAGAAAGCAGGCTCTGGGAGACCAAATCTCCCAATTCAAAAGATGTTGGAAAGAACAGGAGGGAGTAAAGCAAGTCCCTTTATATATCTTCCTCTTGAAGGGAAGCAAAATTGACACAAATATATGACTGCCGTGGACTCAAACTTAAGCTAAGTGGTTGACTCACATTTAACTCTCACAATCATCTTCTGATGTAGGTACAGTCGATTCTTATTCAGATTCTGTATTTGTGAGTTTACTTACTCGCTAAAATTTATTTGTAATCTCCAAATCAATACCCAGAGAATATGTCTGCAATCATTTTAAGTGCATGCAGAGAGGAGCAAAAAACTTGAGTCACCCAATCATCTCATTCCCAGCTAAGGTTGAACAAGGCTGGATTGGTATTCACTAATTCAGTGTTTGTGGCAACTTTATAGAACATAACTACCATGAATAACATGAATCCACTGTATCATTTCTATTCTAGCAAAGCAGCAGCAGGCTTAAAAGTTTAATGACATGCCCAAGGACTGAGAGCTATTTAACAGAAGAACTGGAGTTCAAATCCCTATTATTCACATTCTAAAGGCCTGCACTCTTTCCATCAGAAGGTGGAAGCTTGCCATTATCAAAGCCTGGTCTCCACACATCGATGGAGGTAAGGCAACAACCACCAGTCTCTGGAATTATCTATGAGTGATTAGCTACATGACTCTGCATGACCTAACCTCACCAAAGCCCGTTAGCAACTCTACAGAAGGAAAGACTAACATCAGATAATCTCACTCTGTAAATATAGGAATACCTCATTTTGTTGCACTCTGCAGATGTTGTGGGTTTTTTTTTTAATCATTTAAAAAAAGGAGGTTTGTGGCAACCATGTGTCAAGCAAGACTACTGGCAACCATATCTCTAACAGCATGTGCTCACATCATGTCTCTGTGTCACATTTTGGTAATTCTCACAATGTTTCAAACTTTTTCCTAATGCTATTGCACACTTAATAGACTACAATATGAGGTAAAATAATTTTTATATGCACAGGGAAACCAAAAAATTCACGTGACTCACTTTATTATGATACTCACTTCATTGTGGTGGTCTGGAACCAAACTTGCAATATCTCTGAGGTATGCCTATATGATGGTACATGTTTTTTTCTTTCCTAGCCACTGTTCCTATACCTTTCATGATTTATTTCAAATCAGCCCTTTCCCCTACAAAGAAACCTGTGAGAGTTAGAACTTGAGGGGACTGCCTTGTTTTTCTGGGTCTTGCAAGTTTTCCACCTTTGACAGGGTGCTTACTACTTTTCATTGTTCTCTATTAGGAATCCTACCTCATATAAACACCCAGTGATTTCTTCTCTGATAGGTTTCCACCTTGCACAGGTTCCAGCTTTCACAGGTTTTACTGTGTAATTCCCTTTAACTTAAACCTACTTTTTCTATGCTAAGGGTCACAGTACTTTTTCTCACTCCTGGTTTTTTTTTTGTTGTTGTTGTTGTTGTTGGGTTCTGAAAAGTGTACTTAATGCACAGCAGTAGGATGGGGGATGAAGGTAAGTGAAGGGTGAACAGGTTGAGGGGACTAAGAATCTAGGGAAACAAGCAGGAAGTTAAGTTTCATGAAGACAGATGTCCATCTCTGCCAGGCATTCAACTTTTTATCCTATTATCAAGTACAGGGGTGAGGCTCAGAGAGAAGTCAAACATCCCAGGCCTCTCGATGGACTCATCTCAAGTGATTTCAATCCTCATACCTCCTTACCCAGTCCTGCTACCATCCTTCTCAACTGCAGGACAACTGTGCCTTATTTTGGTGTCACATTCCCAAACTACAAGATGGGAAAGCTCCTTTATGGAAGCAGAAGCCAAAGAAGCTTCAAACCCCTGTCCACAGCCAGGCTGACAACAGGGCAACAAACTTTTCCTTTAACATGCTTCAGTTTGGCCAATTTCCCAGCTACTCAAGAACAGAACTGGGTGGGAAGATCTATCACTTAAAGATGTACTATTAAGTACAACTACTACAGATCACAACTGTTTTTCAGTTTTGGGAACTTCAAAGAAGAACACATCTTTCTAGGAGCAGTTGAGGAATCCACAACTTCCAGAGTGAGCAGAGATCCACTAGCCATCCAGCTAAACCACGGACTTTAAAATGAGATCACAGGACAATTTTCTGGCCTCTTAGTCAAAGGCTCCTCTAGGACCTAGTGTTGCAGAATCCAAGTGCAGGACTGATGACACTATGCTCTATCTGCCCTCTCTCCCACTAGAGCCTGTGGGAGCAGAACAAGACCAGGCTGTATTCTCTTATGTTCTTAGTGACAGAAAAACGCCAGGCACACAAAAAGCAGGGAGCTCTGGTAGCGTAGTGCCTAAGGAACTTGACTGCTAACCAGAAGGCTGGCGGTTCAAACCCACCAGCCACTCCTCAGAAGGAAGGTTGGGCAACCTACTTCCATAGTGATATCATCTCGGAAACCCAAGGAGGGGTCACTGTGAATCAAGTCCAACTCAACAGCACATAATAACAACAGCAACTCAAAATCACCCTTTTCAGACTCCATTTCTGTAAGTCTTCTATCTTTCCCTTGATCTTTATCCCTCCACTCCCCTAGGTGCCTGAATTCTAGACCTCCACACTGAAGGAGAGACTCCTGGATGCTGCTGTCATGGGAACTAGCTCTCTTATCTAAACTGAAAAGTGCAACCTCCAAATGGGCCTTCGGCATTTGGGTAAGAGCTATTGCTAGAACTGCCGTGCAGGAACAAATTCTGGAAAGGAGGCTATTGGGAGGTGGGGCTCTGTGTCACTGCAGAAATTTCAGGCTAATTGCAAAAAGCCAAGAACCTTCTGTTCTAATCTACCTCAGCAAAATCTCTTGAGGTAGGTCTGACCCTTTGGACAGAGGCTGAAGCTATGCTGAGGTGAAGAAGGGAAGATGAAATACTGCTAGACTGGTTGCATTCCTGCGATGGGAGCCCTTGCAAACAGCCAGCTCGGCCACTGCAGCAGTCATTGATTTTCCAGGGGTCGATATTCTGCTCCTACAGATCTGCTTGGCTTGAGGTTTAATCACATCGAGTGCTTCTGCTCAACACCTCACCTGCGTTTCCCCTCCCCAAACCAATAAAACAAACACCGAACACAATGAGAGCTGGCAATGGATAGATGAGCTAGTGATCCCACAGCTGGACCCTCTCCCAGAGAAATTCTAGGCATAAGCTAGATGGAAGTAAATACAAGAGAGAGGGAGCCAAACCTGTATGGAGTAGCCCTGAGAAACAGCAGGGACAGACAGACCTACGGGCCCTAGAGAACCATTTAATCTACTGTGGAAAGTCCCTATCCCCATACACATCCATCTAAAAATTGTGAGATTTTACATTAAAATTTAGGTTCCCAACTTCTTAAAAACAAAAGAAAAGAAAAAGTAGCAACTCTTGGAACTCCCAGTAGAAGATCCTGTAACCAAGTAATTGGTTGAAACCATGCTCTCCAGTTTGTCACAGTCCCTACCAGGCCTGTATAATAACCACGTTACTTGCCTGATCAGCTCTGCATACACCACCCCCTGCTTCCTAGAGGTTTTTCACTTAGACCAGGGGAGAGTGTCTCATCCAGTCAGAAACCACTCCTGGTCAAAAATGTACAGTATTTTTTGAGGGTCACTAGCTAACAGACTCAAGTCTGAAAAAGAATGAAATTGGGCCAGAGTTAGAGCAGCCAAGAGCAGTGCATATTTATGGAATAGGGCTGTTCTAATCCCAGCAGGAAACAAGAGTGCTGTAAAACTAGAAAACGCAAAGTTAGGAACCCCCTACTTTTCGAAGTCTCTCTGTTAGGAAGGCCTACCATACAGGAGCTTCTTCTATGCTCATGATCATCAGCTACAATTCTAGAACTTGAGCAAGGAGGGTATGAACGAGAGGAAAGGAACACAGAAAAGAAGGTAGTGTCCTGGGTATGAGAAATGTAAGGGGAGGGTGCTGCCTTACACTTCCTATCACCCGACTCTTTCTATACAGTAAGGCTGGCTGCCCCTCAGAATGAACAGCAAGCAGAAAGCAAGCAAGGATATAATGCTTATTAACTGGGGAAGGCAAGGTTCCAAAAAACCGGTTGCCGTCAAGTGAATTTCAACACATAGTAACTTTACAGAATAGAGTAGAACTGCCCCATAGGATTTCCAAGGCTGGGCTAGGTGGCTTCCTTAGTTTGGTAGCTAAAGCCATAAATGTATGTTCATTAGCAGTCTTCCCTACCATGGTCCACTAGTCTAAATAAAATCCAGAGGAGTAGAACAAACAGATCTGAAGATGGAGAGTGAGTAGAAGCCTAAACCAGAAAAGACAACTATCAAACTCCAAAAGGACAACACTAGAACATGTACCAGTTTCACAAGAGCTTTCAGATAGAATGCTCCAAGAAATGAGGGAAAAAAGAGCAATTCTGTACTTCATTTATCAGGTATTCTAATACAGTCCACACCAAAGGGTCCCCTGGGCCAAGTCTGAAAGATCAGATTCTTACTCTGGCCTAGGAGGGCCCTATTAGTTTCTGTTAAGAGTGGCATTTCTAGGTGGACAAAACTTATTTCCTTTTCAAAAGGCTCAAATATCCTAAAAAAGGCACACAAAACTATACTTCTTTGGGCTGGCTTTCTGAATTTGGTTGGTCTTTTTATAGAAGGTCAACAGCAGAACCCAAGGTATGTACATCAGAGGTAATCTCCTAGCCAGCAATGCAGGTTATGAAAGCACCAACAGGAGAGAAAAGGGCAAGAAGGAAGCCATCATCAGGCAACTGAAATCTTCTATATATTACTCAAGAATTTCAGGAAATTCTAGTTTTTGAGAGGTTGTCCCTTCTAAAGGAAACTTTCTGGACCTAAACCCAGAAACTAAAGTATCACTATCTTTGCCTAGGCATCCTTCTTCCCTTTCGCCAAAGAGAATATGGAAGACAAAGTCTTTGTTTGCTAAATATGGTGTTCTCCCTTCTTTTAGAAGATCTTTTTGTTGAAGCAGGGGTTGGTCCAAATAGTAAAAGCATTGGCCTGGAAGTCAAGGAACTTTATGTTCTCATTTACTGAATTTACCCTTTCTGGGACTTGGTTTGAGGGATGGGAAAGAAATAGTGGAATGGTTATGTTAGAGCTAATGTGGTGAGTACTTCGTGGACTGGCTTATGTTGTTTCCATTCTATCGTTTTCCTAAATGAAAAGGTTAGAAAGCTAAAAACTACACTCCCAAGAATCCCTTCTATATGGGTTTTAGATACAATCCACGTTCTGCTAATTAGAAGACTTAAGAGATTAGATCAAAGTGTGGGAGAGACCATATTTTTGCCTCTTTCAGTAGTTTCTGCATTTTGGTTTCATCTTCCAGTTATCTGGGTAGTGGTTCCAGTGGCAGCAGCTGCAGCTTCTTGAGCCTCCCAACAATTTTGTAAACCCCAAATTTCCTATATTAAATCCCTCTGTATTAAACATACCTAGGATTTAGTGCAGAGATCATACTACCTGACACAGCATTATCAGATGATCCTAAAGAATAGTTGTGAAGCGGAGGGGGACAACAGAAGTACAGGCATACCTTGTTTTATTGTGTTTCACTTTACTGTGCTTCACAGATATTATGTTTTTTTTTTTTTAAAACAAATGTAAGGTTTACAGCAACCTTGTGTTGAGCAAGTCTGCTGGCACGATTTTTTCCAACAGTATGTGCTCACTTCAGGTCTCTGTGACACATTTTAGTAATTCTCACAGTATTTCAAACTTTTTCATAATGCTACTGCACACTAAATAGACTATGGTATAGTGTAAACATAATTCTTATATGCACTGGGAAACCAGGAAAATAAATAAATAAATAAACAATATAAAAAATTGTGTGACTCCCTTTATTGTGATAGTACTTTATTGTAGTCTAGAACAGAACCTGCAAATCTCTGAGGTATGCCTGTATGCACAAAGCATATTCCCTGGAGAATGGACAATATGGGGAGCCTTAGACCTTCAAATACATTTGTGTCCTGGACAACATCCTTCATTTCTTCCTTTCTCACAACCTCCTGACATTTCCTCCTCCCATCCCAAGCTCCAGAGGATTGAACTGCTCACACAGGATGTAATGTCAAGTTAGCACATGCTTTCCTTTCTAGCCCTTTACTCTGTGTAGGCTGCTACTCTGCTGAGGATGGTATTACCTGCCCAACTCAAAATAAGTATTCTCTGACTTTCAGGGAAGCTTGGGTTAGAAAGGGTACCAAGTATATACCATCCCCAGGAGTAGGAAATAAGTTTTTGAGCTCCAAGCATAGGAGAACCAGACCACACTAGTCCTAGCATAGCACCCCTGTATGGCTAATAAGTGAGTACAAGTTTGGGCTATACAATTTCCCAACTGATTTCCTGATACCAATTTCTGGTCTAAGTAAAGAACCACCAGTTTTCTGTAGCAGGGATGAGGATAAACTGAAAAACAAGGTCAAATCCAAATGATGTGCTTGATGAGAAGGGGATACTGACAGCCAGTCTTCAGTAGGGCTGACTGACCTCAGGAACTATCACAGTAGAAGTAAAGCTCACTTGCTTTTCAGATTGATGTTGTTAAAAAGAAAACAAAAGGTTCCAGCAAGAGGAATCTGTGTGAGACACACAGGCAGGAAGCAGAGCTGAGCCACCAGCGACTAGAATAGAAACAGGAAATGGGCCCAGGAACAAGCATATTGTAATCTGCTGCAAGCAGCACAGGCTCCAGCAGGCACCAGGCAGTATCAGGGCTAAAGCAGCATGACTAAAATGGAGAAGCGGATTGGCCAGCCCTGCCAGAGAACCAGTGTTCTACAGAAACGACATTATAGCCAACAACCTGGGCAGATATAACTCTGGGGGTGGTGGTGGTGGTGAGTGGTGGGGTTCTCCTATACTTGGAGCTTAAAAACATATTTCCTTCTGCTGGGGGGTTCCTTTTCGAGACTCTGTGAGATCACCTGAGCTAGAATTCAAGGAGAGCACAGACACATGGTTAAACAGAAAAAGAGGAGGTCACCAACCTCAGAACAGTCCAGCTTCTCCGTGCCGAAACTGCTGTGCTATTTCTTTTATCTCTTTAAAAACAAATTATCAAAAATCTAAGTAAGGATTGTTGGGCCCTTCTTCCTTCTACCATAAAATGGGATGAAAAGGAATAGAAGTAGTAGAAAGTCAAAATTCTTTAAACATTCCAATTTGTTAAGCCTTGAGAGAATTTCAAGGAAGAATGTCTCTTCCTCAATAAATACAGACAACAAAAAGCTGGCCCCAAGCTAAGACTTCCATACCACTTGCCACTGAGTCAATTCCAACTCACGACAACCCCACGTGTGTCAGAATAGAACTGTGCTCCACAGGGTTTTCAGTGGCTGATTTCTCAAAAGTACGTTGCCAGGTCTTTCTTCTGCGGTGTCTCTGGGTGAAATCAAACTTCCAGCTTTTAGATTACCTCATTAACTGTGTTTGTACCTCCCAGGAACTCCTAGGCTCAGAAAGGTAAAAGGACTAGTCAACAAAGATTTCACAAAAACCTGCCTTGCTAGGCACAAAAAAGGTAGGTATCAGATACAGGCCTTAAACAGACATATCACCAGAATGCTATGGCAACATGAAGAAACTGCTAGGTGTTGAAGCCAAAGTAGAAGCTTACTAAGTACAAAAAAATTTAAGTGGGGAAACATCTTATACAAAAGGACCGTGGCAAGAAGGACTGAGAGCTGTAAGAAATACTTAATTTGAAAATAAGAGCATGATTCAAATCCCGGCTGTGACCTTAGTTTCTCCACATGTTAAATGGGAGCGAGTGCTCAGTACATTCAGATTCCTGCGCTCTTTTAGGACGTTTACTGCTGTTGTAGGTAGTGCCTATCTCAGCCTTTCTTTTGCCCTCTAATATTCAGATCCTACAGGAACAACATAACTCCTTCACGTGTCCCCTTTCCAGACCACTGTAACACAAGCTCTCAGAGCCCAAGAATATTGCAGAAGTAAAACATGAGAGCTAATAGATACTATGTTGAAAGAAATCAAAAGGCATTCTCCTTTACATTTAGAAAAAAATGGCTCAGAAACTCAAGTAATAAAGAACATCTATGGATAACATAATAGACATTAAAAATCTTACTCCTGTTCACCACATTCTAAGCATCAGTAACCTCCACTCCTACCTAACACAAGAAGAAACAATTGTAATCTCAATCCTTAACAGAAACTAAGCACATAAGCTAACCCAGTGGGTGTCCTTGCCTCCTTTTTCTCACAATTTCTGAAAGATGTATTTGTTTATGCCCTCCTAATACTCAGCCAAGAAGCTCTGATGATGCAGTGGCTAAGGCATTTGGCTGCTCACCAAAAGGTCAGCAGCTCAAACCCACCAGCTGCTCCATGGGAGAAAGATGAGGCAGTCTACTTCTGTAAAAATTTACAGCCTTGGAAACCTAGAGTTCTACTCTGTCCTATAGGGTCACTGTGAGTCAGAATTGATTCAGTGGCTTGGGTTTGGTGAATGAATACTCTACCAGAATCTTTACCCTTCCCTCTTCTATTTGCCTTCTACAAATATGAATCTTACAATAAAGCTGAGGAATTTGGGATGATTGATCCCATCTCTTGTTCTTTACAGTGCCTTTCAAGAGTGCTCTTTATCCACAGCCTTTACACCTTTCCCTTGTTCATTTCCTTTTCTTAAGCCCTCAAGCCCTCAGAAATCAGGCTCACTCCCCACCACTCATCTAAAAAAGGATCCAAATAATCTGCTTCGTAACAAATCTGTCTGTTTTCCTTGAAATATAAATTTGATGGGGACCACCTTCCCTTCTCCCCTGGCTTCCAAAAATATGACAATTTTGGTCCTCTGACCTCTCCAGCTCTCTGCTGGTTCCTTCTACTTGATATCCGCAGACACTGTCCAGGGCTCTATCTGGTTCCTCTTCTCATACTCCATGGTCTGGGAGGCCTACTTCAAGGTTCAACTATTAACTTGTTGTTAAATTGCTGTCAAGTTGATTCTGACTCACGGCGACCCCACATGTACAGAGGAGAACTGCTCCACAGGGTTTTCAAGACTGTGGCCTTTCAGAAGCAGATTGCCAGGGCTGTCTTCTCAGACGGCTCTTAACTGCCAACTTTCCAGCTAGTAGTTAGTACTTACACCCAGAGACTCTACCTATTAACTAACTACCAACAGACAGACTTTCAAACTCTATCTAGATTCAGCCTTACCCAAATTTTAATCTGCTATCTCCAAATAGTAACTAACCAGGCATTATTTTTTTGGTCATCTCACTGTTCTCATATTCCACAAAATAAAAATGGAATGTAACTTCTCCTCAAAAATGAGTCTCCTCTATTAAACTTTTCTATTTCTTTCAATGGAATCCTCCCCCGCCCCCCCCCCCGCCCCGTCACCCAAGATCATGAACTCTTCTACCCAGCATAATCTACTTATTCTCAGTTCTATAGATTCTTTCCTGCATCCTCACACCTGTGACTCGGTGGCTACGCAAGTAAGACATAAGGGGCAGACCCCCACACTTCCTTCCAGGATTATTTCAACAGTTAGACTTCCCCCTTTCCAAACCATACTACATATCAATGGATTATTTTTGTAAAGCATAAGCTTTATCAAGTTATCGCCCTAATTAAGTATCCGTCCGCAGGCCTGTAATATCAGATCCATACTCGGCCTATCAGGGCCCCAACCCAATCTAGCTAGCTTTCCTTCCTGTCATTTCCCACTTCAAGGAGTCTGATCCTGACCAGTCCCCATATGCTGCCTATACTTCACTTCATCCCCACCAACCTCTGCTCAGGCTAGACTTTTTCTTTCCAATCACCCAAATATATTCATATTTAGTTCATACTGAACTTCTTCCATGATGTTTTTGTTCAATTATTTAAACAGAAATGGATCACTGACTCCACTAAACTCTGATAGCAGTCATTATACTTGGGCCCATATTTTTCTGTTTTCTGTTCATCTATTTTACTGCTGGAGACCCTGGGTAGTGCAAATGATTAACATGTACCGCTGCTAACTGAGAGGTTGAAGGTTTGAATCCATCCACAGGTACCTTGGCAAAAAGACTGGGTCATCTACTTCTAAAAAAGCAATCACTGAAAACCCTACGCAGCACAGTTCTACTATGACACACATGGAGTTGACTCAACAGCAACTGGTTATTTTACTGAAGAAACGGAGGAGGATCCAGGAGAGTAGCAACCATGTCATAATCAGAATCAGAGACTTAAGACTTCTTATGATTTTCAAAAGTCACTAAAGAGGTTGAAACTGCACAACATGGTGAACATGATCAATGCCACTGAATAGTACATATGAAAAATGTTTAAATGTTGAATTGGCAAGTACTTTGTTATCTTTACCACAATAAAACAATTTTCTAAAAAAGTAATCAAAGTCCAAACCTTCTCTAATGCCTACTTGCCTTCCATGTAACACAACAGCAAGAAAATGTGTCAAGTTCTATTCCAGAGACAGCAAACTTACCTACATTTAAAATATAAACATGTGTGTATGTGTATGTATACACACACACACACCCTCCAGATTGCAAAGGAACTTGTGTAGCATGCTTGGATTTAAACTTATAGGCAACTGGTAGCTAGGGGTTTTAAAGCAGTAATGTAACTTGGACAGAGTTATTTTTTAAGATAATCACTCTGGTGATTATGTTGAGGACTTGGAAGGAAAAGGCACAGAGCAGTCAAGAGTCTGTGGCATGGCAACAGGTGAGAGATGACCAAATCAAAACCAAACCCTGGCACTGAGTCCAGACCCACCAAGAAAGACCCAAACCCACTGCCTTGAGTCAATTATGACTCATAGTGCCCCCACTGGGTTTCCAAGGCTATAAATCTTTATGGAAGGAGATTGCCTCCTCTTCCTTCAGCAGAGCAGCTGGTGGGTTTGAACTGCTGACCTCTGGTTACCAGTCAAATGTCTTATCCAGTGGCCTGAAAAAAAGGCAATGGGGAAGTACAGGAGAAACCAAATTGAAAAGCCATTTCTGAGGTAAACTAGTAACGAAAGGATCTAATGATGAGCACCACAGAGCAGAGGAGAGGATGAGTTTCCAGAGTGGTATGGGCAGTGTGAGCACTGTCCTAACCCAGGAATAAACTGGGTAAACTCTTTCCACCTATTTCAACCCACAGCCTTCCTTTCAGATCATCAAGAGTCAAACTAGTTTAAGTCACTATTACTATTCAAGTCACACTGTGGCTTCCTAATTCTCACACATACTCCCTTTTCAAAAGGCTACCTATATAGTTCATTGCTTTCCCAAGTGTGCTCTGCAAACTGAGAGGTTAGGAATATAAATTTTGGGGCTTTATTCCAGACCTGCTGAATCAGAATCTCTGGGGTAAGACTCAGTAATCTGTGCTTTCTTATCTCCAGGAGATTCTTAATGCATGCTACAGTGTGAGAACTGATCTGACTTCTCCGGATCAGGACTTTCAATCTTATATCCATTTGCCATCACTTGCTGGAAATTCTATCCCAGCTATACTTTCAGGACCAAAATGTAAATTTACAAATGTGCTTCAGTAAGAAAACTTTGGGAAGTACTGTTCTAGGGAAACCACCTACACTCAGACAAATCACTTAAGTAGAAACTTTTGAAGACATAACTCCAAGGCATTCTCAAAAAGGACTATAAAAAAAAAGAAAGAAAAAAGACTATAATCAAAAGTCAGATATCAATTCTCTAAATAAGAGTACCTTAAAGATTTTGCTCTAAAATGAGGAGAAAGACCTTAATAAAATACCTAGAGATTCATTCTCTTATCCCTTACAAGAACTTTCTTAACATAAAGTGAAGTAACAGATATTTTACAAGATAGATGACAAACCCTAATCCCATTTCTACTGTTAGGAAACACAAATAAAACAATTTATCCAGTAAAATGGGATTCAGACCCTCCCATAGCAGTCTAGCGGTCTCTGATACCCACTCTACCCTGGCAGGGGAAACAACAATCTGGTAATATGGTCAAGCTGTCCCTTGCCAGATACACATTTCCTGAATGAACAGTGTATTGAACACTGAAAAGGATCATCTGTTCCATAATTATGCCAGGCACTGGGCAGTACAAATGGTTAACATGCTCAACTGCTCACCAAAAGGCTGCCAGTTTAATTCCACCCAGGGATGTCAGAAGAAAGGCCTGGAAATCTACTTCTAAAAAATCAGTCATTGAAGGTCCTATGGAGTAGTTTTACACTGGCCTACATGGGGCCGTAAGTTGGAATCAATTCTATGTCAATTGGTATATGATGGTAATGAACAAGACAGAGCAATTCAGCCCTCAATGGGCTCACACTGAATAAGTAACTTAAACTACACTTCAGATAAGCACTGACAAACGGTAAAGAACCTGGCACTTTCTGGAGTAATGGATCTCTACTCAGGCTATAAATTAGAATTACTCAGGGCAGCTTCTAATAATACTAATGCCCAAGTTAATCCCACATCAAACAAATGAGAATTCTGTGAACCCTGAACATTGGCTGTCAAAGATCATTCTCTCCTCAGGTATTTCTAACAGGAAGTCAAGGTTGAAACCCTGGTCTTGGGGCATCACTTGATAGGTGCTGGGGCACAGAGATAAATACTCCTCCAGGAGTAGAGGCAATCCAAGGAAATAGAAGTAGAGGTAACAGCAAGAGGCTCTGGCAAGAGGGAGCAAAGAAACCTCAAATATAGGATAGTGCTTCTCTAGGTACAGGAGTCGGGGTATGATTTCAGGGGACCACATAAGGTGCTTCTACAGGATCATCAAGGTTTGGCTTCTAAAGACGGGTACTCAGATAATGAATTATTCTTTATACTTTTTTTCTATGACTTAAATATTGCAGTTTTGGTGTGTGTTTATTTTTTGAAAGTAAATTAAAATCCGCCTTTAGTCAGTGAAGGCATCAGAGAAATCACTTAAGCTGTCTTGAAGCTTGATTAAGGAGTTCGCTGAGGAAATGACCTTTAAGATATAATCTGAAAGACGAAGAGTTAGGGGGAAAGTGCATTAGGCAAAGGGAAGATTATGTGGAAAGGTCTAGAAGTAGAAAAAGCACAGGGTCGCAGAGAAACTGAGAGGAAAATGAGAGCAAAAAGGGATGAAGCTGGAGTAGAGGTTTTCAAAGTGACCTCCCTACTCTAGCAGCATCAGCATCATAAAGAAACTTGTTAGGAGGAAAAAAGAAAGAAAGAAATTTGTTAGAAATGCAAATTATCAGGCCTCACTCCAGGCAGACTGAATCAGAAACTTAGAAGGAGGTAGCAATTTGTGTTTCTGATACCTAGATAATAAGGATTTTGGATTTTATTCTAAGATCAATGAAAAAATAATTCAGAGGCTTTCAAATAGGGGGATAATATGATCAAGGTAATAGAAGATAAATGATGTGGCATATAAAAAAGTTGCTGTCAATATGCTTCTGACTCATGTCTCCAAAGCATTAATGGCTGAATAAAACAAACCCTTCAAAATCTAATTTTTTAAATAGTCAGGATCAGAGATCATACTGAGTCTTTAAATTAAAGGTTACAATCATAATGCCTCTAGGGCCAAGCATATAAGGTGAATGAGTGAAGTGGAAAACCGAAGGGGCTGCCTGGTGTTCACTCCGGTACCAAATACAACTAGGTGGCCCATAAACCTGTTCTGAATGAAGGATGCACTGGCAAACCTCACTCTCACTCACTGCTGTCAAGTCAATCCCGACTCATAGCGACCCCTCTTGAGTTTCTGAGGCGGTATCTCTACAGAAGCAGATTGCCCAATCTTCCTTCCAAAGAGTGGCTGGTGGGTATGAACCACCAGCCTTCTGGTTAGCAGTCAATGCCTTAGGCACTATGCCACAAACCAAAGGATCCTTTATATATCTGCCAAGGAAAGGAGAGTCACTTATAGGGAATCCTGACTTCTCATGTCTTCAGATGTGACTGCTTCCAGCCTAGCTAGGCAAATAGGGCATCACACCAAAATTTCAAAGAATAACTACTTTTTGTTTCTTTGTACAAGTAGCAGAGGGATAAATAGCTATTCAACCAACAAGATGCCAATTACCCAGCCAGCTCCCACATGGAGTTTTCTACCACAGAGTAAATGATCCATGTGGATGAATCTATAGTAGAAGCCTAAACTTGGGAATGCTTCTTGTGACAGCCTTCCCATGAACAACCCTTCCCTGGGCCTAAGAGATTGCCAACACTTTCACTTCAGTAGGTCTAATCAACAGCACGTGGATTCAACAGTAACAAAATATCCAACTCTTAGCCCTGCGGAAACAGGGTATTTGTATATAAGACTTCTCAGAGCCAAAAGAATACAAAAAACAGTTCTACTGAAAGGTCACCAGGAGCAAGTTGAAACTTTCTGAAAGGGAGCAATTTACAGCATGGCAAAAGTCCACTGATTTGGTCTTACCACAGTAGCACCTCATCCAGATTTAGCCACAGACCATAGATGATGAGGGAGTGGTTACATATTTCTGAGTGAATCAGGTTAGAAAAGCACATTCCAGTGAAGTTCAGGATGTAGAGAAAGATTGCAACAGACATCAATTAGAAAGGAACAAAGAATGATTACTTTATTCACAAACTCCTTCCCCTAACTCCTCAGTTGAGCAACTCAAGTCAACACAGTCTCAGAAATCCTGATAGCTGTTACTCATCCTAGCTTGGGAAGCCTGCACATCAGATGCTGAGAGATCTCACCCTACTAAGGTTATGTCCCAGAGACCTTCAAAGGAAGCCAAGGAAGGTTTCAAGATGGAGAGAGAGTTCCTGCCTTCTGCGCCTACTCCGTAAAGATTCATAAACCATTTTCTCTCAAGTCAAAATAACTAAAGAGACTGGCTTCAAATCCAAGTACAGCCAAAACTTCAAAACTCTTATCTGGAATGTGTGGCTGAATTTCCATTTCATAACTGAAGCAGGATTTGTAAAGGAAAGTTTGCTACTTACTGTCTCATTAGATTTTGTTGTTGTTGTTGTTATGTGCTGTCAAGTCGGACCCGACTCATAGCGACCCTCCTTGGGTTTCCGAGGCGATTATCACTACGGAAGTAGATTGCCCAACCTTCCTTCTGAGGAGTGGCTGCCTATTTTATTCCTATGCCTAGAAGATTAACTCTCAGAGGCTGAATGACTTGCCCATAGGTAGTAGTAGCAGAGCTAAAACTAAGCATGAATGTTTCCAGAACCAGCCTACAATTAAATAGCTGATATTCACTGTCTTTTAGGTATCAAGTGCTTCCTTATGCCCTCTGAGAAGGTGGTGACAATAGCTGACATTTATAGAATGCCTACAATGTGCCAATGCTTGCTCTCTTCTCTCTCTCTGAACCCATTTAATGTTATTAACTACTCCATGCAGTGGGTACCAGCAGGTCCATGTCAGAGATATGAAAACTAAGACACAGAGGGGTTAAGTGACTTGCCCAAGGTTACAGAGCTAATGGCAAAGTTGAGATGCAGACCCAAGAACTCTGGCTCTGGAGTCTAAGCTCTTACTCACTAGACTATACTACCCCTTCTCTGGATATGGTCAGACCATTCCCTCACCACTAATCAAGCACCTGGGCACCAAGCACTCTCTAAACAAAGCCCATCTATTCACATAAAACAACAACCAGAAAAACAACTTGTACACCACCCATGCTCAATGTGACAATGTATGCTGAGTACACCCCAGATCCTGCCTACTGGCTAAACTCTAAGCCAAAAACCTAAAAATTAAACCTTTGAGAGTAAGGTCAAGAAACAGCGACTTCTCTCAATTTAGATGGAGAACAGTCAGTGCTTGCTGTATCTCCATCTTTTCTGCTCTTCATTTGGGTCCATGTCTAAGAGTCTGAGAATAAAACTCTAAAGAGATCAAATCTATTTCCTGGAAGGTAGCCAAAACAGACATTCTACAAGAGTCAGCCTATGAATGAAGAGGCTAGAAAATATAACCTTTCTTTCTTTACAGAATTTTAAACCTGAATGCAAGGAATAGGTGATGGTTCACTTAGTTCAATACTACAACACCCTGAAATTGGTTTTGTTGGGCTTCCTCTCTGCCCCCATCACCTTTTAGAGGGAAGCAGGAATACTCACAGGTAAGCTCGAGGGTCTTGACTGAAGGCTCAAGTTCATATCTTCTTGCCCTCCTTTACTGGAGGTCATTGAGGGGGCAGAGGATGCCTGAGACCCAAATGAATCTTGAGATAACTCCTACAACAAGAAAAACAAAAGCTGTGAAGGCCTAATACTAATACACCAGGCAAGCTTATTTCATGATGAAAAGGCTATGGGACTGTGACACAGCAAAACGTAGATATGAGAGACTGCACATTTGTGAACAAGAGTATCTGAAGGCAGAAATATCCAAGCTGTGGCTCTTAAGAAAAGAATGTCAATGGTGGCTGATGGCATGGCCACTCATTTATTGTCACACAGAGAGCCTATTCCTTGGAATTAAATGCCAAAGACTACAAAGTATACAGTATATCAAGGAATGAAATCAATTAATTTAAAACCAAAACAACCCACGCCAGAACTTCCGTATCAAAACGAGTACTGCTTCCTTCAAAGACATAATCTTGGGATAAGATACTTATTTCAGGAATGCCACCAAACACACAAAATCTTTAGTGGATCTGTCATTACTCGCTCACTTTAGAGAACTTTTTGTCTCTAAAGAATAAAGTCCACCTTTCTATTTTTAGGCTTCATCACCTATCCTGTTCACCAGAAATGGCTCCAAATGAGTATCAGCTCTTTCCCGAAATCAAACACATCCTCAAAAAAGAAAAAGATTTGCTACCACATAGAATATTCTAAAAAAATGTGATGTGAACCCTGATGGCAATTCCAAATGAAAGGGTCCAAGATACTTTACCCAATAACAGTGTGGAATGACAGTTGGGATGAATGTACAGAACGATCTCTCAAAGTGACTATTTTGAAAAAGACCACACTCACTTGAATATTCAAGTTCTGATATGCTGGCTTTATCTTTAACATTATCTTTAATTTCCCAATCTCTTGAATTTTTTATCTGTCTATGCAACTTCCATTGTCCTATTTCTTCATCAGTAAGGAGAGCTACAGGTTAAGAAGTTACGGTTACCTTTATTAGTTCAGTCAATCCAGTTAGCATGTTTACTCAGAGTTTGACTGGTTTTTAAGTGCACATTAGAGAACCAATTTGTATGGCAAAGTTCTTAGGACACCAACTTCCAAGCTGTCTGTAGTCACAAGTAGGGAAGGGCAAGAGGCAGGGGCATCTTACCTGTGGTGGAGGGAAACGCTGCTGGGAATAGGCAGTTTGCTGTGACTGCTGAGACTGGGACTGAGGGTACGCAGCCTGCTGGGAGAGCGTCGAGGATGCTGGCTGCTGAGGTTGCTGCTGCTGGTAGGGAGACTGTGCCTGTGGCTGCGAGTAGGGTGGCTGGCTCTGGGGGTGCTGCTGTGTCGTGGACTGCTGAGAAGGGTATGGAGTTGGGGATTGCTGATGTGGAGGCTGGGATGGCTGTTGGGAGTATGGAGGCTGAGAGGACGAGAGCTGTGGTGGCTGAGACTGTGGCTGCTGCTGATATGAAGGTTGGGCATGAGGGGTCTGGGATGGTGGCTGCTGAGAGTAGGGTGGCTGCTGCTGCTGGGGGTGAGGACTTTGCTGGTTGTAATATGGAGTCTGGCCCTGCTGACCATACCCGCTGGGGCCTTGTTGTCCATAAGGAGGAATCTGTAGGAAAGGAAAGGAAAGGATATTTTTTAGCACTGGCCCTCTTGGATGAAGAAAGGGAAATTATACTCGTCAGAAGCTATGCTCTGAAGATGGGTACTGAGAGCAGGCAAGCCAAGTCTCACACTTGGTAGGCCCATTTTCTACCATCCCTGTCTAAACTAAGCCAGAAAGGACAGCCAAGCTGGGTTACGAGCTTGGTTAATTTACAAATGGACTTCATTCATTTAGTGAAAATTTACACTATTTAATATGTGAGCAATTTATAAGAGTTCAAGGGTAGCTGTTTTTACCAATGAGCCTACTCTTTTTATCACGGCCTTGGCTGTTTCCACAAGTACTAGGAACCTGTATCCTAACCATAATGAATAGTCAGTAGCAGCCTGGCTCAGCCAAAGGAAAACCCAAGGTTTAGTAACCTAGACAGTACACAAATCACTAAACTACCTTGGTTCTCTCTTTTATTTAGTCTTCACTCAAAAAATATCTGAGGGCCCATTTGCTTACTTTGCAACAGGCACTATTTTAGGCATTGGGGATACATTTGGTAAGTGGGGTTTTGATAGCATCACCTTTTCTTTATTTAACAGCACACTCTGAGTCTAGGGAGTAAAGTTAGGTTTAAATTCTGTCCCTCACCATTTTCAATGAGTATGACTCAAATACAAATGGTAGAAAATGCTGCTCACAAAAAGCCAGTCACAGAAGGAATAGTGTATGATTCCACTTGAATAGGCAAGCATATAGAGATCAAAGCTTACCAGGGGTAGGGTAAAGGGAAGAAGAAAGGAGGACTCAATGCTTAGGGGACAATGAACTTCTGTTAAGGGTGATGGTGTTAATTAAGGAATGGGTATGGGTAATGGCTGAACAATATGATGAATATAATGTCGCTAAACTATACCTGGGAGCTCTGGTAGCATAGTGGCTAAGACACTTGACTGCTAACCAGAGGGCTGGCGGTTCAAACCCACCAGCCGCTCCTCGGAAGGAAGATGGGGCAATCTACTTCCGTAGTGATACTGCTTTGGAAACCCAAGGAGGGGTCGCTATGAGTCGGGTTCGACTCAACGGCAAGCAACAAGAACAACAAACTATACCTATGAAGATAACATGTGAAGAAATGGCAAATGTTTTGTTACGTATATATTTACCACATACACACAAAGTAAATTTTAAAAAAGAAAAGATAATAGTATGGATGGCCAGACAAACAGCAATGAGAGGAAATCTTAATTATTTGTTAACAGCATTGTTAGCATTTTTACTTTTCAACCTTCCCTTTTTCTTCTACTGCTAGTCTCTCCTTTAAACACTCATTTTGAACCTGTCAGGTGATATGTCAAAGGCCTTGAGAAACAAAGAGCTTCTCCCATCCCCAGGACACGTGGTTTTAGTGATTTTCTTGGAAACAGCAATGGAGAGATGGTCAGCGGAATTTAGAGCTTTGTGCATATCAACTGAAAAGTCCGTCACATTTAATATTCAAGGGTTTGAGCTTATAAGGAGGACAGAACTTTCTTTCATCCCATTTCCTTCAGAGAATGGGTACAAGCAGGTCAGCCAGGTGAAGAGAAAAAGACATACATACAGCCTGTGGCCAGGGAACAGTTTTCCTTGAAGCACATAAGCATGGTGCCCACAATCTTGGCCTTGTTAGTGGCACACTGTAACTAACTCAGCAAATTGGCCTGTGTGCCTGTCAAGAGGCTTGGGAGCTAAGGACTTGTTCTGATTCTATAGCTCACAGACCAGATCCCAGACAACAAATAAGAGTTAAGGTAATCAGAGTCACCATCTACCTGCTGTGCATAAGAGAGGCTGCCCATGGTACTCTGCGCCCGGCCCTGCATGGTCATCGGGTACCGCTGAGGGGTCTGGGACCCATATGGCTGCCCTGGGTACCCATGTCCTTGCTGCGGTCCTGTCGGAGGTCCCTGTTGTTGCGAGTATGGATTAGTCCCACCATATGGCTGAGGTCTCATCTTGCCCATCTGATCCATTGGACTGGATGGCTACAAAATAAAGAGTATTTCATTAACCTGAAGCATTTTGATGGTCTCTGGCTATATGAACTCATAACCCAAGCAGACTTTTAGAATTACTATGAAAAAGTAATGGTATAGACCCAGGAACCCTCGAGCAAATCACTTAACTCTCCTCAGAACTATGAAGATTTTTTGATTCTGTCATATGTAAAATGAAAATACCACTATTTGAAAGTATCTTTTAAGCTAAAAAATACAACTGTGTAAGTGTGTGCTAGTGCTTGAGATCCAAGGGACAGGACAAGTGTGGAGCAATTAATATATGAACTCTAGGGTATAAAAACAAAGGCCCTTTACAGTTGAGAGAGGGCAGTGCTGATATACACTGCTATGACCTTGTCCAGCAAACCTCAAAATTGATGCTTTGATTCTGTGGCTAGGAGTTCAAATTCACCACTGTCTAAATGTCTCTATTTTTCCAATAGTGGGAACTTCTCTGTACGGCTGTAGCCTGGATGCACTGTGGCGTAGTAGTTAAATTTATTCTTCCAAATGAGCTACATGTCTAAGCTACAGTTGCTGAGGGAGCTGTAACTCAGAATTTAGGGGTTTGTACATCTCAACTAAAAAGTTTATCTCCTTTAATATTCAAGAATTTGAGAACACAGGAAGATAGAACTTTTGTCTCTAGAAGAAGATGACATAGAGGTACAGCATAGCACCAGTAATGAAAGCTCTAAGTTCAATTTCACAGTTATGTGGCTATAAACATAGCTTTTGTTCCAACTCATTGAAGGGCAACAGGTTAAATTCCCTCACTTTTTGGCATGTCTTTGCCCTACTGGAGCTGCATAGCACAGAACACCAGGACACAACCTCCTCTGCCAGAGATACCCAGTTAAATCTATTGGGGGTGGGGGAGATTCCCTATACACCTTAAATAGAAACATCTAAGTTGGAGAACAGGACTGGGCCTCATACCCACCCACTGTACTCAAGTCAGTTCCAATTCATAGCAACCCTTCAGGACACAGAACTTCCCCATAGAGTTTCCAAGGCTGTAAATCCTTATGGAAGCAGACTGCCTCATCTTTCTTCCGCAGAGCAGCTGGTGGGTTCAAACCACCAACCTTTTGGTTAGCAGCCAAATGCTTTAACTACTATGCCAGAGCTCCTGGACCTGACAGAAAACTTGAAAATACAATCTCACTTCAAGTACTTGGGTAGGGTGGGGTGGGGATTGATATCGTGGGCCTCAATATCATTAACTCCCAAATGAAGGACTTCAGTGGTCCTCAAATTTTAGCATGCATCAGAATCACTTGAAGGGCTTATTAAAACAGATTGCTGGGCCTGAGCACCAGAGTTTCTGCCTCAGTAGATTCAGGTGGGTCTTAGAATGCACAGGTTCCCAGGTAATGCTGATGATGCTGGTTCAGAAACCACGCTTTAAGAACCACTGGTCTAGATTATTTCTAGGGTCCCTTCTAGTTGTTATTCTGTAATAAATTATTCTATTTAAGAGGTGTAAGATTTAAAAAACAACAACAAAAAAAAACCCTTCAAATTAAGGGAAAGGAAGAGGCATTCAAACAATTGGTTTGCTGTCCATGTCTTATTTTTGCAGAATACTATCTAAGTCTTTTATAATAGAGGAAGCAGAGCTATCATGGAGGAAAACAGGTAAGACAATAAGCTACAGAGACTATTCTAAATGTCAAGCGAAAAAAGGAGAAGCACTCTTTTAGGCTACAGCTAAAATCTCAGATAAAAAGATAATAGTGATGATGTGAGTAGTTCCCTAAAATTTTCTAAACTATAGTGAATTCTAGTAAAACAATGTCCCAAATCAGTACTACATGTCAGTGTCATTAAAGTATTATTTCAAACTAAATAAAAAATTCTTACCCAAGTTCTGCCTCTGTACTAGAGCTCCAATAATATTCTCAGTAATAATTCAGGAGCTATATGGATTCTTTTGGGACTATTTACAAAGTTTAAATTTAACAATAATTGGACTGTTACTGTCATTAGGTGCCATTAAATCGGTTCCAATTCACAGTGACATTATATACAACAGAACAAAATGCTGCCCTGTCCTGTGCCATCTCCACGCTGTTGCACAGCCATTATATCAATTCATCTTGTTGAGGATCTTCCTCTTTTTTGCTGATCCTCTACTTTACCAATTATGATGTCCTTCTCCAGTGACTGGCCCCTCTTGATAACATGTCCAAAGCATGTGAGATGAAATCTCACCATCCCAGCCTCTAATTGGACTACTAAGTAATAAACAGCTTGTAGTCTTCCTCAAATACACCTGGCAATGGACCCAAAATATCATCATTACCACCTACAGAGAAATGGGGGCTTACATGGCCACATCACACTGCACGTGACACCACGATCTCACCTTATCTCAGACTGCAACTATCTATGTGGCCACCAGATGAAGAGACTATATTTGCTGAACAAAGAGACCAACCAGCCTGCTCTGGGTATCTCTTGTCAGTTTAGGTCTCCCTTCACACAAGGGATAGTCATTGCCATGGTTACGATGGAGCTCCTAGAGCAGTAGCTATTAACCAGGGCTGCAGATCGGAAATCTCTGACGCTTCACAAATACTGGGCCCCTCCCTAGAGATGCCAACTTAGTAGATCTGGAATGGCTTTGCCCCGATCCTCTTAAGATCCTAGTTCTGATATATACTACTAGCTGAGAACCAGTGTTCTAGAAAAGCACTGTGCAGTAAAATTTTCTGTGATTATGTGGCTACTAAGCTTAGGCTTGGATTCAAATCCTAACTCCCTCACTGTCTGACCTAGAATGTATCAGTTGTTCATCTAAAATGCACACAACACACTTAGCATAGTGCCTGATATTTAAAGGCTCAATGGTAGCTGTTATCAATAAGGACAAACAGTGCCTCTGCTTAGTTCTTAAGCCCCCCACAATGTGGTCCAATTTTATACATTTTTCAGTCCCACTCCATGGTTTCCCGCATACTGTAGATGCCCAACTCTATGCACTGACACCCTGCTCTGCCATCCTGTCCACAACAGTTTTTACTAGCAGAAACTCAAACCTTCAACACAAAGCCACTTTTAACTTCTTCAGCATACTCTGATCTCTCAAATTTCTGATGTCCTATTATAAATTCAATCATTATCTTAAGATTTAACACTTAATTATGGGTAATTATTCTAGCTAACTGATTGTGTCTCTCAAGACTAAATTCTGGGAAGTAAGAGATGGGGCGTTTTATATTTAAAATCACCCCAAATACCAAAGTACACCGCTAGGGCTCAGTAACTGTTCAAGTGCCAGGCTACCCAAATACAGAAAGAGTGTGTTGTTAGGAGCTATCAAGTTGGTTCCAACTCATAGTGACTCTACATACACCAGAATGAAACAGTGCCTGGTCCTACATTATCAACTATCTCTGGTATGTTTGACTGTTGCGAGCACTGTGCCAATCCATCTCATCTCATTGAGGATCTTCCTCTTTCACAGCGACCCTCTTCTTTACAAACATAATGTCCTTCTCCAGGTACTTGTCCCTCCTAATAATATGTACAAAGCACATGAGATGAAGTCTTGTCATCCTCCCTTCTAAGGAGCACTCTGGCTGTACTTCTTCCTAGACAGATTTGTTCATTCTTTTGGTAGTCCATGGTATATTCTATATTCTTCATCAATACCATAATTCAAAGGCATCAGTTATCCTTTAGCCTTCCTTATTCACTATTCAGCTTTTGCATGCAAAAGATGCAACTGAAAACACCATGGCTTGGGTCAGGCGTACCTTATTCCTCAAAGTGACATCGGTGCTTTTGAACACTTTAAGGAGACATTTTGCAGCAGAGAGATTTGCCCAATGCAATACATCATTTGATTTCTTGACTGCTGCTTCCATGGGCATTGATTATGGATCCAAGTCAGATGAAATCCATGAAAATTTAGACATTTTTCGGTTTATCATGATGTTGCTTACTGGTCCAGCTGGGAGGATTTTTTTTTTTTCTTTATGTTGAGGTGTAATCCATACTGAAGGCTATAGTCTTTGATCTTTATCAGTAAGTGCTTCAAGTCCTCTTCATTTTCAGGAAGCATGTATCTACTTGCATATATCCACTGCCATCGAACCTCAACTCATAGAGACCCTGTAGACCTGCCCCATAGGGCTCTATGCCCCAAGGCTCTAAATCTTTATGGAAGCAGACTGTTAACATCTTTCTCCCACAGAGCAGCTGGTGAGTTCTAACCATTGACCTTTTGGTTAGCAGTCAAATGCTTTCACCATTAGACTATCAGAGCTCCTTATCTTTTGCACATAACAGGTTGTTAATGAGTCTTCCTCCAACCCTGATGCCACGTTCTTCTTCACATAGTGCAGCTTCTCAGATTATTTGTTCAGCACTAAATAAGTATGAAGGAGCTCTGGTAGCATAGTGGCTAAAAGCACTTGACTGCTAACCAGAAGGCTGGCGGTTCAAAGCCACCAGCCACTCCTCGGAAGGAAGGTTGGGCAATCCTACTTCCGTAGTGATACTGCCTCGGAAACCCAAGGAGGGGTCGCTATGAGTCAGGGCTGACTTGACGGCACATAACAACAACAACAACAACAAATAAGTATGAAGAAATGTTACAACCCTGACACACAACTTTCCTGATTTTAAAACACATAGTATCTCTTCTGTTCAAACAACAGCCTCTTGGTCTATGTACAGGTTCCTCATGAGCATAATTAAGTGTTCTGGAATCCCCATTCCTCACAATGTGATCCATAATTTGTTATGATCTACACAGTCAAATGACTTTGCATAGTCAATCAAACACAAGTAAACATCTTTCTGGTATTTTCTGCTTCCCGCCAAAATCCATCTGACCTCAGCAATGATACCCCTTGTTCTATACCCTCTTCTCAATCCAGCTTGAGTTTCTGGAAGTTCCCCGTTGATGTACTGCTGCAAACATTTTTTAATAATCTCCAGCAAAATTTTACTTGCATGTGATAGCAATGATACTGTTCACTGATTTTTACATTCTGTTGGATCACCTTTCTTTAGAACGGGCACATATATGGATGGATTTCTTCCAGTCAGTTGGCTGGGTAGCTGTCTTCCAAATTTATTGGCAAAGATGATTAAGCACTTCCTGCACTGCATCCATTTGTGGAAACGTCTCAATGGGTATTCTGTCATATTCCTGGAGCCTTGTTTTTCTCCAGTTCTTTCAGTGCAGTGTGGACTTCTTTCTTTAATACCATCAGTCCTTGATCACATGCTACTTCCTGAAATGGCTGAATGTTGACCAACTCTTTTTGGTATGACTGTGTACTCCTTCCATCTTTGGATGTTTCCTGTGTTGTTCAATATTTTGCCCATAGAATCCTTTCATGTTGCAACATGAGGCTTGAATTTTTTTCCTCAGTTCTTAAGAACTTGCTTGAGAAATGCTGAGTGTGATCTTCCCTTTTGGTTTTCTAACTTGAGGTCTTTGCATATTTCATTATAATACTTTACTCTGTCTTCTCAAGTCACCCTCTGTAATCTTCTGTTCAGCTCTCTCATGTCATCATTTCTTTCATTCACTTAAGCTACTCTATGTTCAAGAGCAAGTTTGAGAGTCTCTTTTGACATTCATTTTGGACTTTCCTTTCTTTCCTGTCTTTTCAATGACCTTTTGCATTCTTCATGTATGATGTTCTTGATGCCTTCTCTGGTCTTTGATCACTGGTGTTCAATGAGTCAAAAATCTATTCGAAACAGTCTTTAAATATCTCTTTCCACAGAAGTAATCAATTCCTATGGATCCCATCTGGCAAGGTCCACTTCTATAGTCACCATTTATTTAGAAAAAAGGTATTTCCAATGAATAGACTAGAATAGATTATAGGAAGAAAGGCCAGATCAAGCCATCTAGTCACTAGACTAGGGCACACCCTGATCCACAAGACAGGTAGTGACTCGGAGGGAATAAGAATCAACTTGGACTGAACTAAGAAAAGGGGGGAAGTTAGAATAAGCCGCCAAGGAAGAATCTAATACCTTGAAAATAACTTTTTGTGCATTCTACACCAAAGAGGCATCAAAACTGCATATTGTTTGTGTGCTTTTGAGTAGATTAAGACTCACAGTGACCCTATGGAGACAGAGTAGAACTGCCCCATAGAGTTTCCTAGGCTGTAATCTTTAGGGAAGCAGATCACCAGGTCTTTTCTTCTAAGGAGCAACTGGTAAGTTTGAACTGCCAACCTCTTAGCTGCCAAGCCCCCTTAACCACTGTACCACCAGAGCTCCTTTCAAAATTGCATAAGCATCCCCAAACATACTGCTTAAAAACCAAAGGCAAGTTACCTTCTCTCTCACATCAGGGGGCCTATGCAGAGGATATAGCTACTTACACGGAGACTAGTTAGTTAATAAAAGGTTCAAGGAATATTCCATTGCAAATTTGAGGAATCTTTACAGACTGAAAATAAATGGGAGTCAAAGAAATTCTTATTCTAGATATACAATTAAGGCATTTCCCTTCCCTGGTCAACAGATTTCTGTCCCCCTTCCCTCACCAAAGGATTATAATCACAGAATATGCAATTTAACAAAGCAAAACATACTTAGTTTGAACAAACAAATTACTCTGGTCTCATGTCAAAATTAAACACCTGCCCATATCAAAAGGGAGGTGGATGGGAATCTAACTCACACTTTTCTGACACTTAAAACACCACTGTGAAAGATTTGTGATTTGCAGCTGTAGATGAAATGCCATCTTCCAATCTCTTACAACAGAGAAAGGGACTTAAATCGTCACTAATCAGTTTTACTGGAAAGTAGCAATTCCAGACTGGAAAAATCCCTACTATATATGCAAGAGAGAAAAGCCAGCATTAGCAGTCTACAGGCACCAAGGAAGAGACAGGGCACAGAAAACACCAAACCCTAGCTGCAAAGAGCCAGAGATTCCCGACTATGGGAAAGACAGTGAGGAAATCCTTTCAGTGGGAAACCACAGGAGTAGGTTACCGTGATTACACCTCAAAAGCAAAGGCTCAGCCACAGAGACATGTAATTGAGAGGAAAATGCTGCCCCCTCGATTAGGGAAGTCAGGGCTCCCTGGTATACACTCTCATGCATTCATAAAACATAAAAATAAAAAAGAGGGAAAAGAGCCATAAGAAAACTCCCATCTCCATCCACTGTTTATCTCCTTTCAGATCACTGGCTGCATGTTTAACTATCTGACAAATGAAATGCATCAAAAGATAAGTTTAGGGGCATCAAAGGCAAAGATGCCTACCAGGTTTGTCATTCCAAATATATTCACAACAAATAGCTTTCACACTAATCACTTGCACAGAGAGTTCTCCTGTCCCAACCAAATGGAATTTCCAGCCCCTCCAGATCAGTCTGCTAAAAGAATCTCTTGTAACTCACTGCACCAAAACCCTAATGACTCTCAGGGGTTACAGATAGAACTTAAAAGTATAGGTGGGCTATATGTCACATAACCGAAAGTAAATAGCTCTCAAATTCTCTAACTTTTGGCCATGGATGACAGAGAAGATAGGGCCAACAACTCAAACTTCCAAAGAAGAGAGAGATGTCATTCACCAAAACGCACCATTATCATGGTGCAGTGGCACCGAAAGAGAAAACATCATCGTTTTCTTAAATAAAAGCCCAACTGAGGAAAGCTCCAGGCTTCAGTCCAAATTCAAAGATGCTATAAGGAAGTGACCAGGCAGCAACTCTAAAGAGCCAGATTTGGTACCCAACAGTGTGAAAGACTAGCAAGACTAAGAGAGGGATGGGCCAGAGTTGCCCATCAGAAATGGAAATTCTCACCACCACTTGCTAATGTCACCCTAAACGCCAACTATTTTTGAGTAGGACTTGTATAAACCTACAACCATAACCTTGGATTTTGGACATTTAAATATTACTTCTTACATCCTGTGCTTTCAATTTATTCCTGGCCAGATTTGTTGTATGACTTTTAATAACAATTAAAAAAAGCATCTCTGGCTCTTTAACCGAAAGAACCCCCTAATTGATTCCCACAGTAATTAACCTGCATTTTACCTCAGAGAGCGGTAGTTAAGGAAGTCGGCACTGCTATTTATAACTCATCTCAAATTGAGGGCAGACTGCCTAAAATCTAACACATCCCAGCTGTACTCCTGTTTGAACTGGGGCCAAGGGAATTTTTTAAAGCAATCTTGGCACCGAATGAATGACACCAACAGTATGAGAGCGCGAGTGGTTGTGTTGTGGTGACGTAGCATTGGAGGTGGAATGGGAGAGGGGGGCCAGTGTACTGTGATCCCTCGCGTGCATGCCTGCTGCTTGCTGAGTCCCAGTACAGTAAGCTGGGAACCGCCCACTGAGAGCCAAACACAGGAAAAGGCTTTTCCTGTGGAAGGCCTTGAAGTGAGAAACACATGGCTAATCTGCATAAACGCGAAGCCACACCGCCCCTGCCAGGAAGGTTAGTGCTCATAATCTCTGGCCATGAAGCTGGCTGCCTGGGAGGACTTGGACTGGCGCCTGATAACCCAGAAAGAGTTGAGAGAACAGATGGGTAAGGACCCCGGCAGAAAACAGCCTCAGGTCACGTGTCTCACCACATGGCCCTGCCAGCACAAACTATTGTCTGGCTGCAGAGCTCCCATACAAAGACACCCGGCCTCCGCTTCCTGTGATTCCAGGGACAGGCAGCAGCTGTTGATCCAGTTCCCTTAAGGGACCCTCCCCTATTGAGGAGCATTCCAGGCAGGGGCAAATATAAAAATTAAGGCCCCTCCTAACCAAAGAGCTTTCAGTTTCCTGTAAACTCAGTTCCAAATATGGCTCTACTCAGATCTTAAGACAGACATCCATGAAAGAAGGAAAAGAATCACCCTTTGTATCTTGGTACACATGAATTGACTAGCATAATCATCCCTAATATGTTCCCCCTGCCCCAATGCCCAGCCACATAGACATCTGTATCTAATGTCCCTCATTCCTTCTCTTCTCACTGCTCCAATACTTTGAAGACTGGTCAAGGACCCTCATCACAATTGAGGAGAAACTGCCCAGAAATCTCCATTTTAGGGCTATTCTCATACCTGAGCTCCTAAAATAAGAAAATCCCCTTCAACTTTAAACAGTGAGGAAACATTACTGCTTATGTGACCCGGGACAGTAAGAATCCTAACCTCCTATTTCGCTTCACCAGAGACATCACTCAAGATTTTCTGAAGCTAAACTGATGATAAATCAAAACAAAACACCAAACCCAATGCCATCGAGTCAATTTCGACTCATAGCGACCCCTCAACTGGGTTTCCTAGGGAGCTCTGGTAGCATAGTGGCTAAAGCACTTGACTGCTAACCAGAAGGCTGGTGGTTCAAACCCACCAGCCACTCCTCGGAAGGAAGGTTGGGCAATCCTACTTCCGTAGTGATACTGCCTCGGAAACCCAAGGAGGGGTCGCTATGAGTCGGGGTCGACTCGACGGCACATAACAACAACAACAACAAATATTTACAGAAGTAGATTGCCCCATCTTCGTTCTGTGGAGTGGCTGGTGGGTTTGAACCACCAACCTTCTGGTTAGTAGTGAAATGCCTTAGCCACTGTGCCACCAGAGCGCCTTAAATTGATCATAGGGAAATAAAAATCTCTCATCAGACATACCAACATCTGACACAGGAGGTCAAACTCACTCAAGACTATGATTCTTACCATTCCAGTTTTCTACTTCCTGAGATGAAATACGATTTTTATTCTAGTCCTATTTCATACAAGTTCTAGTTTTCATCTATACCCCCCCCCAAAGAAACACATAGTTGGGTGTTTTTTTGTTTAAAAAAAAAAAATTCTTTTCGAACTTCCGTATCTTTCCAAGCCGAATAAAAATTAAAAATCCAAAGGCAGTGAAAAGGTCTATCTAGCCCATTTTGTTTACAAAAACCAGTCTAGAAGATCAGGGCATGTGCCCCTTTATAGACTAAGTAAGAGCTCATTTCAAAGGTACCACCTGAAGCACCAGCCTGACTAAACCCTCGGGATGGACTATGAGCAGAAAGCAGACTCAGGACCTTTTAACCAGGGCTTCAAACCAGTTCAT
Source organism: Orycteropus afer afer (assembly GCF_000298275.1). Taxonomy (NCBI): domain Eukaryota; kingdom Metazoa; phylum Chordata; class Mammalia; order Tubulidentata; family Orycteropodidae; genus Orycteropus; species Orycteropus afer. The sequence goes on along the minus strand of NW_006921618.1, from coordinate 14,052,227 downwards.
TCTGGGTCGACCATTAGGCTGAGAAGTTGTATTTCAACCCCAGATATACTGAATCAGAAGCCACATTTTAACAAAATTCCTATCATCTGGAGATCTTGTTAAAATGTGCATTCTGATTCAGTATATCTGGGGTAGAAATCCAAGTTTTCCGCAGGGGGTCGAACAGAATGAATGGGTTCAGGGCCCTGTTTCCAACCCACACACTATCTCAAAAGTGATTTTTTTTTTTTTTTTAAAAAAAGGGCATGACAAAAAGTCTTGCTCTCTTCCTGACCTGGAGACATTTAGGCTACCATGCCCCATCCTTCCAGACAAGAAGATAGGGAAAACACACTAAGGGTAGAAAGAAGAGACAAAAGGGGAAGAATCACTGACTCATCTAGCAAAACTCAAACATGTATGAGAGCCAACTGTAATAACCACCTCACAGCTGTCCACCCAAAAGAGGCATGCCAGAAAAACCACAACCAGGTGGCTGGTATTTCTTCATTTCTTCTTGGGCTCCAGATACCAAACTCCTTGCCATTGAGTCAGCAACCTTTTAGGACAGAGAAAAACTGCCCCATTGGGTTTCCAATGCTGTAAATCTTTACAGAAGCAGACTGCCTTATCTTTCTCCTGTGGAGCAGTGGTGTGCTCAGACTGCCGACTTTTTGGTTAGCAGCCCAATGCTTTAACCACGGCCCCACCACGGTTCCTTTGGGCTCCAGATGAAAAACCAAACCAAACTTACTGCCATCAAGTTGATTCCAACTCATAGCAAACACCCCTTTGGGTTTCTAAGGTGGTAAATCTTTAGGAAAGTTGATTGCCCAGTCTTCCTTCCTTGGAGTGGCTGGTGGGTTTGAACCTTCTGGTTAGTAGTCAAATACCTTAGGCACTATACCACATAAAGCAGTTAGAACACTAAACTAATGGGGGGAAAAAAAAAAACAACTCACTGCTGTCGAGTCAATTTCGATTCATAGCAACCCCTCCTTGGGTTTCCGAGGCAGTGTCACTACGGAAGTAGATTGCCAACCTTCCTTCCGGAAAATGGCTAATGAAGTCCAGAAAAATGATAAAGTTCTAATCCAGTGCACTTTCACTAGCCTCCTTTCACACAGAAAATGCTCTTTCCCAAAATGATAAAGATCACTCTTTTAGAAGACAAACTTAGTTCATAGATTTTTTTTTCCCAATTTCCAAAGGATTACAGAAGCTTCTAACAAAACCAAACAACTTCTTTAAAAAGAATTCCTCTTTAGGCACTGTGTAAACCCAGGGGTTATAAAACAACAGTAAAGCTCCAAGTAATGTAGGACTAACAGATTAAAGAAGGTAGGAACTGAAAAAATGTCATTTTATAAAATTAAACATCCCCTTTCTCTGTGACTTTTTATCTTAAGAGTATGACAGCAGTAGGATGTGGTGGAAACACCAGAACACCTGGGTTCCAATCCCAATTCTCTGACCAACTCCCTGAAGGAGCCAGCAAGGCAACTGCACCTCAATCTTGTCAACTACACAATCCAATTCTGCTATCCAGATTCTGAATCAGCAGCCTGGGATGGGGCCAGGAATCTGTATTTTTAATCTCCTCAGGCGTGTCCAGTTTGGGAGCATTTGTGCTACATGGCCTCCCTCCAAGGCTCCTCCCACCTCCAGCACACAGTGATTCTAGAACTCAGATGCAGATGAGCACGTCCAGTTTCCTTAAGTGAACACAGTGGTCTCAAGAAGGTAGTGCCTGGCCAACAGAGAAAAACCAGTAATGCACTTCAGATTTCTAAAGGAACAGCATTCTCAGTCATAGCTGAGCTCTCCCAAATTCTATACCTGGTCTTTGATTTACTTGTTCTCTTAAGCACTTATCTCTAACATACTATATGCTTTTACTTATCTTGTTATCTGTCTGTATTGCAGCTCAGAATATAAACTCCAAAAAAAAAAAGGGGGGGGATATAAACTTCAAGAGGATGTGTGTGTGTGTGTGTGTGTGTGTGTGTTTACTTTACTACAGTATTCCCAATATCCAGAATGGTACCTAGCACAGCAGAAAATAAATGCTAGCTAGCATCATCTTACACAAATCCCAAATTTGTGGTAGTAAAGCTCAGAAGTCAGAAAAATTAATGTCTAGTCCCATAAGTGCAGACCAGAATCCCAAAGTGGTGAGGTAGAGGTTAACTGGCAGTCAAATAAATTAACATCATGCTTTTAAAAAAAGGAAAAAAGTACACAACTCTGAGCAAGTCACTTCATCTTATGGCATCAGAACCATACATAAAATGGGGATTAGAAAACTGCCTCACAGGGGAGATAAGTGTGCTCAAACGGTATGTATGTGAAATGCCTATCACAGTGCCAGTCATAAAGTACACACACAACAGTTATTACTTCTCTCTTCATCCTCAATAGGGAGAAAAAGGAGTAAGGGGCAGAAAGTACAATTTCAAAATACATACTTAAAAAAATCAAGAACATACAACTCAGACACCAAAAGGGTTGGCTGGCCAGTCAAATTCTCAAGCACCATCTACTTTCTATCTGTTCTCCCAGAGGAATTTATTCAAAGTTCTCTTCCAAGAACCCTGACAGTTCAGCCCAACAGTTTTTAGCTGGGGCAACATCAACTCCTGAGAAATGTGTTTGAAAATAAATGTATGGAAGTATCTTTTGGGGTTGTCACAATAATTATGTGGTACTACTGGCATGTATTACCTGGGGAGTCGGATACCAAATGTCCTGCAATGCAGCCCCACACAGAGCCTCGCTGAGAAACAATGGACTCTAGCCCATTACAAGTCCAACCTCAGATGAAGAATTTCCTGTAACACTTGACCCTGGAGCAATAAAGAGCAAGGAAATCAGAACTGACCAGTACCCACACCAAGTGCCCAACAGCACAAAGCCACCCACTAGCTAAAAAAAAATGAAACCCACTGCCATTGGGTTGATTCTGACACATAGTGACCCTACAGGACAGGGCACAACTGTCCCATAGGATTTCTAAGGCTTTACAGAAGCATATTGCTTAATCTTTCTCCCATGGATCACCTGGTAGGCTCGAACTACTGACCTTTTGGTTAGCAGCTCAATTCTTTAACCACTGCACCCACTAGCTAAAAAGATCATATATCAAAATTAATTTTTAAAAACAGTTTTAAGATAATTTACCAGTAAAGTGATACCTTTTCCACAATCCATTTATTACAATTCTAATTATGTAGCTATTTGTGTGATTATTTGCTTACATCTTTCTTCCCCACTAGAAAGTACTCCATGGAGGCTGCAATTATGAAATCTTATGTTTATGACACACTGCCTGATACACTGTAGAAGCTCATGATTTTATTGAATTAATGTAAGTAACTGGCATATAGTAAGTACGCACAGGTTTTTCAAAAATGACTGTCATAAGACTCCTCATACTGACAACTCCCACTATCTTATTCTTTAAATTAGACAACATTTCAGCAACAGGACTGGACAAATAAGTGAGCTGAAAAACGGTCTTATCCTGAAAATCCTTGAGAAATGGGAATATGACCAAAGTCTAGAAAATCTTGATGGTATGCAAGGAAGACAGGTTGGTATACTGCATCGCAGTACATGCCTAAAATTTAAAACTGAACCAGGTTAGTCCTTGTTACCCATGAGGTGATATACACTGACACTAGAAAAAGGCACTTCCTCCCACAAACCATCCTTCAGTGCATGTACTAGGGAAAGAATCTTGGTGTGATTGGACTACAAGCTTAACCAAGTAGGGCAGTTCTTCTGACATCTTCTGCCCTGGTTATTTGTCATTATTTATCATTAAGTGATAAGATATACTTAAGAAATACGTAGTGAGGAAAGGGTCAACGTAACCTTACAGAGCATTCCAATAGGAGGGTACATTCCAACTTCTCAGGAAAGACAACACTTCTAAATCTCATTTAGTTTCTCTGACCTACTTTCTAAAATACTTTTTCCTCTTCCATATTAAACTGTTTTACAGATAACAGCTCCAAAATTAAGGGGAGAGGGGCAAAAACTGCTGTTAGCCTCATTTGCTTTCTCTTGGGAAAAAACTCTCATTTCCCCGATTCTTTTTATTTTACCTTCGATTCCAAACTTGGGCTGGTTTTACGTAAGTTATATAAAAATGATCTTAAAACTCTCTAAGTGCACAGTCCTGGCAAAGTCTCTCTCTGTACTAAAAAAGGTATCCGTGACACATCACTGAGTTGGAGGAACTTGATTTACATGCAACTGGGGATTCCATTTGTCATCACGCTTCTACATCAATTCAATCAAGTACTGTATTTTGATAAAGCAATATCATTGTTTATTTCATAATTTCTAGTAACGACTTCTCCAAATACCAGTCTTTTACTAGATCTCTCTAAGTCCAGTCTGAACTGTTGTTGTTGTTATGTGCCATCAAGTCGGACCCGACTCATAGCGACCCCTCCTTGGGTTTCCAAGGCAGTATCACTACGGAAGTAACTGTAACAGGCACTTAATGGATGAGGGCATAGCCTACCTTATTAAACTTACAGGTGCCTCCAAATTCTCTGGCTTTTTTAAGATCAGTAATTCTCTGAAAGGGAAACCAGAGGGTCCTGTAAATTTTCTAGCTCTTTTCAAAGATCCAAAAGTATGTAAGTATCAATCTTCTCTATACTACTATCCAGACAAATGTATACAGGACACCCTGGCTTCATGATTTATACCAGAAATACATGGGACCATATCAAAGTTACCAGCTGTCTTTTCTGAAGCTTACTGACTCTGTTCTTTATTTGTTATCTCTGGCCAGTATCATCAAATTGGGATGGATACTTGGCATGCTAAACTGTGGAAATCTAGCTCTCTCTCTCTCACACACACACACAGTATATTTTGGCTCATACATTCTTTTGAGATTATCTTATTCAGGACATACAGAATTTCAATTTCCTATTGGTGAATGTGTCTGGGTGGGTAAGCCCAGCTATCTCAATCTCATTTTATTTAAACTCAAAATACCATAATGAGACCACATATTGGTCACTTGCGGTTTTATGTAGGGGTTTTAAAGAAGCCAATTCAAAGCTGTACTGGGAAAGCAAAAGATTCAAATCACAAACTGAAAAGAAAAACAAGAATGTTACAAATCTGTCCTAGACTAACAGAATCCTAAAAACAAATTAAAGAGGGCTAAGAAACTGTCTCCAGACCAAAGGCAATAAAATGGAGAGGAAAAAAGAAGAGGCAGCAATCATTTAGGAACTTCTGTTTATTAGTTAATTAGACAAAGACACTTCTGGCCTCTAGTTAACCAGATCTATCCAAATGAAGTAAGTGGACACTAGGAATCTTCACTGGGAAGCTGTTGGTTTCAAAGTGGTATAAATTGATTACAACTCCAGTTCTTATAAAGAGTTTTTACTGCTCTGATATAGTAAGATTACTGGAGAATCTATGTACTTTTGCATTCTACTAATGCAGAGTAAGATATCAAAGGGAGAGAGAATGGAAAGGAAAAAAAAAGAACAGAGAAAATAGTATCAAAACACAGATGAAACTGTCAGTGCAACTCCTGGAAGTCACCACCTTCATGACAGCTGGGTCACAGTGATCAGTGCTTCACTTCTCAGAGGAGGAAAAAAAACCCTGGTACTAGAATACCAAAAAAACCCAAACTCACTGCCATCATAACGACCCCTGCTTGGTTTATGAGGCGGTAAATCTTCATGGAAGTAGATTGCCCAGTCTTCCTTCCGCAGAGTGGCTGGTGGGTTTGAACCGCCAACCTTCTGGCTAGCAGTAAAATGTCTTAGGCACTATGCCACAAGAGCTCCTTAAGATACTTGAATACTTGTTTCTAATAGGAAGGATACAGAAACCACGTAAGGTTTCAGAAAGCCCAAGTGAACACTGGTTTTCTACTGGGTCTTTGCAGTGTTAATGTTTACTACTTCATCATTTCTGTAACTTCCACTTCTATGCCAAACAAAATCCTCATTCATTAAGTCATACAACTGGGGACAGGTCTTGGCTCAAGTGTCTGCTACCCTGAAGTGCCTCATCTACTTCAGAGATAGGGTGACTTGTAAGGAGTCTACTTAGAGGATTTATTTGTCAAGACTTCATAACAAGGGAACAAGGAAAAGAATTCACAGCAAAATTCAAGTTAGTCACTATAGGAGAGCAAAGGGGTGTCATAAAGGATGGCCTACAGAGAAATCACCAGATCACAAAAGGCCCTGTTTTCAGGTCACCTGGCAGGAAGGAGAGACAGGCAGATGAGACATCGTGGTATTTAATTAGTGCTCCAACATGGGCCTTTAAGTGGTATTTTCAGGAATCACTTGCTTAGGCAAAATTTACTGAATTAGTCAAACAAGAAGACCACCACCATAGGTCACCGTCTTAAAATGATCTATCCCACCTTTACCAAACTCCTAGATTCTCAGATTCAGATTATCCTCATGCTACTTCACCAAAGAACTTAAAAGAGAAAAATGGAAGGCAGGGAGCCCTCAAGTCTTAAAAGTATAACCCACTGCTATAGAGTCAATTTCAACTCATAGCAACCCTACAGGACAGCACCAAATTGTCCCACAGGACTTCCAAGGCTATAATCTTTATGGAAGCAGATTGTCACACCTTTCTCCTGTGAAGTGGCTGGAGGATTTGAACCGCTGACCAGCAAGCACTTAACCACTGTGTCACCACTTATTCCTATAAATAAAAATACATGTTTTTTTCACTAGAGTTTATCGTTATTGCATCCATCTCATGGATCTTGTGGAAGATTCATCTTAAAAGTATTTTCTTTCCTATGGCTAAACTTTCAGCCAAACAACAGACAGGCCTATAGGGTGAATAGCACTAGGGAGACTAGGGAGGTATGCACTCACTAGAACAATCAACCATATGAGATCAAAAGGGTAGCATTTGCCTAGGGATAAAACTCAGAAGGCAAGAAGAGATAGGAAAGAACGATGATGGAAATGGTAAACACAATGAAGAAGTGGAGGGGGGGGATGGAAATCAACATCACCAAACAAAATGTGTATGAACTGCTGAATGGAAAACCACTTTGCTCTGTAAACTTGAACTCAAATCACAATTTTTTTAAAAAAAGCAGAGAGTGATAGAAAAAAATAGTAGACCTGCATGCACCCTATAAAAGGCAGAAAACTTGCAAGACCTGGAACAAAAGACAGGCCTGTCCGGTTCTGGCTTTCACAGATTTCACTATTATTAGCCTTACTTTTTACAGATGAGGAAACGAAGGCAGGGAGAACTTTGTTTTTTCTTTAAGAAGGTATTTTCTTTCTTTCTCCCCAACCTCAAGCATTCCTAACCTTTTCCCATCCAAAACACTTTCACATCATGGGGAGGGGAACACACACGTGAAATACTGGTCTATAGTATAATTTGGAAGAAGCTCCTCGGGTAATTCTGATATACCCTGGTGTACACATCAGAATTGCCTAGGCGGGGCTTATTAAACACATTGATAGGTTCCTCTGCCAGAGTTTTGGGATCAGCAGGTGTGTGCCAAGGATTGGTATCTGTGAACAGGGCTCAGGTAGTGCTGATTCTGGTGGTCCAACGACCACAGTGAAAACCACTGCACTGGTGTACAGTAGAGGTAACAAGGGGCAAGACTGTAGTCACTTCTTGGTCACAGCCAGCTACCCAGAGGAACCGAGTAGTTGAACCTGTGGGCTCGGGACCATACTTGCAGGGGACATCAAGCTCAATTGGCATAATGTACTACACAAAATACTGTTCTACCTTCTACTTTGGTGAGTAGCAACTGGGATCTTAAAAGCTTGCAAGCAGCCATCTAGATGCAATGATGGGTCTCTCCTCATTCAGGGCAAAGAAGAATGAAGAAAACCAAAAATTCATGGAACGAATTAGTCCTAGCGACTAGTACACCATGCAATCTGCAGCCTATATGACTACGAGACCAGAAGAATGGTGCCCAGCTACCACTGTCAACCACTTGGAGGGGGATCTATGTAGGAGATCCTGGATAGAGAGGGAGAACAATGTGGAACAAAACTCAAAATCATTTGGAGACAAAAAAGGGGACCAGGTTTGCTGGTCTGATAGAGCCTTGCCCGTCAGGTCTGGAATTGAACCCACACCTGTGGCTTCTACCCAAACAAAAGACAGGCATATGAGTTGAACACTTACCTGAGGTAGATACACGATACACTCCTTGGAGAGAACAATCATGGGAGAAGGAAGGGCTGTTTATGCACAGGGAGACAGCTCAGGGGGCAGGAGTGTATGGAGGGATGGACACAGGGAAGAGGTAACTGTCGGGAGGAAATGGGAGGGGAGCTGTTGCATTGCGGTAAATTGTGGTCAATGTCATGAGACAAAGTGTATGCAAACTGCTATGTAGAAAGTGAATTTGCTCTGTAAATTTTCACCCAAATCACAATTAAAAAAAAAAAAAGAAAAGGAAAACCACTGCACTAATCCATCTCTCAAACTAGAACAAAACAAACCAAACCCACTGTCATAGAGTAGATTCTGACTTAGTGACCCTATAGGACAGAGTAGAACTGACTCATAGGGTTTCCAAGGCTGTAAGTCTTTACAGATGCATGCTGCCCTTACAGAAGCATTTTTCTCCCATGGATTGACTGGTAGGTTTGAACGGCCTATCTTTTGGTTAGCAGCCCAATGCTCTTAACCACTTCGTCACCAGAGAGATTTTACTAAAATTTGATTAAAAAAAAAAATTTTTTTATTAACATAACTCAGATGTAGTTAAAAATTATGGGATAGTTTTTAATTCAATGAAAACCAACATTGTCCTTAACCTTTCAATTCTATATCCTTCTCAAGCAGGAGTCTCCACCAACTAGGAGTTATGCTACCATTTTATTTGATAAACTAGGAAGTTCTTTCACTTGTTGTTGTTGTTGTTATGTGTTGTCGAGTCAAACCCGACTCATAGCGACCCCTCCTTGGGTTTCCAAGGGAGTATCACTACAGAAGTAGGCAATATCTAATTTAATACTTATTACAGCTTCAAAAAAAAAAAAAACCAAACTCACTGCCATCAGGTTGACTCCAACTCACAGTGACCCCCTTTGGGTTTCCAAGATGGTAAATCTTTATGTAAGTATATTTGCCCAGCCTTCCTTCCACGGAATGCCTGGTGGGTTTGAACTGCCAACCTTCTGGTCAGTAGTCAAATGCCTTAGGCACTATGCCACCAGAGCTCCTTATTACAGCCTGAAAGGTAAATATTTTTCTTCACTGTAGAGTTGAGGATACAGGTTCAGAGAAGTTAAATGACTTACCTAAAGACACACAGCCTAAAAGAACTTTAAACCTAGATTTTAAAGCTGACTCTGCTATGAAACGTTGCGTACAGCATTTAACCTTTATGTGCTTACTTTCCCCAAAAGGAAAATTAAAACAATAATCCTGGCCTCTCCTGTGAGAGCTCAAAATTCTAGAAAGTAAAATCACCATGTAAGTATTTTTATAATGCAAGTCACTCTCACTTAGATCAAAGTGAAGGATTCTATCGTCTTTGAGCCTGAATTCTCTACCCACCTGAAGCAGAGGGGGCCTAAGGACCAAATGCTGCCAGTTCTCACCGTTGGGATCACAAGGCAGCTATAAAGCAAGTGTCATGGCCATTCATCAGAAACCCAGAATAAAAAAATCCTAAATGGAAGGGACCAATGGAACCAAGATCTAGGCAAGTCAAATTGTAACTAAAGGCTTTTCAGCCTTTCATGCCATTTAAGAGTTCCAGGCTGTAGCAAAAATAATGTCCCAATAAGTCTTAGTGCTTGAATAATTTATTTTAGAGAAGCAAATTTGAGATTTTAGTGTCATAACTCTGGAGAATCAGCCCAACTTTGGTTCAAATCCCAACTCTACCTTTTACGTGCTCTTTGCCACAGGGCAAATCTCATTCCTACCTTTTTCCTCATCTGTAAAGTGAGAGGAACAATAGAAACCAATTCTCATAGTTCTGAAGATTAAATGAGGAAATTTACAGACAGTATATCATGCATATTAAGTGCTCAAATGGGTGGTAGCTATCACTAATGTTCACCCCTAGCATGCCACCATTTGAAAGTCAGGCCTATCCCTGACCCAAAATAAAGATATGAATAAACTACCGACAGATTTGCTCCAACTCATAGCGACCCCTCCTTGGTTTTCTGAGGCAGTATCAATACAGAAGTAGACTGCCCAACCTTCCTTCTGAGGAGTGGCTGGTGGATTTGAACCGCCAGCCTTCTGGTTAGCAGTCAAATGCCTTAGGCACTATGCCACCAGAGCTCCCTGACCCAAGATAAAGTGGCAAATAAACTACCCACAGATTTGCTCCCTTAAGTCCTTTACAGTATAGGTAGTCCCAGGGTTGTGAACATCTGACTCATGTACAACCCACAGCTATGAACCAATCCCCATAAAACCTATTATATTAAAAATTTGAGGTACATACAACAGTTCATGATAAATGGATGTTACTTTGCAGCATGCATCAAAATATCATTACATTAAAGGTGTTTTAGGTGTCTAGAAGTATTTAATTTTTTTTTAATGCATAGAAAGGTACACTATTACTATATATTTGACAAACATTCGACTAATTGAAATTAGATACAAACCATACCTAACTGTTCTACTTCTGTACAAATTCCACTTAAAGACAGACTTAGGACTGGAACTCACTCATAATCCAGGGACTAACTGCATAGTTCTCTTTGGTGGCTCAGAGGTAAAAAGTTAGAAATCTAGAAGAAAGGCAGATTATCCAGACCTGAATCACTAAGAGTATCACATTAATGCTGAACCAACCTGTGAAATTCCACCATCTTTGTTGTTCAAAGGACAAGAGAGAAAGCCATCTGTATTTGCCAGAGAAGACTTAAAAATAACAAATAATTCCCACCATTTCTGCCCAAATGACTTGTTCTCTAAGGACAACAGAAAGCAGTAACAAGGGTTACCCCAGAGAGAGGGGAAATCACTGAACAAGAAGAGTCCAAAAGCCTATCTGTTTCCTCCAAAAGGAAGTACCCAGCACGCTGTCGCCTTTAATCCCCTACCACGTGGCTGAACTCACACTCTTCTTAAAGTCAAAGTATACCAGGCACGAGTCAGTTGAGAGTAAACATCTGGCCTCAAATGCACCCATGCCTAGGCAAGCAAGCAGGTTGTGACCTCAAGGAAAACAGAAGGCAAAATAAAAATACCAAACACATAGCAAATGAGGTTTTAAATGACTGACATCACACTAAAATCCCCTGTTGCCCTCATGCTGGTGGCTAGATCTTCCTAGCAAAGGAAAAAGATTGCTTTTAACAGAGATATCTATAAGCAAGCTAGTTGAAAGCTAATAAGAGGGAAAGGCATACAAAAATCTTGGCTGCTGGTGATGAGCCAAGGAAAATTATGAAATGTGCCAGTGCCAAGGGAGAAGGTAGTCCAATATCTAGCATTGCAGACACAGAGGCAAAGAAGCCATAAGGAAACTCAAATGCAAGAGAGAGGAAAAAAAGGCACAAGGCATATTTCCTCTTCACATGGGTGTCAATTCAAAACAGAGTTGCAATACTCTGGGCCTGCAGAGCACACAGCCCAGTGCCCAAAGCCCTTATATTTAATATCAACATCCAAGAGGGCGACAAAAATCTGTCCTGGATTACTGGGTGATTTCTAATATGTACCATAACCAACACTAAGTCAACTTTTTAGAGATCAAATTTCCTACTCTGCAGCATGTTGGAATGCATTCTTGGCAAAAGACTTCTTCCCATTCCAGTCTACCCATGCAAAGCACAGAAGCCACTGGGAAAAAGACTAAACCTGCCCAAGACCATCTTTCAGCCATGCACGCATGACTAATACCGACAACAAAAAAATAAATGTTCACTCAGATGTCTTTTTACATTCAATAAGAAACTAATTCCATTCATTAAAACTGAGGGTTGCTGTTGTTGATGTTATGTGCCATCGGGTCGGACCCAACTCATAGCAAACCCTGCTTGGGTTTCTGAGGCAGTATCACTACGGAAGTAGATTGCCCCATCTTCCTTCCAAGGAGTGGCTAAGGGGTTTGAACCACCAGTCTCCTGGTTAACAGTCAAGTGCCTTAGGCACTATGCTATCAGAGCTCCCAAAAATGAGGGTGGAGGGGTCCAATTTCAGGAAAGAATACTCAGGGTAGGTAAGCCATTGTTCACCCTAACTTGGATTCCTCTAAAACCTGGGATTGACTAAGGAGTTTATCTCAAGTCCCTAAACATCTGCTGTCCACAGCAGATGAACCATCATGCCTAATTCTGAGTTACCAGAAATACACCTTCACAAAATGCCAAAACAGCAAGGCAAAAGAAATTGGAAGAGACATTCTAAACTAGTATCTATTCAAGACTCCATACTTCTATATTGGAGCAGTGTAATTCAGGTAGAAATACTATAGGAGCTTAGCACTGAACACCCCCACACACTGTTAACTGTTAAGCATCCATTTATAGCCCTTGAAAAGGGCCAGGGTCAACCACACATGGACTAGGTAAAACAAGAAACCAAAAACATTGTATTTCAGAGGCTTCTGTAAGGAATAAGCATGTGTTTGCAGCATTTATGAGCTTCTTGGCCACAGTTAAACTAATCAAAAACAATATTAAAGGCTATTTCTATGAGCAGATGTACAAACTGCTTATGTGCATGCTTACCCACTTACCCAGCCCATCAACCCTCAATATAAGGTTTGATCCAAGCAACAAAGCTTGAGCACACCTCCCAATTCTTCTGAAATAACAGGAGCCTAAGAGTCCCAACAGGTATTTCAGAGCTCCTGTTCCACTTAAAAAAGGTCAATTAACTCTGCCAAGAAAGAAAAAGTCCAGGTTCTCCAACCAAAGTTGAACCACCGTCACTGCAGAGCTGTCCAGGACACACAACTCTGAGGTGACATGACCTTCCAAATCCAAAATTACTACAAAAGAGCCCCTGAATTGGCTGAGGACTTGGTGGGTTGGACCAAAAGCCCCATATAACCACAGGAACCACTAAGATCCTCGAACTACTTACTCTCTTTCTGGGAATTTTATGAGTAGAGTCCAAATTCTCAAAGGTGCTGGAACGCTGAGAACTACAGGTCTAGAGATGAATGTGTGATTTGGATTCCTTAAAGTCCATGGAACTCAGAGTAGCATTATGAAAAGGCAGATTGGTATTATAACTTTCTACTTTCTTGAAGACTTAACTTCATAAATCACTGCCTCTACAAAGTTGCCCCAGGTTAACCCTGCTCAACTCTGCTCCTTTTTCTTCAACCTTTCTGCCCATGGACTTAGTTTGGTCTATATACATTTATAAAGCCTTTGCAAATTTTTCAGATGTGTGCACATACGCATGCTTGCCCAAAGAAACTAAATTTTTTGGAAGCAGGTATTACCTCTACCTTTTGGATCCCTTCCTAATATACCTAGGCAGTACAATCACATGGCCTATATCCCACCTCAATTGGGATCTCCAGATCACCCTGACCTAGAAATAATGCTTTCAGTAACAAGTCTGAAACTCAAATACCCTCATCAGGACCATATTGGAAAATGCCTAGGCAATAATGGGCAACCAATGTCAATGCCAATCCAAGTAACTTTTGTGTTTTGTTTTAAAACAAACTGATAGCCTTGGTAAGTTACTAGAACCTAAAAAAGTATGGTTAGGGCCATAATTACATTCATATCCCCTGCTACTATATAAGTCAAAACCAAAAAACAAACCCACTGCTACTGAGTCGATTCTGACTCACAGTGACCCTATGGGACAGCGTAGAACTGTCACACAGGGTTTTCCAAGGCTGTAAATCTTCACAGAAGCATACTGCCACATCTGTCTCCTGTGGAGTAGCCAGTGGGTCCAAACCACTAACAATAAGTCAAAAAGGCACACCTAGGACTCTGGTCTAGAAAACAGTCCTTTGAAGGAAACTGTATCATTGTGAGTTGTTTAGATTTTTAAAAATTGAGATTTTGGGGGACACTTAGGTCAAGTGGCAAAACACAGTCCATAAAGACAATGTTCTTATACCCTTCTTTGGTGAGGACTGAGTGGGGTTTTAAAAGTTTGCAAGCAGCCATCTAAGGTAAATAATTGCTCTCTCCCTGTCTGGAGCAAAGATGAGTGAAGAAAATCAAAGACTTACGGAAACAATTATTCTAAAGGACTAATAGATCACAAGAACCACAGCCTCTACTAGCCTGAGACCCAAAGAACTACATGGTGATAGGCTATCACTACCAACTGCTCTGATCGGGATCACAAGAGGTGGTCCTGGACAGAGAAGGAGAAAAAAAAAATGTGGAAGATGATTCAGTATCATAAAAAAAAGACTAGACTTACTGGTCTGATGGGAGCTCTGGTAGCACAGTGCCTAAGGCACTTGACTGCTAACCAGAAGGCTGGAAGTTCAAACCCACCAGCCACTCCTCGGAAGGAAGATGGGGCAATCTACTTCCGTAGTGATACTGCCTGGGAAAACCAAGGAGGGGTCACTATGAGTGGGGACCGACTCTACGGTACATAACAATAACAACTGGTCTGATAGAGACTGGTGGAACCACTAGACTATGGCCCTTAGACATCTTCAAACCTGGAACTGAACCCACTCCTGGAGATCACATTTCAGCCGAACAATAGATAGGTTTATAAACTGATCAACACCTGTGAAAAAGGTGCTCCTCCGAACAATCAACCATATGAGATCAAAGGGCAGCATTTGCCCCAAGGCAAAGTTCAGAAGGCAGGAAGGGGCAGGAAAGATGTAGAATGGAAACGGGAAACACAGAGACTATGTGGGAAGAGTACTAATACACTGAAGGGATTGCAACTAACATCATGAAACAAAATGTATAGTAATTATTGAATGGGAAACTAATTTGCTTGGTAAAGGCTCATCCAAACCACAATAAAATGTTTATTTAAAGAGAGAGAGAGGCTTCAAGAAAGCAAATCTTGGTCATCTTATAAGGCTACCAAAGCAAATACAAGCAAATAGCTATAATACTCATTCATAGATTATTCTCTTTCCTCCATAAAAAGGTTTCTAAATCACTGAACCCACTCCTGTGGCTTCCAGCCAAACAAAAGACAAGCATTTGAGCTGAACATTTACATTAGGTAGATACACTCCTTGGAAAGGTCAATCATGGGAGAATAGAAGGGGTGTGTATGTACAGGGACACAGCTGAGGGGGGCAAGAGTGCATGGGAGGGGGTGCAGAAGAGTATGAAGGGATGGACACTGGGAGGAGGTAACTATGGGGAGGAAGTGGGAGGGGAGCTGCTGCATTGTAAATTTTGGTCAATGACATGAGACAAAGTATATGTGAACTGCTGTATGAAAAGTGAATTTACTCTGTAAATCTTCACCCAAATCCTAAAAAAAAAAAAAAAAGAGTGCATGGGAGGGAAGGACACAGGGAAGAGGTAACTATGGGAAGGAAGTGGAAGGGGGAGTTATTGCACTGTGGGAAATTGCAGTCAGTGTCATGAGACAAAGTGTGTGAACTGCTGTATGGAAAATGAATTTGTTCTGTAAACTTTCACCCAAATCACATTAAAAAAAAAAAAAAAAAAGGTTTCTAAATCCTAAAATGACAATCTCAAATACAGAGATTGAATATACTCACATAACTTCAACGAACAGGATTCAGTGATTCCTCAAACATCTGGGCTTTCTACTGACCCAGGAATCTGGGGGCATTAATATTAATATATATGTGATATACAGAGTCCAGTAAAAAAATATATAAGTAAACCCAGTCCTGGGTAATGAGTTTATAATCCCAAAAGCCACCACAGAACAAAGGCTGAGGATGATGCTGAAGTTGCAGTATCTTTTTTCTCCCTTCTGGTATTCCAAAAATGCAAACCCAACCCTAAAAGCATCTCACCAAACTGCAAAACCTTTCTAAAAGAGTAAGGTCCCAAAGTTCCATAGATCAAGTTTTTCGAGCACACTTATCTCACTACTGAAACTTGGGGCCTTCTTTCCAAACTTGTTTACTTCCACTCTGAAATTGCAATCGATTTTGAACTGGACTCCACGTGCTTTGAACTTAACATGGAACTAAAGGACACAGGCTTCACTTGTAGGGCAGCATCTTTCTACTCCAAATTTCTCTGAAATCACCTCTCCTTATCACCAAGCCTCTTCCCCACAAAACTACCCTCCTTCCAGTCTTTTTCTGCAATACTATTTCATTCCATTACATGAGAAGAGGCTAGCATTATCTTTGCTTGAAAACTGTTTATTAATTTGCCTGTCAAACATTCTATAGAGCCGTTTACGTTCTTACTACAGAAACCTCCTGGGTACATATTGACAGCTCAGCAAGTATTTACACAAAGCTCTGAAACATTTGGTTCCTTCAGAGAGGAAGAAGCTGCTGTGTCAAGCAGAGAATTATCAAACACCTTTCTCTCTACCTTTTTCCATTCTTTATAAAGTGAAGCTTCCTTTTAGCACAACCCTAATATGCCTAAATTACACTTCTAAACTAACAAGCCAGGAGGAGAAAGAATGAAAATTCAGTTTCCTGGAGAAGAGAAAGAATAGCATTCCCAGAACCATGTGCAAACCATGCCATGTAGTTTACCAAAAAAAGAAAAAAAAAAAGGTGTTAAGAAAAAGCAAATATATCCACAAAATTGACTGAGATACTTAGCTATTCCTGTTCCAGCCTCAGGAACTTTTGCTCCTCTCTCAGCAAAATTTCAGGGCAAGTCCAGGCACTCAGATTACAACCAACTGCCCAAACCAGACCTCAACCTGCCCAAACACCGAAGAGCCTGTGGAGAGCTTAACGCTACCTCTTCCCTACCCCTAGAAAAGAAGCAGTGTTAATGTTGAATTCATAAATATCCACTCCCCACCCCACCCCCACCCCCAGTGTAAAGTCTCCTGGGGATTCTGAAGTAACTCTTTTTCAAGTCTTGCTTTAATGAAGTCTGCTTAATTTTTCAATTACTGTTTAGTGTTTTAAAACCACCAGCCAGGTGGAATGACTTAACTACAAACAGATTAACAGTTTCAAACCAACAGTCTGGTAGGGCTTTCTCTATATAAATATAAAAGGCCACAGACCATTGTAGTATCCAACTGTTCAGAGTTTGTTCCTGTGAAAGAATCCTCAGGAGAAAACAGCCATGAGCTCCTTGAGCCCAGGCAAAGAAAGATGGTCTCAAGGCCCCACCGATAAATGTACAGAGGGAAGCTGCCCTCAATACAAACCAGGTATGGAAGCACACGTAGATGGGAAGTATCCAAGAGTGAAGAGGTTATGCAGTCTACCGACTTCATTTTACTGATGAGGAAGGAGAAAACGAAGTCCAGAGAAAGTGAATGACTTGCCCAATGTCACACAGCTTAATTCAGAGCTGTTTACAACCCAAGTCTCTTCCCTCTCCCTCTTGCAAGTTTTGTGCTCTTTACCACTGTGCCACACACAACCTAGTGTGTGCCAGTAATGAGAACGACCAATCTAAACAAGGACAACCCTGGGATAAAAGCCACGGGAATCAGGACTGTTCCAGAGCCCAAGGTATCACTGCTCAGTGGCAGGAAAGAACTGTTTTTTGGGCAATTTGTTCTGACTACCATATTTTAACCATATTTACATTCATGCTTCAGTTGCTTCTACAGTTCTAGGATTTGAAGCCAAGTAATACAGCATTTGGGGTGGAGGAACACTTTGTTAGCCTATTCCCAACATTTTGAACAGTTCACTAACCTCTTTGCAAAAGGCCTATAGTAGACATCACACCCTACAGGAGTGAATTCAACATATGAATGTTTAATGCAATCCAAGACATCTTGTTACAGCAGGTGCTGCTTGTCATGGATACTGTGTCACACACAAAGGAAGTAACCTTAAAAAGTCCTTACAGGGCCCAATATATAAGAAGTCAATCTTGGACCTGTCCACTTTCTTCTTGCATCACCATCCCAATCCTCATCACCCCTAGTTGTCTCATGGACACCAGAGGCCCCGCAACTAAAAAGCACCATCTCAGTGTAGTTTTCCTAATCCCTTCTACTTGAGAGAGCTCCAAGAGTCCAGTATTTCAGCCAGCCCAGAATTTCTGCCAGTACGCATTCCTACAATAAACCCAGGATTCCTGTGTTTGTTTCCAGGAGTCAGAAATGTCATTTGATATTTCCACAGCAGGAACTAACAGCCAAACTTCTATTATCAAATCTAACGTGGTTGTGGACTGCTTATTGTATGGTATTTTTACCTTGATGAGCTGGGTGGGTCTCCAGGTACTACTACTGAAAGCATACTTTATTAAAAGTAATAAAAAGCCTCTTAGGGTTCAAGTGCATAGGTGACCTAAAACTATTTCATTAGTAGCAAGATTCAACACCTTAAGATACAACATTGCATACTGAAAGGGATAAAGGAAAAGTCTGACTATTGGGATCTTCTCAGCTCCTGTGAAAAACACATAGCTATGATACACACACTCACCTAATCTTTATTTCATAAAAGACGACTCAAATGAAGCATTACAACTTTAGCTGTGTCAATCAAGTCTCCGCAAAATATTCTTAAACCAGGACCAGGTAAGTTAAAAAGGAGACTGAGCAAGACCTTATGAAAAACACTTAAGAGCAGGGCATCATGGTCTGATGAGGTTTAGCCTCACATAGCCAAGAGAAATTCACAACAAAATCCATCCACCTACAACCCTCATCTACACTAGTGCCACACACCTGAAGCAACTCACAAAACTGAAGTTGCATGGTGTCTTCCACAATCAAATGCTAGCCAGCACATTCCCAGGTCTTAGGGGAGTGGCATGTGAACTAAGATTGAGCAGAAGGGATCTATGTTTTGTGGGGAAGTAAGCCTGGGTCTTAAAAGGAAATCGGAAAACACATCCAAAGGCACCACACACAGGCATCTAAATAGAGACTTTATTTTTCTACCATTTACCCAGGATACAGCATAGTGCCTAACACAAAAATTAAATGTTTAATAACTGAAAGACAAAAAAATCACTAACAGCAAAAGTTGGTTTTATAATCGTAACAATAACAACAACAACAATAATAAAGTTTGCCTATCCCCAAAACTCAGCACAATTCAAATCTAACGAGGTTTTAAATGAGCCTTGGTTTACCCACAAATTGTTTCTTCTTAATAGTTTTCAAGAAGGGTTAAGTTCTCAGCAAAAAATAAATAAGGGAGGTAAGACATGTAGAATACAGAATGAACAGAAAAGAAAGTTCTGTTTCCTAAGACAAAACTTACCCTCCTAACAATAGAAATACAACTTAAAATTTCCCTATTTTTTTCACATGAAGTAAAGGTAAGAGCTCTAAGCCTGCCATCCAATACGATTATTTTCAAAATTCCAAACTCAATGGAAGAGTAAAAAAGTATTTCTAGCAGAGGGAGGTAATGTAGCTAATTAGATCATGTAAGTGAACAAAATCTCCTCCTTGCACAAAGGTACAACTGGTTACTGCTGGGGAGAGGGTGTATGAAAGGCATTTTTCCCCCCTTTGAAAATATACATGGGTTCACAGTGTACCCTCTATTCCTGACCAAAGCCATGAAGACAAAACATGATGAAGAAGAAAAAAGAGCAAAATAAAACAACGTATAAAAAGGTACCTAGAAGTTGTAACGTCTAAGCAAATGTAAATCTTAAGTATCATATCTTTATATATTAGAATACAGAAAAAAGAAAATGGAACATACCTTAGAATGCAAAGAAAAAATTCAAAGCTCTAAAATAACTGATGACAAAATAAAAAACTAGCCTTTTGATATTCTAAGAATAATGATAAAAGCCACCAAACCAAGGCTTTAGGACAAAGTCTCTCAATTATGAAACAAGACATTTCCTTCCCTTTAAATTGAGCTGCTCTCCCAAAGTTCAATTAACAAAAGAAAGTGTTAACAAGATTCAACATGTAAACAAAGAATGGGGCCCGCCTTCCTTAAAACAGAACACTTGAATCGAATATGAAATTCTCTCTCAGCTTCCAGCTCTCTAAAAAAATTAAGTTTTCTTCCATCCTCCCCCAATAAAGATCCCACATTCACCACTTAATAAAAAGCCCAGTAAAATAATTTCAATTCTGCAAAGCGAGCAGGGTTAAAATTACTCAATTCAAATGCATCTTCAGAGCCATCAAAGAAGTCATTTATACCATCGGGAAAGTCACAAAACCAAAACAAACAGCAAACCCATTGTAGAGAAAAACTCAGCTACTGTGCTAACAACACAGAATCTATTTCAGGCTGCATAAAACATAACAAGCAAAATAAATCCAAGGTACAAGCAAAATGCCATTGCCTCCTCTTTTGTTTCGGGTACAATGTAACAAGGGCAGCCTGTCTGGGGCTCTGCTCCTGCTGATACAGTATTGCTGTTTAAACCTCCCTCCTCAAGGTCACAGCCAATTTCAGCTCTGGAATAAAAGGCAGATAGTGGCAGTGATGGTTTGGGTTATCACTGGCAGAAAAGCAGAGTGTAAAAGTTTATGAGCTCATCAGGATTGTTGTACCATTACATCAGAGGCAATTATAAATGGCCAAGAGCAGGAGATGGGGAGCCAATCAGATCACAGATAGGATGTCAACCTAAGACCAACTGTCTCCTGGCTTTGACAGAAGGATTTTACCTCCATAATTCAAATCCCAAACCAAAGCAATCTGCACTTACTACTCCAATCACTCAGCTGTTTACCAGCACTTCCAGGGAGAAGCCCAGGCCACTGAGCCGATGGAGACCAAGACAGGAGATGGCCCGGGCTGCCCTGGGTGAACCGCAGCTGGCCTCTAGCTGCCCCCAAGCAAGCCCCTGCCCTCCCTCGAGGTCCCCACGAGTCCGAGGGGCCCTTCCTTGAAAGCACAGATGAGGGACAGCCTAGAAAAAGCCAGGGGGGCAGAGAGGAGCGGCAGGTGAGCAAAGGACTGTTCAACTTCCGAGCTCCTGCCATCAAATACACCCTTAACCTGAGCCCCCAGCACCCCCTCATCCCGGGCCTGGCCCTTCCACCGCACACTCTGCCCCGCATTCCCCTGAAGACCCCCGGAGTTCGAAGTGCCCAGGAGAGAGGGAGAAGAGGAGCAGACAGCTCTGGGAAAGCCCCACACAAAGACTGAAGGAGGGAACGAGAGGAAGGCAGACAGGCAGCCATTTTAAGAGAGAAGAGCCAGACAATGGCAGCTCCCCAGCAGTGGGGGCCCCGGACTGGGGAGAGCCCATGGCTGTGACCGGCTCCCCGCTGCCGCCACCCACCCCCAGGACCCTGCTTGCCCCAGCCCCCTCCCCATTGAACTGTGTACCTGCGGGGTCCGGGCGAGCGGCTGCCCCCCGCCGCCGCTGCTCCCTGGGCTCATGGGCGCGTGGTGGCTCCTTTGTTGGGCCCCTCCCGAGGCGGCCGCCGCCGCCGCCGCCGCGGCCCCCCAACACTGGGAGGCCATGTCCGCCGGGCCCTTGCCGGCGCCCCCGTCCTGGGGCCCGCCGCCGTAGTCGCCCCCGGGGTAGCCCTGGTAGCCCCGGGCCGAGCTGGGCGACGTGAGCAGTTGGTTGAGGGTGGGGGTGGCGGTAGGCTGGGGGGTTCCCCCGCCGGCCGCTGAAGGGCCGCCTCCCCCCATGGCCCCGAAGCGCTGCTGAGCGAAGGACGAAGACGACGAGGAGGCCGAGGCGCTGGAGGAGGGAGGCGGCTTGGAGCCGGCAGCCGCCGCCACGCCGGGGCCCGGAGTGCCGCCTCTCGGGGAGCTCAGCGCGTAGGCCTGGGGGGGCGGGGGGTAGGCGCTGCGGTTGGGGTAGTAGGAGTTGTACTGGTGGTTGGGGAAGCCGTGGTCGTGCGAGTTCTGTTGGGGCCCCGCATAGGGCTCCAGGCCCCCACCGCCGCCGCCGCCGCTCTGCAGCGCTGCCAGGCCAGGGCTTTGTTGTCCGCCATGTTGTTGGTGGAAGACGGCGGCCGCGGCGGCGGCGACGGCGGACGGGCTCCGACCGTAGGGCTGCCCGAAGCCGTAGGCTGGGGGCGGCAAGGCGGCCGCGGCCGAGTGAGGAGGCGCCCCCACCCCGTCGCTGCTGCCGCCACCGCCGCCGCCGGGCGGCTCCGTGAGGTTATTGTTCAGGGCGGGCCTAGGGCCCGCGTTCCCGTTCGAGTTCTTCAGGTCCGGCTCCGCACCCGGCCCGCCGCCGCCGGCTCCTCCGCCGCCACCCCCATTGCTCTCGGCCCCGTCCTGCAGCTCCTTTCCCAGCGGCTGCGGCGGCCCCACAGCGGGGACCTCGCTCTCCTGCCCGGCGGCTGCCTTCATTTCCCCGCGCTCGGCCGTTGCCGCCTCGCCCCCCGCCTCCTCCCGCTGCTGCTGCTGCTCCGCTTTCTTCAGCTCCGAGGGCGGCGGCGGCGGGTTACCCAGGCTGCTGGCGGCGGCGGGGGCGACCTGCGCGGCCATGATCCCCGCTGTCTCGTCCGCGAAGAGACCCGGCCCTGTCTTCGTCTTCTCCCCCCCTCCCACCCCGCCCCGGGGCCGAGTCCCCCGGGCTGCCCTCCCCACCCGCCCGGGCGGGCCTCGCGGGGCTCCGCTGCTGCGCTGCGCTCGCTCGCTCGCTCGCTCCTCTCCCCCCCGCCCCGCCGGCTCAGGCTCCGGGCTGGCGGCGGCGGAGGAGGAGGAGGCGGCGGCGGCCGAGGCGCCGGCGGCTCAGCTGCTCCCGGCTCTGAAGGCTCGGGACCCGGCTCTCCCGGCTCATTCCCCCCCAAGCCCTTGCCTGGGAATGAGGGGGGCGGTGGAGGCTTCGCTCCCCAGGGCCTGGCCCCGCTGTGACTCTCCGCTTTCTGCTGCCGGAGAAAGGAGGAGGGAGGGAGGGAGGGAGGCGAGGGGGAGGGGAGCGGGGAGGGAGGGAGCGGGGGGAGGGGGACCCGGGACGGGCGGGCTGGAGGGCGCGCGGCAGCAGCCCGGGCGCCGGGAGGCAGAGTCGGAGCAAGGGCCTGGCCGGGCGCCCTGCCTCCCCTCCTCGGCCGCAGCTGTGGCCGAAGCTGCTGCGCGGCAGCGGGCGGGCGGGAAGACGGGCTGCGGGACTGAACGGCTAGAGCGCCCCACTCTCCTCCGAGTCCCCCTCACTCCGACACGAGGCTCAGCACTGCCATTTTACCCAGCACCGTCGCGGCCGCCTGGCAAACCCGGAGTGGAATACGGAGCGGACGCAGGCCGCGGAACGGACTCGCTCTCTTACCCTCACAAAGAAGGAGGGGAAGAGAACTAGCCGCGGCGGCGGCGGCAGTCTCTCTGCCGCTTTCGCTCGACAGCGCCGCCACTGAAGGCTTCAGGGAAAACCCGTCCCGGAGCTCTAGCCTCTCGGAGCCTGGGCCGCCTCCCTCCCGGAGTTTGTATCCTGGCGGCCCC
Source organism: Orycteropus afer afer (assembly GCF_000298275.1). Lineage (NCBI taxonomy): Eukaryota > Metazoa > Chordata > Mammalia > Tubulidentata > Orycteropodidae > Orycteropus > Orycteropus afer. The sequence continues at coordinate 14,028,817 of NW_006921618.1, read as the reverse complement.
ACGGCCGCACCGAGGGGAGCAGCGGGCAGCGTGAACTTTACTCGCGGCTGCAAAATTGGCCTGAGCCAGAGACCGCGGCCGCCTCGGCCCAGGCCGACTCCCTGGCAGCGAGCCTGGCCTCTTGGCTGCCACTTAGCACCTCTACAGCACTTTTCTTCAAAGTCATTTAAAAACCCGGTCTAAAGACCCGGCTGAGTGAGCAAGCAAGGCTGTGCAGTTTACGCTCTTTGCAAGCCGAAAGAAATGACTGATCATTGTTCAGACTCTGCTTTCCCACCCCCCTGCCCTCATTAGTCAGTACAGACAAGGCCCTGGGGGCATAGGATCCGGATTATCCCCATTTTACAGAATTGAAAGACCTAAAGGGGAGGGAACCTGCCTCGGGTCACTTAAAGTCAGAGGGCAGAAGAATGTGGCTTTAAAAACAAGTGGGGTCTCCAAGGCTGCCTCCTGTCTACTTAGCCTTTTGGGGGGCGGGGGGGTTGGAGAATACAGTCAAGTAGTGAGCAAGTCCAACAATAGGATCAGAATATCAGATTGGGTTTAAGATCAAAGTTGGTCAGCTCACAATTGACTTAAGATGCTTCCCACTGAAGTTGCTGTGGGGGCATATAATAGACTTGCAGTAGCAGAATTTAAGCCCCATGATTGCCTCCTAAGAAAGTTCAGGCCACAAAGACAATAGCTCCAGTCTCCAAAGACAGCACCTGTAAGACTAAACAGCCCACAGAAGAGGCTCCTGATACTGGAGGAACCTGAGTGTTCAAACCACTGCAGAAGAGGGATGGCCAAAGAAGGAAAACCATTTTCTCCGTAAAGACCATGTTGTTATGTGCTGTCGACTCAAAGCGACCCCTCCTTGGGTTTCCAAGGCAGTATCACTTGGAATATTGCCCCATCTTCCTTCTGAGTGGCTGGTGGGTTTGAACTGTCAGCCTTCTGGTTAGCAGTCAAGTGCCTTAGGCACAACACCACCAGAGCACCTTGTAAAGACCATAGAACCATAGGCACCGTCTAACAGAACACCTAGAAAGCGGATGCAACCCAGATTTGTTGTCTAGCCCACCCAGTATAAACGATCTTTAAAGTTTTTAGTAATGCATCCGATGGACCTCAATTTAGCAGGAGTTGGGTATAAGGGCAGATTATCTGAAAAAATAAAGATACACATACAAAACTCTAGTGGTGGTGTCCTGATCTACAGACCCACCAAATCCCAGCAGCTGCTGTTTCCTCCTCAAACTGAGTTGGAATGCTCTGATATGACAGGCTACAAAAGCCAGAGGGTATTCCAGTTCCTCACTCAGGCCCAGGACTGCATTAGGACGCCCAGGCCAGCAGCATCAGACACCAACATCTCTTTTTCTGTCAGATTTTGTAAATGGAGACTTCATGACAACAGACCATTATCATCCCAGATTCTGCAGTTCCCTGGTCAATGAAAATAATTACAAAAGCCTGAACCAAAGAAAACTAATGTAGAGTGTCCTGTCTGCCCCCTCAAATGGCAAAATTTTCCTGTTAATCTTAGAGTAGGCAGATCCAAGAAACAAAACCACTGTCTTCTTTTAATTTTCCAAGCCAAGAATCAAAAGGCCTACCAAGATTTGACTGTCTGGAATGGGCCAGTGCCCTCGTTTCACTCACAGTCCTCAGGGGCAACAACTCTCCTGGTGCGTTAGGGCCTAGAAACCAAATTATAGGCTGCCTCATAAAATGGAGCTTGGCTATTTAGTCAACTGCCTCTGTGCTGGCAAACAGTCCTGAGTTCTGCACACAAATGAGGAATTTTTTACATGCAATTACCCTGCCATTTGCCTCAGAGTTCGGATGTAATGAGAAACCTATGAAAACCTGGAAGGCAGAATGGATTTGTCTCCAAAGGAAGACTTCATCTTCTTTCTTCAAGGTCTGTGACATACGCAAAGAGCCAAAACCCCTCTCCCTATCCGTGGGTCGTTGTTGTTGTTGTTATATGCCGTGGAATCGGACCCAACTCCTGGCGACCCCTCCTTGGGTTTCCAAGGTGGTATCACTACAGAAGTAGATTGCCCAACCTTCCTTCCGAGGAGTGGCTGGAGGGTTTGAACCGCCAGCCTTCTGGTTAGCAGTCAAGTGCCTTAGGCACTAGGCTACCAGAGCTCCCTGTCCGTGAGTACAGTTTTGAAAATAGCCACCATTTTTCTTATAATAAGGTAAAGTGCTTAAAATCTATCCACGTGAGTTGGGGCAGGTGGGATTTCACCTTTGCCACCTTTTATTTGCTTTTTTAATCTTAAATACTTTAGGGTCCTCTTCCACCTCTACCATTGGAGCCCCACGCCACCATCCCAGCGACAGCCGGGCGGAAGAGAACTTTCTTAGAAACTGGCCCATCAGCTCTCTCAGGCGGCAATAGCAGCGGGAACGGGGGGAGGGGAGGAGTCAGGCACGTGGCTGGCCCGAGCTGTGAGACCCCGGCTTGGGGCTGTGGGTCCTCCCCTCTGTGGAGTTTTCTCCCCAACGGCCTCTGCCATTTAACCCCACACCCAGGCAGCTCAGGAATCCCGGCGCAGATTGGAGAACGAGGACTTGGGCAGCGCTACCCTCACGAAAGTGCCTTTGCCACCTACAGCCTGATGGCAAATATGGACTGAATCGTTGACATGGAAACCGGACTAAAGTCTGGCTCGCTCTCCCTCACAGGAGAGTTCTTATCACCATCCCCGACCGCACGGCACTTGGCAAATGTGTACTGGATCTGAGGCCGCGAGGATCCGGCGGAGTTTCTAGGCGCACAGCAATAACTCCAGCGGCTGCTGCAGCCCAGGAAGGGGGGCAGGGCTGCCAGGACAAACCGGCTGAAAATGGCAGAGGATGTGCTCTCATTTTACCCGGCTGCACAGTGTGCATGGATTGGGCCTCAGAACAAGGGAACAACCTATTAAAATCCGCACAGCCAACTGTAAAATGTGGAAATGAGGCCTGGAAGGTTTGCTAAGAAAAGGATATGTTTGTAGGAAGGACAGCCCTTCCTCTCTCACTGTTTGCTTCCCCTAAATGTCAGAAATACAAAACTCAACAAAGAAAAGATCGGGTTCTACTTCTCAAGCCTCCTTTCTTCCCCCAATCCTTTTGGGGGAACATCTTTTAAGCCCAGGGAGCCAAGTGAGGGTTTGGTTAAGTTCTGGAGCGCCGGTTTGTAGCCCCCACACAAATTCCCACCGCACCAAAGCAGCAGACACCCAGCAGAGCTCTCCCAAGTGCGAACTGGAGCTGCGAGTTTGAGCAAAAGGGCAACTCTGTCAGTTGACGGAAGCCAGAAGCAGAGTTCAAAGCCTGGCGTGGATTTCCTTCTGGAGCTGTTTCTTAAAGTTTGTAACTCCGTGGTAAGAAACAGCCCCAGCGGAGGCTTTGGGATCAGTGTGAAAGTCTAGCACAACCATCTGACAGCGAGCTGAAAAACTTTGGGCTGCATATTAAGGGAGGAAAGTGGATTGAAGCGAGAGTCAGGCAATTCATTTTGTTACCGGCTCCCAGGCGGAAGCTGTAAAGTACGAACTGGAGCATCACAGAGAAAAATGGAATGGAAGCTGAACGGCACTGAACAGCCATCCGCGGTAAAATTGTGCCTGCCAAGGACTTAGAATCCTATAGGAGCAACCTAGGATACACCGAGCTTGGAGGGGAAATCTGCTTTTCTAAATCCTTTTTCACCCATTCCGAAGTCTTAAACAATTTGAGTTAATTTACATTTCAGAATAATGATAAGGAACATAATTTTGAAATGTTAATTTCAAATAAGTTTTTTTTTTTTTTTTTTTCCCCACAAGAAGGACAGCTATGGAAAAAAATACACTTAGGTATAAGTGAACTAGTTTACTTTCTACCAATATAAAATAAAACTACTCTCAGCATCACCTCCCCCCAAACTAAAATCAAACATAAATAAAGACCCAGGCTAATTTGTGGCAGGTTTCAAATAAAATGGAAACAGAACACTCAGGGTCAATCTAACATCAATAATAATAATAAGGTCCTAACTCCACATTCTAGTATGTATACTCCCCTTATCCACCAATCTCACTGATGAGCTTGCTGACTTCTTTTGGGGAAAGCAAAGTAAAACTAATAACAGTATCCTAAAAAAAGGGGGGGGGGACTTGGAATTTTACAAAACCCTGGATGGATCAGGAATTATGATTTTTCACCAACAGATACAAAAACAGTATACAAAAAAATCTGCTTGTAAAGAAGCTTAAAAGCCACAGAGTAGCCTATCAGAAGAGAACTTAACAGTTTGTACCTGGTACTTATTACATGAAGCTGTTTTTAGGTTTGAAGGGCTAAGTACCAACAATATTACCAAGGAAAGATATGGTCACAATCTTAACACTGAAGGCTATTGCCTAGGTACCAGAAGTCTTGTCATCTTTGACTTCGCATATTGAACCAGCGTAGGCCGCTTTTCTTTTGTTCTTTAAAAGCAAACTAGGAAAATTTCACACATGTAAAGCTTTCACGAGGGGAAAATCCGAAACGTTGAGGGTAGAAAAGAATATCAGACGGGAAACCACATATTCTAGATGGATCTTTCTTTCAGCTTTTGGTTGCATAAAGCTTTCTTACACTGCCATTTTACTGAGATAGGAAAAGAGAGTGGAGAAGTTTCTCACAGCAACTCTGGAATGGATCTGGAATGGAGTCTTTTGCTCAAACACAAGTTCTATAGAAGAGAGTTGGAAAGAGAAGGAAAAGCACAATGTGTGAGCACAGACAAAATGGAGGGAGGCAAGCATGCAGTTCAGTGAAACAGGGTAGGTGGTTAAAACAGCACATGTGCTGCCTGTTCTCTGCAACACAGCCACCTCAACAGAATCCTCCAGCGTGGTCATCCCAGGCTTTTTAATGGAAGAATCAAAGAAAATCCAAAAGAATCTATTAGGCATGAGACAGGAAGTGGATGGCCCTTAACGGAAAGCATTCTGACTAGCTTTATAAAGTTTAAACCCATCTATCCCTACAGAAAATAGCTTCTTCCAAAAATAAAGAAAAAGTGAACTGAACAAAAAAGTCAGCTATGGCACTGAGAGGGGGAAATGGGGAGGTGTTGCCTAAGGGTTTTCTGTTAAGGGCAATGAAAAAAAAATTGGAAACGGATAGTGGTGATGGTTGCACAACATGGTGAAAGTAATTAATGTCACTGAATTGTACGTGTAAAAATGGTTGGAATGGCAAACATTTTGTTATATATATTTTACCTCTTTT
>NW_006921618.1:14014745-14023470 GCF_000298275.1 Orycteropus afer afer | reverse complement strand
CCAGCCACTCCTCGGAAGGAAGATGGGGCAATCTACTTCTGCAGTGATACTGCCTCAGAAACCCAAGGAGGGGTCGCTATGAGTCAGGGCTGACTCGACTGGCACATAACAACAACAACAACAACAACAACAACGGGCTACTGTGGTAGTGGTGGTATGGCATTTCAGTGACACACAAAAGTTACCTCTAATACCAAGGGAAAGCTGCCAGGAAATAGTATAGCAAGTTTTGGCACTTTTCCAAATTATCACTTTCTGCACTAATTTTAACAACGTTGAAGCTGGATTCAGAAGCTACCAGAGAGGCTGGGGTGGAGGCCAATAGGTTGGTTCTTATTGGCCTACACCCTTCCAAAGAGACTACTGGAAGCCTGTATGGCAGTGCCTTGTTGATCTTCCATTCTTGCTGTGGGAGGGAGAGAAGAGGAGACAAAAGAGGAAATAACCCTCATCAAGCCTATCCAATAAGCTGTTTAAAACCTGCATTGAAACATGCACACACACTCCCCTCTCCACCACAATGTGTTTTCATTAACAAGACCCATTCACAAATTATACTCTCAAACAAAAACATATACAATGCGTGCAACATTAAGCACTATTTTCACCCCAAACACCAAGATCAGGTCTCTTTTGACCTCAGAACAAAGCCCAAGAGCTCATTTCAATATTTTTTTCCTAATCAATTACAACTACCTAAAAATATGGACACTTTGTTCAGCAAAAATTGGAGTCCATAGCTGATTTTAGGAGCTCTGGTAGCATAGTGGCTAAGGCACTTGACTGCTAACCAGAAGGCTGGTGGTTCAAACCCACCAGCCACTCCTTGGAAGGAAGGTTGGGCAATCCTACTTCCGTAGTGATACTGCCTCGGAAACCCAAGGAGGGGTCGCTATGAGTCAGGGCTGACTCGACGGCACACAACAACAACATAGCTGATTTTGGCTTTCCCCCATAGCCCATCTAAAATTGGAAGTCCAAAGTGTTCTAGAAAGAAGGGATTCTAGTTGACTCCATACCAACTCTCAGGTTCTTTATGAAGTAGCAGCTGCTGTTTCCAAGATACAACAGGAGAGTTGATGTATCACATGGCCTTCAAAATGAAGATACTCTCCAGGAAGAAGTTTAGAGAATTTTTAGTAATCAATCCATCATTAGTATAATTTGTAACTGATTATACAGAGGTTAGAAAGAATCCATTTTAAAAGCTTAACCAAATATTGTAGACCAAGGGCACACAGTCTCCACCCTGAATACTCACCTTTCATAATTAAGCAACTTTACCCTACGCACCTGCTCATCTTCAACAATCCTTAAGTTGTACATTCTGTTCTGACCTAATTTGCTCCAAAATGAGTCTTCTATGGAAGCTCAGAAATCTTGTGAGCATGTTATTTTTCAACTAGAAATTAATAGTGTAACTGTTACTAATAAGATCATTCCAAAGCCGTATTTATAAAGTCCATTAAGTATCTTGTTCTTTGCTTTACCGGTCTCCTGGAATACTTACTAACACTATCCTTGGCAGTAGAAATTTCTAAAGAGACAATAAAATTTGCAGGAGGGCCTTGCAATAGCACTAGCACTAGGACTAAATGCAATAGCAAATAGGAGCAGTCATGCTGAGCCATAACCGTTTACTGACATCACCTTTTGACTGCCTGTGACTGATTCATATCCTCAGTGATCTGCTAATTGAAGATTAATTAATTTGGAAAGTATGTTCTTCACCACTGCACACACTGTCTGACCAAGTCTACCTCTCATCTACACACACACACACACACACACACACGTACCCCTCTAACATCATATTTTGTTGGATAAGGCCAAAATCTGAGCAATATTTAACAGGAACAACAAAAAAATAAATTTTAGAAACAACTTAAAATATGGAGGGGACCTGGATAATAAGAGAATTTTTTTTCTACTTTATTTAAGGTTCTTACTTTTATATTTTCAATCCCAGAACACACATACAGGAACCCTAGACTAAAATATATATATATTTTTTTCCTTTAAAGGATCTCAGATACTGGCTAGGATTAATGTTATACCAACCATATTCTACACTGCTATATTCCAAACTGAATGAAATACAGCAAAATATGGAGAAGGAATTCACAGGACTGTAAAGACAGATGAAAATTCTGTAGTGTTCTTCTTGAAGGTGAGTAGGGGTGGAGGATGAGGAAAGGAGATATAAGACTGAAAGGAATATAGCCAGTGCTCCTCTGCTAATCAAAGAGTTGGCAGTTCGAATCTCCTCAGAGGCACCTCAGAAGAAAGGTCTGGCAATCTGCTTCTGAAAGACATAGCCTTGAAAACTCTATGGAGTGCAGTTCTACTCTGCAACATACGGGGTGACCATGAGTTGAAATCTCCTCGATGGGAACTGGTTAGTATTCAGAGCAGGCATTAGTAATTCTGTGGTAGGATTCTCAAGCTTCCACGCAGGAGACCTGGGTTCGATTCTCAGCCAATGTGCCTCGTATGCGGGCACCACCCACCTGGTCAGTGAAGGCTGTGTGTTACTATGCTGTACAGGTTTCATAAGATCTTATAGATTAGAAGTACTAGGAGGAAAGGCCTGGCAACTGACTTCTGAAAATCAGCCAATGAAAACCCTAGGGATCACAACACGCAGATCCCCAACTGATAATGGGGTGAGAATGGTGCAAGACCAGGAGTTTTTTCATTCGATTGTGCATGGAGTCACATGAGATGAGAGCCAACTAGATGACAGCTAACAACAACAATATTCAAAGCAAGGAGCCTATAGTCTACGGGCTATCTCAACACCTGAGACAGATGTCCAGATTTTCTTTCTAAGCCACGTTTTCAGACGCACTTATAAACTGTAATGACCAAGATTTCAAATAGACTCACAAAATCTAATCACTGGACTCTGTATACTCAGAAGCATCAGAATAGAGGCTACCTGTGAGTTGGATGACCTTCTCTTCAATGGGATGCTCTGAAACCAGCCCGAGATTTTCAACTATTTGATTTTGGATGTTGACCCTTTCATTCAATTTACTCTAAATGGGAGGTCTATGACAATTACTAGGAGCTCTGGTAGCATAGTGCCTAAGGCACTTGATGCTAACCAGAAGGCTGGAGGTTCAAACCCACCAGCCACTCCTCGGAAGGAAGGTTGGGCAATCTACTTCCGTAGAGATACTGCCTCGGAAACCCAAGGAGGGGTTGCTATGAGTCGGAGACAATTCCACAGCAGTGAGTTTGGTTTTGGTTTTTATGACAGTTACCATGCAATGATGTAAAATATAGTGTATATACTACCTCCTTACTTCCCATAAAGTACATAATAGGCTGATCTCTACCTAAAAGGAAAAATGTACTTCCAAAATAGTATAAGTTTTTTTCATTTGACATTGGTTTATAGGAGCTTTGGTGGCATAGTGCCTAAGGCATTTGACTGCTACCAGAAGCCTGGTGGTTCAAACCCACCAGCCATTCCTTGGAAGGAAGATGGGGCAATCTACTTCCGTAGAGATACTGCCTCAGAAACCCAAGGAGAGGTGGCAATGAGTTGGATCCGACTCCATAATAGTGAGTTAGATTAGCACTCATATCAAGACCCTTCATTTTCCAAGAAAGTTGATGAAAAAAGAGGAAATAGAAAACATTTTTGATTCTCATTCCATGGGAACTTAAAGAGATTTTTGGTGAGTACATGAAAAATAATTGAGGTTCAAATTAAGATTACTGGCATAATTATCTAAAGTATTATAATTAATAATATTATTACATCCAAGGTTATATTTTAAGTCAATTTTCTCCCTACAGAAGAGAATTAAGGTAGTGTCTCCTTTCTTCCTCCATCGCTGCTTCTCTCTCTCCTCTTTCGTTGTCTGAAGATCATTTAGGACCTCATATTGGGTAATAGTACTTGGATTAGTGGCACAAAAATGTACAAGGTACAATTCATGCCATGCTGTCCACTCTCAAAGCTCAGGCTCCTGTGCCTAACAGTGCTCATGCCAGGGACCCCTTCATGGTCTGAAACCCTGGGCTCCTAAGGCAACTAACTACAGGGAATGAAGAGATATTTGTTCCACCTATTTAGCTGATTCTGGGGTTAGAATGGTCTTTGGTCTTTGTAGGCAGAGAAACAACTGTCCACCAAAATGAATGACTAAGACGCACCAAATCAAATAATGTCCTTAATTGGACAGATGAGAAAGGAAAGAGCAAGCCCGACTTAGAGTCCATTTCACTGCAACCTCCAACAGAATCCGGTTGCTACATGAGAAGATATAATATAGTCTTCCAACCTTTTGATCCTTGCTATTGAAAGACTAGAATTTGATCTTTAGATCAGTGTTTGGGGGGTTTCAAAATTAGTGACCTGGGAAGTCCCAGACCAGCAGCCAGCACTTCCTCACTCCTTTCAGGCCGGTGGTTCTTCTTATTCAGCTTTGTAAGTGCCTCAGCCATCAGTGACACAAAGCAGAGTAGTTAACAGAAGAAATCCTAAATATCCCAAGCTGAATTCAACACAGAATGCATAGAACCCCTTTTTTTTTCTTTTTCAGATTTTAAAATGTATCCAACAGAATTCTCTATAAAACGAGTTTTAAAAAATTGGCATCTCTAAAGTCAGTTTTCTTTTACAGTATTTATAAATGTTGGAGTGATGTTGAACATTTACCAGATGACAGCATTAGAATCATCTATAATTTAAAAAAAAAAAAAAAAAAGGGAGAGAGAAGAAAACAAATTCTTAAGTCTCCATACTGTTCAGGCCTTCCTACGGGTAATGCTGTGTACACAGTCATAGAAAGGTGTTGGCAAGAGGTTAAATTTATTAAAGTGAACAGAAAAGACTTAAAAGAAAGAAATGCATTTCCCTAATGTTGCATGCCAGGAACTTGCCAGTGACAATTAGTATCTGCCAGGTTTTCTTCTAGAGACCAGAAAAACGAGATAAAATCAGCCTAAAAGTTAAAAGAATATAAAAACAAATTAAAAATCGGGCAGCTTCTTGCATCTCAGTAATATTCAGAAACAGCCCAGCACATCATGGGGGAAGGAGGCACCCAGATAGATGCTCACTTGAAACTGCAGCCCACGCAAGCTCCCAGGTCAGAGAGCCTCAAGAAGGAGACAGAGGTCCTCTCCCAGCCCAAGCTGTGCGCCTGTAATGTCGCATCATTTGCAGGAGTATGAGGAATTCCTCTTCCACAGGCAACTATTGAGGAGCAGCTCAGTTCCAAAACAGGGTTTTCCAAATTCCCTCTCTATAGGCTTCCCTGAAGGCTAGGCATTATACAACTTGCTTGCTGTAGCTGTAAAGGAAAAAGAAAACATCAGAGGCCCTAAAACAAAATGAAATTATTCCTTTTGAAATAGTTCTAAACCAAAATCACTGTTGTTGAAATATTTCAGTTCCACATTTAAGGATCAGGGAGGCCAAAATTCCTAATTGAGTATCTTGAAATTTTCCTCCACATCCATTAATATCACAACCAATCCAAGTAAAAGGAAATATACTCCCATATATTTAAAAGTATATTCTACATGGATTTTATTAGATCTCTAAACAATGCCATCTTCAAATGCCTGAAGGAAAAAAAATCACAGGGAAGCATCTCCTATACATGTCAAATTTCAAGATTTAGGAGATTCAGTAAATTTGGAAGAAAATAAGGAATGATGCAGACATGACAAGAAAAGTAGGGGCATATCCTCCCATTCCATACAAATTTGGCAACAATAATAGTAGCTAAGGAGCCCTGGTAGCACAGTAGTTAAAGCACTTGGCTGCTAACTGAAAGGCTGGTGGTTTGAACTCACCAACCACGTTGTGAGAAAAAGATGCGGCAGTCTGCTTCTATAATTTACAGCCATGGGAACCCTATGGGGCAGTTCTACTCTGTCCTGTAGGGTCACTATGAGTTGGAATGCACTCAATAGCAGTAGAGGTTTTTTTTTTTTTTTTTCTTTTTTTGAATAGTAGATACCTCACAAGTGTCTATTATGTATGTGCCATATAGTCTCTAAAAATCTTCTGATAGATAATATTATCCCTCTCAATAAAGAGAAAAAGAAAATGGACTCAGGTAAATGAAATAATCTAAGACTATGACGTTGGTCAATGATAGAGTCTGGATTCAAACCCAGTTATCTTACAAATCTTACAAACTCTAAATCTTGAGCTTTTCAATTGAAATGGACAAAATCAATAAAACACAAAAGCAAGCAGTAGTAAAGGACAAAGACAAAGAAGGCTTAAGACACACAGAACAAATAACAAAATGGCAGAAGTAAGTAATTTCTTAGCGGTAATTATAGTGAATACAAATGGACTAAATACTTCAATCAAAAGGCAGAGAATGACAGAATAGACTGAAAAACACATGATCTAACTATATGCTGTTCATTAAGAGACACGGACCCGACTCGAGGGCAATGGGTTTTGGGTAAGAGACACACCTTAGTCCCAAGGACATAAATAGGTTGAAAGTGAAAGGATGGGAAAAATAAATCCACATAAATAATAACCAAAAGAGAGTTGGGTGGCAATCTTAGTAACAGGCAAACAAACAAAAATCAACACCCAAACTCACTGCTGTTGAGTCAGATTCGACCCATAGTGACCCCTCCTTGGGTTTCTGAGGCAGTATCACTATAGAAGTAGATTGCCCAGTCTTCCGAGGAGTGGCTGGTGGGTTTGAACCACCAGCCTTCTGGTTAGCAGCCAAATGCCTTAGGCACTACGCCACCAAAATGCCTATATCAGAAAACGTAGATTTTAATACAGACTCTGTTACACAGAGAGGTACACAAGAAATAGAGACAACAAAGATAAACCTTTCTAGATATATAATACTGTGTTGTCAGTGCATGGGGTTGCTATGAGTCGGAAACGACTGGATGGCACCTAACAATGTCAGTGATAGTAGACATTACTCTATGGGTAAATAGATGGGCAGACAGGCTGAATGATCAGGTACGTCTAGGCCAAATGGAATATACCCATGACCATGTATAAGGTTTGAAGATGATATTTCTACATATGTATTTGTATGTGCTGTAAGAATGTCCAAATATATAATAGAGCTAACCAGGGACAAGCTTGCAAGCAGCCATCTAAATGCAACAAGGGTCTCTTCTCATCCAGAACAGAAAAGAATGAAGAAAACCAAAGACGCATGGAAAGAATTAGTCCAAAGGACTAGAAGATCACGTGATCCTCAGCCTATACGATCATGAGACCGGAAGAACTAGATAGCCACTGTCAACCACTTGGAAAAGGATCAGTGCAGGAGATCCTGGATAGAGTGGGGGAACAATGTGGAACAAAACTCAAAATCACACACACACACACACACACAAAAGACCAGAATTACTGGTCTGATAGAGCCTGGTGAGACCCTGAGACCATGGCCCCTTGTTCCCTTCAGATCTGGAAATGAACTCACTCCTGTGGCTTCCAGCCAAAGAGTAGACAGGCATATAGGGTGAACATTTACATCAGTTAGATACACTCCTTAGAGCATGGGAGAACAGAAGGGCAGTGTTTGCACAGGGAGATAACCTGAGGGGCAGGAATACAGAGGAAAAAAAGACACAGGGAGGAGGTGACTACAGGGAAGAAGTGGGAAGAGAGCTGTTGCATTGTGGGGAACAGTGGTCAATGTCATGAAACAAAATGTGTATGAACTGCTGCATGGAAATGAATTTGCTCTGTAAACTTTCACCCAAGTCACAATTTTAAAAAATCTGTTAGAAGAGTTAAAGATGAACTTTATACAGTGATAAAATGGTCAATTTACCAAAAAGATTTAACAATCATAAATATATATGCACCCAGCATCAGAGCACCTAAATATATAAAGCAAACACTGATAGAAGAGAGAAACACATCCAAATCTGTTTCCATCCAGTTTATTCTGACTCACAGTGGTCCTGCAGGACAGAGTAGGGCTACCTCATAGGGTCTCCAAGGCTATAATTTTCATGGAAGCAGATTGTCACCTCTTTCTCCCGTGGAGTTACTGGTGTGTTCCAACCACCAAGTGCTTAAACACTGTACCACCAGGGCTCCTGGAGAAATAGGTAGTACTACAGTAATAATTGGAGACTTCAATACAGCACTTTCAAAACTGGACAGAACATCTAGAAGGAAGATCAACAAGAAAGCAGAAGACCTGAATGATTATTAAACAATCTGTATGTCAGAAGTCCCTGACACAGTGCTAGAAAAGTAGTCAAGGCACAATGGAGTTGAAGCAACATTAACAACTCTCATTTAGAATAAGTTTTCCAGCTATTTTTAGAGCTGGATATCAGTTAATGATTAATACTAATATAATAGGGCTTTGGCTGAGAAAAAAAAAAAAGGACAATAAATTCCATTATGTAAATAATGTACTTTTAAAAAAAGATACAAGTTTTTAAATTGTAATTTTAACTTTGTTAAAATAATATTGATCTCAATAAAAGAATATCATCTCTTTGGGTTTCTTAGAGCCTCTCCATTCAAAGTGTGGTCTCCAAGCTAGTGGCATCTGCACCACCTGGGAGCATCTTAGAAACATAATCTCAAGTCCTATTTCAGACTGCCTGAACTAGAATCTGCATTTTGACAAGATCTTCAGATGATGTGCATGCAAATTAACATTTGAGAAGTGCTATGTTGGAGATGAGGAGCTCTGGTACCTTAGTGCCTAAGGCATTTGACTGCTAACCAGAAGGC
>NW_006921618.1:14010666-14014645 GCF_000298275.1 Orycteropus afer afer | reverse complement strand
GCACTTGACTTCTTACCAGAAGACTGGCGGTTCAAACCTACCAGCCACTCCTCAGAAGAAAGATGGGGCAATCTACTTCCGTAGTGATACTGCCTCAGAAACCCAAGGAGGGGTCACTATGAGTCGGGTCCGACTCAACGGCACATAACAACAGCAACAATGTTGGAGATGGGTGATTCCAGAGAGAAGGATGCCTCTCACCACTGTTGAAGCCATTCGTGTTCATAGGACCAGAGAGGGAGGGGATGGTAGGAATGCACCCATATTGTAACTTTTCCTCTCTGTTTTTTAACTAAAATGTTCATTGTTCTTTATTTTTGTAACAACTGTATTGAGATACAATTACAATTCACCTATTAAAGTGTATAATACAATGTTTTTGAACATACTCATAGAATTGTGAAAACATCACCACAATCAATTTTGCAACATTTCTATCACCTCAAAAAAATACCCCATTCCCCCCACCCCCCAGCACCCCAGATCTAAGCAACCATTAACCTACTTTCTATAGATTTGCCTGTTCGGGGCATTTCATATAAATGGAATCATACAATACGCAGTCTTTTGTGTTTGGCTTCTTTTGCTTGACATAGTTTTCAAGGTTCATCCATACTGTTTATTAGTTGTTCTTAATCTTTCCTCATAAGGGACAGTATTCTTTCAAAAGATGTGTGAGTGTCAGGCAGCAATGGGACCCTATCACCCACTGTTCCCAATGGTGCTCCTAAGTGCCACTATTCCCCTAGGAGTAGCCTTTCTCCTTCCATTACTAACTACCCTAATAAGGAGGTTTTTAGCAGAGTTCTCTTTTTCCATTTTCTCCCTGGGACTTAGCAGCTCAAGTGCTGCTGGCCCTTGGCCAAGCTTCCTCTCCACAGCACCTGCAGGCACTACCAGTGCTGCCACCTTATGCCCATTTCTTGAAGTAGTGGACATTGAGTCAAGCACTGTCTTCCTCCCTGAGAGCTGGCTCTTTGCTGTTTTCATAGTAGTCAAGGTCATGACTTATGACAGAGCATGACCAGGAGAGGTCGAGTGTGTGCTGTGTGGAAACTCATGTGCCTACTACCATCAGACAACCCAGAGGTAAGGAAAGAAGCAAGTGCAACTGTGCTTGGGGTTAAAAGGGAGCATGATTTTGTAATCTCTCTTCCTGATTCTCTTGGCTGTTTGTTGCCTCCCATTCCTCTTCCTCTCCTCAGTTTGCTTTCATTTCCCTATGTTATTCTTCTCAGAATAGGAAACCTAAACATGTTTCCCTGTTCATTTCTACCTGGATTGTTTTATTTTGCCACTTCCAGAGGGCAACAAAAGTTGGGTACTTAGACATTTGGGTTTGTCTAATTTACTTCTGTTGGGAGCTCTGGTGACATAGTACCTAAGACATTTGACTGCTAACCAGAAGACTGGCAGTTCAAACCCACCAGCCACTCCTTGGAAGGAAGACTGGGCAATCTACTTCCACAGAGATACCGCTTTGGAAACCCAAGAAGGGGTCGTTATGAGTCACATTGACTCGATGGCAATGAGTTTGGTTTGGTTTTTGGAATTTACTCCTATAAGAGAGAGTCAGTCTAAACATTCTGCCCTATTGTGGAGGAAAATAAGTTTTTTTTGTTTTTTTTAATCTGTTCTCAAATCAAGATTTTCTTCCTTAACAAATTAAACTGTCCAAAGCCAAATTTTTACTATGAAACATATCTAAATGTTTGCTGTGAAACATATCTACATGATCAGTTCCAATGAAAAATAGTAATAAAAACACTTTCTTTATCTGGATTTGGGCCCTTACCTGAGTTCATTTTGGGGGCATACAGTCCAATATAGATTATCATACACTATTGTACACCCTAAGAGTAGCCCAAGTATCACAGGTCATGCCCTTATTCCTGGGAAGAGCTTTCCAAATTAAGGCTCTAGGTACTATTCCCACCAGCCACTCCTCAGAAGGAAGGTTGGGCAATCTACTTCGGTAGTGATACTGCCTTGGAAACCCAAGGAGAGGTCGCTATGAGTCAGACTCCATGGCACATAACAACAACAACAACAAGGTATTATTTCACTTTAAACTCCCATTTAAATATACATATTTGAATATATTCATATATATATATATATATATATATATATTCATACACACACACACACACACACACACACACACACATATATATATACATACAGAGAGAGAGAGAGAGAGAGAGAGAGAGACAGCGCAAGCGAGCCCTGGTAGCATAGTGCCTAAGGCACTGCTAACCAGAAGGCTGGCGGTTCAAACCCATCAGCCGCTCCCCGGAAGGAAGGTTGGACAATCTATTTCCGTATTGATGTTGTTGTTGTTGTTATGTGCCCTCAAGTCAGACCTGACTCATAGCGACCCCTCCTTCGGTTTCCGAGGCAGTATCACTACCGAAGTAGATTGCCCCATCTTCCGTAGTGATACTGCCTCGGAAACGCAAGGAGGGGTCGCTATGGGTCGGATCCGACTCCACGGCAATGGTTACCTTGCCTTGCCATATATATATACACACACATATACATATGGAGCTCTGGTAGCATAGTGCCTAAGGCACTTGGCTGCTAATCAGAAGCCTGGCAGTTCAAACCCACCAGCCACTCCTCAGAAGGAAGATTGGGCAATCTACTTCCCTAGTGATACTGCCTTGGAAACCCAAGGAGGGGTCGCTATGAGTTGGATCTGACTCTACGACAGTGTGTTGCGTTTTGTTGTTGTATATATATTTGAATACTATGTTCCAGCTCTTATGGGTTTTAGCTTCTGGAGGAGATTATAATAGCAGACTACAGGCCTTAAAGACCTGTCATGTGCTTGGCTGGTTTGTTCAGTGTGTCTTGATGAGTGCTGCTATCCCTGAAGGAAACAGGCAAGAAAGACCTGGCTTCCTTGGAGAGCAAGGCAGAAAAGCAGATGGGTTCAAGTGGCCCTGGCTGGTAGCTTTATAGAACCTTCTGTCTTCAAGTTATTTTGACCCTTGAGAGCCAGAGGTATCACAAAGATTGAGAAACAAAACATTAACAGATTTCACTATATTACTAAGTTCTTAAACTATTAACTATATGTATTAGGCATTGTTAGAAATTGCTTTTATATATGTTGTTGTTGTTAGGTGCCATTGAGTTGTCTCTGACTCATAGCGACCCTATGCACAGCAGAACGAAACACTGCCCAATCCCGCGCCAGCTCCACGATCCCTGCTATACTTGAGCCCATCACAGCAGCCACCGTGTCAATCCATCTCCTTGAAGGCCTCCCCCTCTTTCTTCGACCCTCCATTCTCCAGGGAATGGTCCCTTCTGACAACATGACCAAAATAGGTGAGACGAGCTCTGGCCATTGTCACTTCCAAAGAGCATTTCGGGTGCACTTCCTCCAGGACAGATCTGTTAGTTCTTCTGACAGTTCATGGTACTTTAGCATTCTTCGCCAGCACCAAAATTTAAAAGCATCAACTCTTCTTGGGTCTTCCTTATTCATTGTCCAGCTCTCACATGCATACAAGGCGACTGGAAATATCATGGCTTGTGTCAGGCTCACCTTAGTCCCTAAGGAGACATACTTGCTCCTCAGCACTTGAAACAGTTCCTTTGTGGTTGACTTTCCCAATGCTGCTGTTGTTGTTGTTGTTTGCCATTGAGTCTCATAGTGACTCATAGCGACCCCTCCTTGAGTTTCCAAGGCAGTATCACTACGGAAATAGATTGCCCAATCTTCCTTCCGAGGAGTGGCTGGTGGGTTTGAACCTCCAGGCTTCTGGTTAGTATTCAAGTGCCTTAGGCACTATGCTACCAGAGCTTCCCAATGCTACATATCGTCTAATGTCCTGACTGCTGCTTCCATTGGCATCGAATGTAGAACCAAGCAATGTGAACTCTTTGACAACCTCAATCTTCTCTCCATTTATTGTGATGCTGCTCACTGGTCCAGTTGTGAGGATTTTTGTTTTCTTTATATTGA
>NW_006921618.1:13990490-14007633 GCF_000298275.1 Orycteropus afer afer | reverse complement strand
CTGGCCAATTCTTTGAGAAGTGGATGGCCTCTTCCTTCTTCCTAGTCTGTCTCAGTCTGTAAGCTGGGCTGATACCTGTGCACCATGTGCATCCCTCTGGGTTTGAAACTCCAGTGGCTCAGCCTCAAAACTCACACCAACACATCACCACGGTAGGACAAACCGGCAGACAAGTTTGCCTCCCTGTTGGAAACCTCTCTTACCACCCTTACCTGGGTCCCTGCAGCTGACTCCTCCTCTGCCGGATTCCTGGGCCTTTTAATCCCCTTTCTCCTGCTCTCCTGCCCTCCCGCTTTGGGTGTGCCTGAGTTCCTTCTCCTCACCTGGATCCCTGCGGCTGACTGCTCCTCTGTCCGGGTTCCTGGCTTTTATATATAATCTTTGTAAATTTATACAGTTTTAGTAGTATAAGTAATTTATATTGCGGGTTTGTTTATATGATCATTGCTTAAGCCCTAGAAACTCAGAACAAAGTGGTATATACCTTTCCTATTTTCTACTCATTTTGCCTTCTGCAGGGCTACACATACCAGTGGGAGCTTGTTGAACTTTTACTGTTAGTCAGTTTATAGGAATGCATTATTTATTCTTTCTGGCTTGGGGGTCAAAGCAACCAACCAGATCTAAAGACACATTCAGAAGACTTGTCAACATAAACAGGTATATATTTACTCTGATCTTGCATTTACATTTAGTGAAACTTCATTTATCTCACACCTTTAGAGAATGTTAAAAATGAATTCATTTTATAAGTAATTGAAACTAATCTCTTTAAGAACAACATGCTTACAAAAGCTGTCTTTAATGAAATATTTTTTAAGTGAAATATATCTCCGCCTTCTTGAAAGGTATAGCAAATATAATCTAACTTCTTGAAGGCTTAGTCATTATCAGCATTCAGAACTAGACTAATGGATCTTTGGGAAATAGTAAAATGGGCTAAGAATTTTGCTTTACCCCAAATGATCCAAAATTAGAATGTTTTTGAGTTTTTTTATGTCCCATTAAATAGTTTTCTTTCTGGGTCCCCCTTCCCTCCGGTTTAGTTATTAGATAGTACTTGTTGCTATTTCTGGGGCCCCTGGCTTTAGCAGTCCTCTTCTGGTACCTAGGAAACCAGATAATGAAGTTTATTAGCATTGTGTGTAAAGTAAGAGCAAATAGGTTTTGAATCTGAGAATCTTTCCTGGAAATGAATAGTATTGGCTTTTCAAAGGCAATTCAATTGTCCTTTTCAGTTA
The DNA here is from genome assembly GCF_000298275.1 of Orycteropus afer afer. NCBI lineage: Eukaryota > Metazoa > Chordata > Mammalia > Tubulidentata > Orycteropodidae > Orycteropus > Orycteropus afer. The sequence continues at coordinate 14,006,392 of NW_006921618.1, read as the reverse complement.
CCACAGTGTTCTCAATTTCCCTACACATGTCCTAGATGGTTGGATAAATTACCTCTGTACAAAACTGAGGCATCACCATAGTAGTTTCTGCTAACACCATTAAGTCAGATATGATTTTCCTTTTCCATTCAAAGTTATACTTTGTTCTAAATTACTCTTTTAAATTCTTCTTGATTTATGGTTTCAAACCTTTAATCATTCCGAAAGGTATCCATAAACCAAACCCATCACCTAGAGTCAATTCTGACTCATACTGACCCTATAGGATGGAGTAGGATTGCTTCATAGATTTTCCAAGGCTGTTAACTTTACAAAAGCAGACTGCCATGTCTTTCTCCTGCAGAGCTGTGGTGAGTTCCAGTCACCAACCTTTTGGTTACCAAGGCTTCCCATTCCAAAAGGTGCATAAAGACAATCTAAGTCACTTCAAAAAATCTTAGATTTAAAGCTTATCCCTCAGTGGTTCAAACTATTTGCACTTGACTACTAACCAAAAGGTTAATGGTTCAAATCTACCCAGTAACACCGTGGAAGAAAGACTTGGGGATCTATTTCCCAAGATTACAGCCACTGAAAGCCCTTTGAAGCTCAGTTCTACTCTGACAAATGAGTTACCATGAGTCAGAGTTGACTTGACAGTGAGGATCTATTTGCTCTTGGTTTATAAAAGATTGTCATCCCCAGGTGGTGTAAATGGTTAAGCATTGGACTACTAACTGAAAGGTTGGAGGTTCAAACCCACCCAGAGGTCCGTCCAAAGAAAGCCATAGTGAATTGAAAGGTCACAGCCTTGAAAACCCTATGGGGCATTCTATTCTGCAGCACACGAAGTCGCCATGAGCCAGAACCAACTCCACGGCAATTTTTTTTTTTTTTTTATAGATTACAGGGAGCCTTCCAAATACAATGATTAGTATTCTTATTCTGTGTGTCTGATAAGAAAGGGGACTAGATTAGAGTTTTAAATTAAAAACAATCTATCCAATTATTAAAATGTAATGGCTGCCATTTAAAATCGAGCGTCCACTAAAATTGAGGTGTACATATATTCTTTCCTATACTTTGAATAAAGAATCACTGGGTAGGACAAATGGTTAAACACTCAACTACTAGCCCAAACACAGGTGGTTCAAACCCACTCAGAGGCACCTTGGAAGACAAGCCTGTCAATCTGCTGCTGAAAAGTCAAAGCCTTTAAAACCCTACGTACAGAGCAGTTCTACTCTGCGCACACGAGGTTTCCATGAGTCAGAGTCTATCGACTCTGTGGCAACAAACAAAAATAATGATACTTAAAGCAATGCTACAAAGTTGTTGTTGTGTTGTTGTTATGTGCCGTTGAGTCGGACCGGACTCAGAGAGACCCCTCCTTGGGTTTCTGAGGCGGTATCACTACAGAAGTAGATTGCCCAGGCTTCCTTCCGATGAGTGGCTGGTGGGTTTGAACCACCAGCCTTTTGGCTAACAGTCAAGTGCCTTAGGCACTACACTACCAGAGCTTCCTATTTTACATTTGAGGAAAACTAAAGCTAATAGACATTAAGTAACTTAACCAGGGTCACAGGAGTAGTAAGTGAAAGAACTGAGATTCAAATCCAAAGTCTGCATTCTTTCCATTAAGCCACACTGCTTTCCCTTACACTATTGCCTGCTAACCAGACGGCTGGCGGTTCAAACCCACCAGCCACTCCTCGGAAGGAAGGTTGGGCAATCCTACTTCCGTAGTGATACTGCCTCGGAAACCCAAGGAGGGGTCGCTATGGGTCGGGGCCGACTCGACGGCAAACAACAACAACAACAACATCAATTCTATTTTATATCTTTCTGAACTGAGCAAAGCTGAACTCTAAATGGGTGATCTATCAATATTTCTAGAAGAAAGGTAGGAAAGGCTGGGGTCCTAATTAAGCCGGAAACTGGATCGTGCAAATCCTCTGTACTGATGTGCAGTTGATAATGACCTCTTAGTAACACAAACAGATGCTGTTTATAAAACGGTTATCTGGGGCTCTTCTGAAAAGATTTCAGCAAGCTTGTTTTGAGAAATTCGGATACATGACAGCCAGCCTCCAAGATGGCCCTCACTTTTTGTTATTCGTGCCTCTTTCCACATTGAAAAGGATGACCTAAGTATCCAATAGGGTATTATGAAAATAAAGGTGTATGACTTCTGAGGTTAGGTCATAAGAGACATTGATGCTTCGGCCTTCTTTTTCATGGATCATGTTCTCTGGGGAAAAGTAGCTGCTGTGCCTCGAAGACACTCAAGAAGCCATATGGAGCGGTCCATAGGGCAAGGAACTGAGGATTCCTGTCAACAGTCATGTGGTAAGCCATCTTGGAATTGGATCTTTCTTCCTCAGTTAAGCCTTCAGATGACTGCAACCCCCACCAACATTTTGACAATAAACTCAGGAGAGACTCTGAGCCAGAGCAACATTATTTAGACAATCCTGACTTTCTGACACAGAAGATATGTAAGATAATGTTTGTTATTGTGTTAAGCTGTAGCATTTTGAGACTAATTTTTTATAAGCAGTAGATAATTAATACAACAGGGCAAGGCACCCAAATTGGTAAGGAAAGAGTAAAACTATGCCTATTTGTGGATGATATGATCCCATATGTAGAAAACCCGAGACTCAGCAAGAAAATTACTGGAACTAATTGAAAGACTTAGTATAGTGGCAGGATACAAGATCAACATACAAAAATCAGTTGTATTCCTCTATACCAGCAGAGAGGTCTCTGAAGGAAATAAGGAAATCAATACCATTTACAATAGCTACCAAAAAGATAAAATACTTGGGAATACATATTGCCAGGGACACAAAAGACCTATCCAAAGAAAATTATAAAACAGTACTTCAAGAAACTATAAGAGATCTACATAAATGGAAGAACATGCTCATGGATAGGAAGATTGAACACTGTGAAAACGTCAATACTACTCAAAGCAATCTATACATTCAATACAATCCCAATCCAGATTCCATCAATAGTCTTTAAAGACATGGAAAAGCTAATCACTAATTTTATATGGAAAGGAAAAAGAGGTTGGATAAACAAAGCAGTGCTGAAGAAGAACAACAACAAAGTAGGAGGTCTCACAGTCCCAGATCTCAAAAGCTACTATACAGCCACAGTAGTCAAAACATCCTGTACTGGTATGATGACAGATACAAACCAGTGGAACAGAACTGAGAACCAAGGAATAGATCCATCAACCTATGGTCAACTGCTCTTTGACAAAGGACTGAAACCAAAAACCAAACTCACTGCCATCAAGTCAATTCTGGCCCATAGCAAATCCTCCTTGAATTTTCAAGGTGGTATCTCTGTGGAAGTAGATTGCCCAGTCTTCCTTCTGAGGAGTGGCTGGTGGGTTTGAACTGCCAGCCTTCTGGTTAGCAGTCAAATGCCTTAGGTACTACGCAACCAGAACTCCCACCAACAAAGAACTGAAATCCATTGAATAGGGAAGATAGCCTTTCACAAATGGTGCTGGCAAAACTGGATATCCATTTGTAGAAAAATGAAACAAGATGCATACCTCACACCATACACAAAAACTAACTCAAGATGGATCAAAGACTTAAATGTGAAAGCTGAAACTATAAAGTTTCTCAAGGAAAAACTAGGGGCAAAATTAGGGGCCTAATTTATGGCATAAATAGACTATCAAACATAACCCAAGATGCACAAACAGCAGAACATAAACTAGATCATCGGGACCTTCTAAAAATGAAATTTTTATGTATTTCAAAAGACTTCTCCAAAAGAGTAAAAAGAAAACCTACAGAACAGAATATTTGGCAATGACGTATCAGACAAAGGACATATCTCTGAAATTTATAGAAAACTCCAACACCTCAACATCAAAAAGACAAACTGTCCAATTAAAACATGGGTAGAAGACATGAACAGACACTTCACCAAAGAAGACATTCAGGCAGAAAACAAATGAGGAAACGTTCACAATCACTAGACATTTGTTGTTGTCATGTGCCATTGAGTTGGACCCGACTCATAGCAACCCCTCCTTGGGTTTCCAAGGTGGTATCACTACGGAATTAGATTGCTCAACCTTCCTTCTGAGGAGTGGCTGGTGGGTTTGAACTGCCAGTCTTCTGGTTAGCAGTCAAGTGCCAAAGGCACTACGCTACCAGAGCTCCTTCACTAGACATTAGAGAGATGCAAATCAAAACAATGAGATACTATCTCATGCCAGTGTCAATAGCACAGTTCAACAAGACAGAAGAAACAAATGCTGGTGAGGATGTGGAGAGATTGGGATTCTCATACACTGCTGGTGGGACTGTAAAATGATACAACCACTGTGGAAATCAGTATGGCAATTTCTTAAAAAAGTTGGAAATAGAAATACCATTTAGTTCAGCAATCCCATTACTAGGTATATATCCTAAAGAAGTAGAAGTGAGAGCCAGGACACAAATAGATATATGTACACCCATGTTCATCGACCCTCCACCTTACAAAAGGGGTGACCAGGACAGACCGAGGAAGTAGAGGCAAGGATCCAGGTAAGGCTGGGGATCCAGGCCACAGCCCTCCCAAGTGGTGGCAAAGCAAGGGACAGCAGAGAAAAATCCAGGGGGTGGGGACTAGGGCAGAGTGAGGAAGCAGAGGCAGAGATCCAGGTACGGCCCGGGAACCCAAGACACGCCCCTCCCAAATGGAGGGAAAGAGACAGGGATCTATGTAAGGGCAGGGTGGAGAGAGTGGAGAGGTTTTGAACAGCTAAGGGAGACAAACTTGTCTGTCAGTTTGTCCTACTGTGGTGGCGTGTTGCTGTGAGGCTTGAGGCTGTACCATCAGTGTCTCAAACCCAGTAGGGTTGCACATGGTACACAGGTTTCAACAGCTTACAGACTAAGACAGACTAGGAAGAAGGAGGAGGCCATCCACTTCTCAAAGAATTGGCCAGGGAAAACCTTATGAATAGCAGAGAAACACTGTCTGATACATTACTGTGCAATTTTGTGAATAGCCCGAAAACATTGTCCAATACAGTGCAGGAGGATAAGCCACTTAAGTCAGAAGGCTCTCAAAACAGGACCAGACAAGAACTGCATCATCAGAGTTGACCCAGCCTTAATGATATGGATAAGGTAAAGCTTTCGAGACCTCCATTTGGTGACATGGCACGACTCAAATTGAGGAGAAACATCTGCAACTATCCATTAATAATCAGAACATGGAATGTATGAAGCATGAATCTAGGAAAATTGGAAGTTGTCAAAAGTGAAATGGGGTGGATAAAGATTGATATCCTAGGCATTAGTGAGCTGAAATGGACTAGTTTTGACCATTTTGAATCAGGCCACCATGCGGTCTACTCTGTTGGGAAAGACAATTTGAAAAGGAATGGTGTGGCATTCATCATCACAGAGGATGTTTCAAGATCTGTCCTGAAGTACAATGCTGTCAGTGATAGGATAATATCCATATGCCTACAAGGAAGACCAATTAATATGACTATTATTTAAATTTACGCACCAACAACCAAAGCCAAAGATGAGGCAATTGAAGATTTTTATCAACTTCTGCAGTTTGAAATTGACCAAACATGCAATTAGGATGTGTTAATTATCACTGGGGACTGGAACGCAAAAGTTGGAAACAAACAAGAATCAACGGTAGTTGGAAAATTTGTGACAGAAATGATGCTGGAAATCTCATGATAGAATTTTGCAAGACCAACAACTTACTCATTGCAGATATCTTTTTTCAACAACACAAATGACAGCTATACACATGGACTTCATCAGATGGAATACACAGGAATCAGATTGACTACATCTGTGGTAAGAGGCGATGAAAAAGCTCAATATCTTCAGCCAAAATCTGTCCAGGAGTCAATTGTGGAACAAACCATCAACTGCTGGTATGCAAGTTCATCTTGAAGTTAAAGACAGTTAAAACCAATCCACAAGAGCCAAAATATGATCTTAAATACATCCCTGCTGAATTTAGAGACCATCTAAAGAATAGATTTTTAGGCATTGAACACCAATGACTGAAATCCAGAAAAATTTTGGGATGACATCAAGAACATCATCCATGAAGAAAGTAAGCGGTCACTAAAAAGAAGAGAAAAGAAGAAAAGACTAAAATGGATGACAGGAGAGACTCTGAAAATTGCCCTTGAGTGGAGAGTAGCTAAACCAAATGCAAGAAATGACAAGAGAAAAGAGCTGAACAGAAGATTTCAAAGAGCAGCTCGGGCAGACAAAGCCAATTACTATAATGAAATGTGCAAAGACCTGGAGTTAGAAAACAAAAAGTGAAGAATACACTTGGCATTTCTCAAGCTGAAAGAACTGAGGAAAAAAATTTAAGCCTCGAACTGCAATATTGAAAGATTCTAAGGGCAAAATATTGAATGATGCAGGAAACATCAAAAGAAAATGGAAGGAATACACAGAGTCACTGTACCAAAAAGAACTGGTAGATCTTCATCCATTTCAGGAGGTGACATAGGATCAAGAACCAACGGTATTGAAGGAAGAAGTCAAAGCTGCACTGAAGGAATCAGTGAAGAACAAGGCTCCAGGAATTGACGGAATACGCTTTGAGATGTTTCAATAAACAGATGCTGCACTGGAGGCACTCACTTGGTTATGCCAAGTGATTTGGAAAACAGCTACCTGGCCAACTGACTGGAAGAGATCCATACTTGTACCCATTCCAAAGAAAGGTGATCCCACAGAATGTGGAAAATTATTGAACAATATCATTAATATCACATGCAAGTAAGATCTTACTGAAGATAATTCAAAAACGGTTGCAGCAGTATACTGACAGAGAACTTCCAGAGGTGCAAGCTGAATTCAGAAGAGGACATGGAACAAGGGATATCATAGCCGCAGTCAGATGGATCCTGGCTCAAAGCAAAGAATACCAGAAAGATGTTTACTTGTGTTTTATTGACTATGCAAAGGTATTTGATTGTGTACACCATAACAAATTGTGGATGACATTGAGAAGAATGGGAATTCCAGAACACTTGATCGTGCTCATGAGGAACATGTACACTGAACAGGAGGCTGTTGTTCGAACAGAACAAGGGGACACTATGTGGTTAAAAATCAAGAAGGGAGTGTGTCAGGGTTTTATCTTTTCACCATACTTATTCAATCTGTGTGCCGAGCAAATAACCCGAGAAGCTGGACTATATGAAGAAGAACGTGACATCAAGATTGGAGGAAGAATCCTTAACAACCTGAGATATGCTGATGGCAAAACTTTGCTTGCTGAAAGTGAGGATGACTTGAGGTACTTACTGATGAAGACTGAAGAATACAGTCTGCAGTATGGATTACCTCTCAATATAAAGAAAACAAAAATCCTCACAACTAGACCTATAAGCAGCATCACAACAAATGGAAAAAAGATTGACATTGTCAAAGACTTCACATTGCTTCATTCTACAGTCGATGCCAATGGAAGCAGCAGTCAGGACATTAGATGATGTATAGCACTGGGCAAGTTGGCTGCAAGGGACCTCTTTCAAGTGCTGAGGAGCAAGGATATCTCCTTGAGGACTAAGGTGCGCCTGACACAAGCCATGCTATTTCCAATCACCTCGTATGCATGTGAGAGCTGGGCATTGAATAAGGAAGACCAAAGAAGAATTGATGCTTTTGAGTTGTGGTTCTGGCGAAGAATTCTGAAAGTACCATGGACTGCTAAAAGAACTAACAGATCTGTCCTGGAGGAAGTGCAGCCAGAGTGTTCCCTGGAAGCGAGAATGGCCGGACTTGGGCTCACTTACTTTGGTCATCTTGTCAGAAGGGACCATTCCCTGGAAAAGGATGTCATGTTTGGTAAGGTGGGGGGTCGATGAAGGAGGGGAAGGCACTCAACGAGATGGATTGACACAGTGGCTGTGACAATTGGCTCAAGTATAGCAAGGATCTTGGAGCTGACACGGGACTGGGTGGTGTTTTGTTCTGCTGTTCGTAGGGTCGCTAGGAGTTGGACATGACTCAACGGCACCTAACAACAACAACAACAATATTAATTGCAGCACTAGTCACAGTAACAAAGAAATGGAAACAACCTAAGTGTCCATCAACTGAGGAATGGATAACCAAACTATGGTATATACACACAATAGAATACTACACAACCCTAGAGAATGATATATAATCAGCAAAACACCACATAATGTGAACGAACTTAGAGGACATTATGCTGAGTGAAATAAGTCAATCATAGAAGGAGTATCAGTCTACTATTATAATAAACCAAGGAAAGGTTTATACATGGAAAGAAACTTTCTTTGTTGGTTACCAGGCATGGGAGGGGAGGGAAAATTCCTAGAAAGGTTAAAGGAAATACATATATATAGAAACCAAAGATTATTAGTGTCTATGAGGGGTCGGAGGGAGGGGGAAAGAGGAAGCTTTTGTTTGCAGGGCATTGAGTTTATGCTAATACTGGTAGAATATTTTGGAAAAGGATAGCAATAATGGTGGCACAACTTGAAAAATGTCATCAATGTGCTTGAGCTGTAAATGTAGAAGTTGTTACGTTGGCAAATGTTTTGTGTATGTTTTCACCCAAATAGAAGTAAAAAAAAAAAAAAAGAATAAAGCTTTCTAATAATAACTCTTGTCCTACCCAACAAGACAGTAAATCAGAGAAAAGAAAGGAGCATCTTTTGATCCAACTGCTTTCCCAGTTCAGCAAGTAGAGAATATAGGAAATGCACATTTTATAAGATATACAGATCTCTGTTTATGGTGAACTAGCAAATCCAAGGATATTAGGTACAGATTCTGCAAGGAGAAGAGCTCCCTTGAGATAGAATGTCATTCAAAATACATAGAGAGTCCAAGTGATAAGAGAGGATTTGGGTGAATCATAATACATAGAATAGTAAAGCCCAGAGCAAAATGCTTCAAGACTGCATAGCTTGCTGTTGTTAGGTGCCGTCAAGCCATCTGCAACTCACAGCAACCTTACGCACAGCAAAATGAAACACTGCCCAGTCCAGCACCAGCTCCATGATCCTTGCTATACTTGAGCCCATCGCCACAGCCACCACGTCAATCCATCTCATTGAGGGCCTTCCTCTCTTTTGTTGACCCTCCACCTGACCAAGCATGACATCTTTCTCCAGGGAATGGCCCCTTCTGACAACGTGAACAAAGTAGGTGAGACGAAGTCTGGCCATTCTTGCTTCCAACAAGCATTCCGGCTGCACTTCCTACAGGACAGATTTGTTAGTTCTTTTAGAAGTCCATGGTACTTTCAGCATTTTTCACCAATACCACAACACAAAAGCATCAACTCTTCTTCAGTCTTCCTTATTCATTGTCCAGCTCTCACATGCATATGAGGCGATTGAAAATATCATGGCTTGTGCCAAGCACACCTTAGTCCTCAAGGAGACATCTTTGCTCTTCAGCACTTGAAAGAGGTCCTTTGCAGCTGATTTGCCCAGTGCTATATGTTGTCTGAGGAGCTCTGGTAGCGTAGTGCCTAAGGCACTTGACTGCTAACTAGAAAGCTGGCGGTTCAAACCCACCAACCACTCCTCGGAAGGAAGGTTGGGCAAATTACTTCCATAATCATTCCGCCTCAGAAACCCAAGGAAGGGTTGCTATGAATCGGGCCTGATTCATCGGTACATAACAACAACAAGATATGTTATCTGATGTCCTGACTGCTACTTCCATTGGTGTTGATTGTAGAACCAAGCAATATGAAGTCTTTGACAACATCAATCTTTTCTCCATTTATCATTATGCTGTTTATTGGTCCAGTTGTGAGGATTTTTGTTTTCTTTATATTGAGATGTAATCCATACTGCAGACTGTAGTATTCAATCTTCATCAGTACGTGCTTCAAGTCACCCTCACATTCAGCAAGCAAAGTTGTGTCATCAGCGTATTGCAGGTTGTTAATGATTGTTCTTCCAATCCTGATGCCACATTCTTCTTCATATAGTCCAGCTTCTCGGATTATTTGCTCAGCATACAGATTGAATAAGTATGGTGAAACGATAAAACCCTGACACACTCCCTTCTTGATTTTAAACCATGCAGTGTCCCCTTGTTCTGTTCAAATGATAGCCTCTTGGTCTATGTACAGGTTCCTCCTGAGTACAATTATGTGTTCTAGAATTCCCAATCTTCTCAATGTTACCCATAATTTGTTATGATCCACACAATCAAATGTTTTTGCATAGTCAATAAAACACAAGTAAATATTTTTCTGGAGTTTTTTGCTTTCAGCAAAGATCCGTCTGACATCAGCAAGGATACCCTCCTTCCACATCCTCTTCTGAATCCAGCTTGCACCTCTGGTAGTTCTCTGTCAATATACTGTTGCAACCATTTTTGAATTATCTTCAGTAAGATTTTACTCGCATGTGATATTAATGATATTGTTAGATAATTTCCACATTCTGTGGGATCACCTTTCTTTGGAATGGGTATAAGTATGGATCTCTTCCAGTCAGTTGGCCAGGTAGCTGTCTTCCAAATCTCCTGGCATAGCCAAGTGAATGTCTCCAGTATGCCATCTGTTGAAACATCTCAATGAGCATTCTATCAATTCCTGGAGCCTTGTTCTTCACTGATTCCTTCAGTGCAGCTTCAACTTCTTCCTTCAATACCATTGGTTCTTGATCAAATGCCACTTCCTGAAATGGATGAACATTGACCAGTTCTTTTTGGTACAGTGTATTCCCTCTATCTTCTTTTGATGTTTCCTGCATCATTCACTATTTTTCCCAAAGAATGTTTTAACATTGCAACTCAAGGCTTAAATATTTTCTTCAGTTCTTTCAGCTTGAGAAATGCTGAGTGTGGTTCTTCCCTTTTGTTTTTCTAATTCCAGGTCTTTGAACATTTCATTATAATAATTGTGATAGTTGGAGTTGTGTGTCAACTTCTCTGGACCACAATTCTGAGTGGTTTAAGCAGTTGTGATGTGGGTTATTCCTATGATGAGATCAGATTATATGTTTTGAGTGCCAATCTGTTGAAAGGGAGTTTCCTTAGGGATGTGGCCTGTTTTCAATATATTTATGGACATCCTGGGAAAATGAGACACTCTTCTGTGGAGCAGGATCCTGTTGTGCTACCTACAGTTGTCCATTAGCAAACAATCCACCATTTGGCCTGGTAATCTTGGATTCATCATTCATTGGACTCAACAGCTGGTATATTGCCTGTCAACCTTGAGCTTGTCAGCCCCTGCAGCTGTGTTTGTTGGAAAAAGCCTCCAGCTTGACGTTTGATCCAAGAACTTGGGACTTGCCAGCTTCTATAAGTGTGTGAACTATTTTCCTAAGATAATTTTTATTTTCTCTCTATATAAACTTTACTGGTTTTGCTTCTGTAGAGAACACAGCCTAACACAATCATTGACTTTGTCCTTCTGAGCTGCTCTTTGAAATCTTCTGTTCAGCTCTTTTATCTTGTCATTTCTTCCATTTGCTTTAGTTACTCTCCATTCAAGGGTAAGTTTCAGAGTCTCTTCTGACACCCATCTTGGTCTTTTCTTTCTTTCCTGTCTTTTTTTTTATACTGACCTTTCGCTTTCTTCATTGATGATGTTATTGATGTCATCCCACAATTCCTCTGATTTTTGGTCACTGGTGTTCAATGCATCAAACCTATTCTTTAGGTGTTCTCTACATTCAGGAGGCATATATTCAAGGTCATATTTTGGCTTTTGTGGATTTGTTTTAATTGTCTTCAACTTCAAGTTGAACTTGCATATAAACAGTTGATGGTCTGTTCTACAATCAGCTCCTGGTTTTGTTTTGGCTGAAGATATTGAGCTTTCCCATCACATCTTGCCACAGATGTAGGCAATCTGATTCCTGTGTACTCCCTCTGGTGAAGTCCACGTGTATAGCCACTGTTTGTGTTGTTGTAAAAAGGTATTTGCAATGAAAAAGCCATTGGTCTTGCAAAATTCTATGGTGTGATCTCCAGCATTATTTCTGTCACCAAGGCCAAATTTTCCAACTACTGGTGATTCTTTGTTTCCAACTTTTGCATTCCATTCACCAGTGATAATTAACACATCTTGACATGTTTGGTCAATCACAGACTGCGGAAGTTGATAAAAATCTTCAATTTCTTCATCTTTGGCTTTGGTGATTGGTGCATAAATTTGAATAATAGTAGTATTCACTGGTCTTCCTTGTAGGTGTATGGATATTATCCTATCACTGACAGCACTGTACTTCAGGACAGATGTTGAAACATCCTCCGTGATGATGAATGCTATGGCATTCCTCTTCAAATTGTCATTCCCCACATAGTAGATCATATGGTTGTCTGATTCAAAATTACCAAAACCAGTCCATTTCAGCTCACAATGCTTAGAATATTGATCTTTATGCGTTCCATTTCATTTTTGACAATATCCAATTTTCCTAGATTCATACTTCGTAAATTTCATGTTCCAATTATTAATGGATGTTTGCAGCTATTTCTTCTTGTTTGAGTTATGACTCCTCAACAAATGGAAGTCCCAAAAGCTTTACTTTGTCCATATCATTAAGATTGGTTCTACTCTGATGAGGCAGCTCTTTCCCAGTCATATTTTGAGTGCACTGTATCGGACAATGTTTATGGGCTATTCATAAAGTTGCCCAGTAATGTATCAGACAGTGTTCCTCTGCTATTCATAAGGTTTTCCATGGCCAATTCTTTGAGAAGTGGATGTCCTCTTCCTTCTTCCTAGTCTGGCTCAGTTTGTAAGCTGCACTGAAACCTGTGTACCATGTGCAACCCTGCTGGTGTTTGAAACACTGGTGGCACAGCCTGAAGCCTCACAGCAACATGCAATCCACCACAGTACGAGAAACTGACAGACAAGTTCATCTCCCTTAGCTGTTTGAAACCTCTCTGCCCTCCCCTTACCTAGATCCTGCTCCCATGGGCCCTAGCTTTCCCTTCTTCCTGGCTTTGGGTGGGGGCTGTCTCCTTCCCCTTACTTGGATCCTGCCACCTGGAAAGCCCTGGCTTTCCCTCCTTCCTGCCTTTTGAATGGAGGCTGTCTCCCTCCCCTTACCTGCATAGCAGTTGTAGTAAAATTCATCAACAGCTATGGGTACAAATACCATTATTACGGTATCACCCAGTCAGCAGATAGTTTTTTTTTTTGCGTGGGGGGGGCTGGTGGTGGTGGGAGGGCTAATGTTTATTTTATGGAACTTGCAAATCTGCAAGACAACAAAGTAATTCTCAGAAAAAGCTCATCTAAAGCATCATGTTATACTAAACCCACTGTTATCCAGTCAATTCTGATTCATAGTGACTCTGTAGAACTGCCTCATATGGTTTCCAAGGTTTGTAAAATTTAATGGAAGCAGACTCTCTAATCTTTCTCCTGTGGAGTGGCTGATAGGTTTGAACCACTGATCTTCTGATTAGCAGCTAAATGTTTTAACTACTGTACTACCAGAACTCCTTTCATGTTATACTAGAACATATCAAACATAATCTTCCCTGACTTCAACCAAAACTGCTTATACAAATTATATAATTAGTATGTTGTTGTTGTTGTTATATGCCATACTAATTAAAACTTGCAATATTATAGTCAGGGATGACTGAAAGTTGCATCAGTTCATTTTCTCCTGATACTTCCAGTTCTTATTGCTGTGGCTACTAGTATAAACTTATTCAAACCAATATATCCAGATAGAGTTCCTTCATCAAAATAATGAGGTCATATCTTCTGGCTTTCTGGTATGTTTATCTTTTCATGCCACATTAAAAGAAAAAAAGTTCTAAAGTAATAACAAAACCAAATCTATCTTAAATTACTGAAGTATAATGACAGCATGAAACACAGATCTTGGTAACAAAGCAAAGACAAAACTTAAGTTCACACCTGACAGTGCTCCCATACTCAAAACATTTTACAGTTACATCATATATAGCCAAAAAGAGGAAGTCACAGTAATGCCTCATCAGTCTCTCCCTTTCTATTGAAAACATGCAAGCACACTCTAGTATCTCCTTCCCAATATTAAAAAAAAAAAAAAAAAAAAAAAAAAAAAACCTGGGAAATTTAACCATAATTTTGGAGTACAGAAGGCTTAAGTGACACAAAACTCATATAAATTCAACTACAAAAAGAAAAAACTTCTGCAGGAAAAATATCACCATAAACCAAGTGAAAAGCCATATCTGCAACTCATATCGCAACAGAGGGATTATGTCCCTGATACATGAAAAGCTCCTACAAATCAACAAGAAAAAGTCCAAAATTTCATTAGAAAAAAGAGCCAAAGATAAGAGGAGACAATTGAAAGAAAAAATATAAACAGCTCTTAAACTTTTGAAAATATATTCAACATCACTCAAAATAAAAGGAATGGAAATGAAAAGTACACCAAGAGACCATATTTCACCTAAAAGATTGGCAAAGATATGGGGAAATAGGCCCTTTCATACACTGCTGATGGGAGAGATATTGGTATAATATCTATCAAACTCACAATGAACTTACCCATGGACTCAGCAATTCTAAGTAATTTTATCCTACAGCTATACTGTCACATGTATGAAAATATCTATGTACAAAATTATTCATTGCAGCTTTGTTTGTAATAGCAAAAAACTGGAAACAATGTAAATATTCATCAGTAGGGATCCCTAGAGGATTGGATAAATAAAGTTATGGTACAACAATATAATACTCTCATAAATAAAGAGAGCAGAAGCTCTTTTTGTATACTTACATGAAAGAGATCCATATTTGTGCCGATTCCAAAGAAAGGTGATCCAACAGAATGCAAAAATTATTGAACAATATCATACACAAGTAAAATTTTGCTGAAAATATTTAAAAAATTGTTGCAGCAGTACATCAACAGAGAATGGGTAGAAGAAATCCAAGCTGGATTCAGAAGAGGATGTGAAATGAGAGAGAACGTTGCTGATATCACATGGATCTTGGCTGAAAGCAAAAAACTCAAGAAATGTTTACCTGTGTTTTATTGACTACGCAAAGGCATTTGACTGTATGGATCATAACAAATTATGAATAACATTGTGAAGAATGAGAATTCCAGAACACTTTAATTGTGCTCATGATTAATATAATTGACCAAGAGGTAGTCATTCAAACAGAACAAGGGGAAACTGCATGGTTTAAAATCAGGAAGGGTGTGGGTCAGGGTTGTTCTCACAATAGTTATTCAATCTGTATGCTGAGCAAATAATCCAAGAACCTGGACTATATGAAGAAGAACTCGGCATGAGGCTTGGAGGAAAACTCATTAACAGCCTGCATGCCGAAAGTGAAGATGACTTGAAGCACTCACTGATGAAGATCAAGACTATAGCCTTCAGTATGGATTACATCTCAACATAAAGAAAAGAAAAATTGTCACAACTGGACCAGTAAGCAACATCACAATCAATGGAGAAAAGTTTGAAGTTGTCAAGAATTTAATTTTACTTGCATCCACAATCAATGCCCATGGAAGCAGCAGTCAAGAAATCTTAAATGATTGTTTAATAAAAGGTGCTGGCAAAACTGGATATCCATTTGCAGAAAAATGAAACAAGCTCTGTACCTCACACTATACATAAAAACTAGCTCCAGCCGGATCAAAAACTTAAATGTGAAACATAAAACTATAGAGTCCCTCAAGGAAATACTAGGGGTAAATTTAGGGGCCCTAATATATGGCAGACTATCAAGCATAACCCAAAATGCGCAAACAGCAGAAGAGAAACTAGATGAATGGGACCTTCTAAAAATTAAATTTTTATCTGCTCCCAAAAACTTCTCCAAAAGAGTCAAAAGAGAACTTACAGATTGAGAAAAAATATTTGGTGATGACATATCTGACAAGGGACTTATCTCTAGAATTTATAGAAAACTCCAAC
>NW_006921618.1:13982403-13990365 GCF_000298275.1 Orycteropus afer afer | reverse complement strand
GAAGAAATGCTCACGATCATTAGCCATTAGAGAGATGCAAATCAAAACAACAATGAGATACCGTCTTGCCCCAGCACTAGTAGCAAAGTTCAACAAGACTGAAAATAACAAATGCTGGTGAGGATGCGGAGAGATTGGGACTCTCATACACTGCTGGTGGGACTGTAAAATGGTACAACCACTATGGAAAGCAGTATGGCGATTCCTTAAAAAGTTGGAATTAGAAATACCATTTGACCCACCCATTCCATTACTAGGTATATATCCTAAAGAAGTGAGAGCCAGGACAAGAACAGACATATGGACACCCATGTTCATCGCAGCACTATTTACAATAGCCCAAAGATGGAAACAACCTAGGTGTCCACCAGCTGAGGAATGGATAACCAAACTATGGTACATACCCACAACCATATGCAACCCTAAAGAATAACCTAGAATCTGCAAAATACCACATAATGTGGATGAACTTGGAGGATATTATGCTCAGTGAAATAAGTCAGTCACAGAAGGACAAATATTGTATTAGTCCATTATTGCAAAAGTCAAGGAAAGGTCTATCTATGGAAGGAAATTTTCTTTGTTGGTTACCAGAGGTGGGAGGGGAGGATAAGGAACACTGTTAGATAGTGTGTTAGACTGGGTTCTCTAGAGAAACAAAACCAGTAAAGCTTGTATAGAGAGAGAAAGAGAAATTTATCTTAGGAAAATGGCTCACACACTTATAGAAGCTGGCAAGTCCAAAGTTCTTGGATCAAACGTCATCTAGAGCAAAGCAGAATGAAGAAAACCAATGACCCATGGAAACAATTAGTCCTAGCAACTGGTACACCATGCGATCCTCTGCCTATACGACTATGAGACCAGAAGAATTAGATGGTGCCCAGCAACTACTGTCAATCACTCAGAGGGGGTCTATGTAGGAGATCCTGGATAGAGAGAGAGAACAATGTGGAACAAAACTCAAAATCATTTGGGAAAAAAAAAAAAAGGGGCAGGGACCAGGTTTATTGGTCTGATAGACCATGGGGGAACCACTGAGACTATGGCCCCTAGCTGCCCTTCAGGTCTGGAATTGAACCCACACCTGTAGCTTTCAGCCGGGCAGAAGATAGGCATTAGAGTTGAGCATTTACCTGAGGTGGATGTACTCATTGGAGAGAACAATCATGGGAGAAAGATGGGCCATTTATGTGCAGGGGAACCATTTGGGGGGCAGGAGCGCATGGGGGGATGAACACAGGGAAGAGGTAGCTATCGGGAGGAAGTAGGAGGGGAGCTGTTGCATTGTGGTAGATTGTAGTCATTGCCATGAGACAAAGTGTTTGTGAACTGCTGTATGGAAAGTGAATTTGTTCTGTGGATTTTCACCCAAATCATAATTAAAAAAAGAAAGAAAGAAAGAAAGAAGAAGAAATCTCAAATGACTTTGCATTGGACAAATCTGCTGCAAAAGATCTCTTTAAATTGTTAAGAAGCAAAGATGTCACTTTGAAGACTGAGATGCACCTGACCCAAGCCATGGTATTTTCAATAGCCTCATATGCATGTGAAAGCTGGACAATGAATAAGAAAGACTGATGAAGAATTGATGCATTTGAATTGTGTTGTTGGCAGAAATATTGAATATACCATGGACTGCCAGCAGAACAAACAACTCTATCTTGGAAGAAGTACAGCCAGAATGCTCCTTAGAATTGAGAATGACCAGACTTTGTCTCCTGTACTTTGGTCATGTTATCAGGAAGGACCAGTCCCTGGAGAAGGATATCATGCTTGGTGTTTTGGTTACCTAGTGCCACTCTGACAAGAATATACCACAAATGGGTTGGCTTTATCAAACAGGAGTTTTATTCTCTTACAGTTTAGGAGGCTAGAAGTCCGAATTCAAAGTGCCAGGCTCTAGGGGCTGGGTGAAAGCCCCTTGACTTTGGGCTTCAGCTCTGCCTTTTGCTCCTGGCCCACTGAAGCTAGAGGCATCTCTTCACTCAGGCAGCTAGCTACTGGCTGCTGAGGCTAACAAGCCCAAGGTTGACAAATAAAATGGCACAATCCCAATGTTACCAAACCACAAGGCAGGCCATTAATTCAAGTCCATTGAAAGTCTCAAGGTCAGCAGAGCATGACAGGCTGCTGAACAAGACATGGCTACATGCAGGGTTCAAACGTACCATAAGCTAGAGACCGTTCCCAAAACTGTTTCTTATATACAAGAAGCTAGTCACAGTAGAATCTACCATGGAGTTGATTACTAGTCTCATCATGGGGAATACTACATCCAGCTGCCCAGCCACTCAACCAGGCCTAGCCAAGTTGACATGCAAACTTAACCACCACACTTGGTAAAGTAGAGGGTCAGTAAAAGAGGGGAAGACCCTGAACTGAATGGATTGACACAGTGGTTGGAACAATGGACTCAAGTATGGCAAGGATTGTGAGGATGGCACAGGACCAGGCAATGTTTCCTTCTGTTGTATGTAGGGTTACTATGAGTCAAAACTGACTTGATGGTACCTAACAACAACTATAACATATGGAACCATCTCCAAGATATGTTGATAAGGAAAATGGCAAAAGTAGAAACAGTGTGTTCTGTGAGCTCTCATTTGTGTATTTGTACATGCAGAGAATATTTCCAAAAGGATTCATGAGACCGGAATCATTGAAATTTGAGAGGAAAACATAAGAGGATAGATTGAAATTAGAGAAGAAAGTTAAGGGAGTGAGACTTTTCACTCTGTATCTTTTTTTTAACCTTTAAACTTTTGTAGCATATAATGTTATCTTTTCAAAAATTGTTTTTATTACAAAATATTTTAAAAGTTTTTCATGACTTGCCTCTCCCTCTAGTTACCATGCTATTTCTTTACAAAACTACTCAAGAGTTGTCTATATTTACTGTATCTTCTTCATCTCCGTTCTCTCCTCAACCCATTCAAATCTAGTTTTTGTCCCTAAGATTCCACTGAAAATGCCTTAGTCAGTTCATTATGACCTCCATCTTGCCAAATCCAATGGCCATATCTCTACCCTCATCTTAACTTCTCAACAGTATTAAACCTGTTGACTAGTCCTCCCTTGAAATAATTTATTTTCTTTGCTTCTTGTTCACCTCCCAGTCATCTTCTCTGGCTCCTCTCTTCCTCTACCTAACTTCTAAACATTAGTTATTAGTTCTGTTTTTGGCTCTTTTCCACTCTATTGACACTTTCTCCTAGGTGATTCCATCCAATTCCATAGCTTTAAATACTCTCCATCTGCCATTGACAATCTATAATTTATAATCTAGCCTCTCTTCCCTGAGCTCCCACATTTATATATTAAATACATACTTCGCAAATCCACTAGAATATCTAGTAGGCATCTCAAACTTAACATATATCTAAAATAGAACTCTCAGTTTTTCTCCTTCAAACTCCTGTCCACCCTTAATTTTCTCCAGCTCACTTAAAGATTCTTTTGGATATTCATATTTGCTCAGATCTAGGAATCATCTTTGATTTCTCTTTCCCTGTTACCATACCTATAGTCAATTATCAGCAAGTCCTTTCAGTGTTACCTTCAAAATATAACCCAAATCCATTCACTTCTTACATCCACTACAGCTCCCCTGGCCTGAGGCACTATCATGTTTCTATTGTGGTACTCTTTTTTAAAAAAAAATTTTTTTTTTACCATAATTGGTAATGTAACTTTTCTACCTCCTAAAATATACCATGAGACTCTCAATATCTTAGTTATCTAAAGACTGATGTTTTAGTTATCTTCGAATTCTGTCATAATACAGTGCATGGTACTTTATAGATGCTTAATAAACATGTGTTGAATCAATAACTGAATGGTTGGAGCAATAAGTGAATGAATGGTGATACATGCACT
This sequence comes from Orycteropus afer afer, assembly GCF_000298275.1. Taxonomy (NCBI): domain Eukaryota; kingdom Metazoa; phylum Chordata; class Mammalia; order Tubulidentata; family Orycteropodidae; genus Orycteropus; species Orycteropus afer. Next base: position 13,986,486 of record NW_006921618.1, on the reverse strand, counting down.
GTAAATTAGGTAATGAGGCACATCCATACCCATACCTTATCAAATGGAAAATATGGTCTTGGTAACAGAAATGATGCCAGATATCACATGACAAAGTTTTACAGGACCAACAACTTATTTATTGAAAATCTTTTTTTTCAACAGCATACATGTTGATCTCACCAGATGGAATACATAGGAATCAGATCGACTATATCTGTGAAAAGAGATGATAGAGAAGCTCAATATCTTCAGTCGAAACAAGGCCAGGAGCCGACTGTGGAAAGCCTATCAACTGCTTATATGCAAGTTGAACTTTTGAAGCTGCAAAAAATTAAAACAAGTCCATGAGAGCCAATATACAACTTTGATTATATACCACTTGAATTTAGAGATCATATGAAGAATAGATTTGATACACTGAACACCAGTGACTAAAAACCAGATGAGTTGTGGGATGATATCAAGAACATAATACACAAAGAAAGTAAAAGGTCATTAAAAAGACCAAAAAAAAGGAAGAAAAGACCAAAATGGATGTCAGAAGACTCTGAAACTTGCTCTTGAAAGGAGAGTAGCTAAAGTGAATGGAAGAAATGCCAAAATAAAAGAGCTGAACAGAAGATTTCAAAGGGCAGCTTGATAAGACAAAGTAAAGTATTGTAATGAAATGTGCAAAGGCCTGGAGTTAGAAAATCAAAAGAGAAGAAAATTCTCAGCATTTCTCAAGCTGAAAGAACTGAAGAAAAAGTTCACCTTGAGTTGCAATACTGATCTTTTTAATTATATTTTTTATGGGCAAAACATTGAATGATGCAGGAAGCATCAAAAGAAGATGGAAGGAATACTCAGAATCACTGTACCAAAAATAATTGGTTGATGATCAACTATTTCAGGAGATAGCATATGATCCAGAACCAATGGTACTGAAAGAAGAAGTCAAAGCTGCAATGAAGGAACTGATGAAAAACAAGGCTCCAGGAACTGACAGAATACCCATGGTGTTAGGCTGGATTCTCTAGAGAAACAAAAGCAGTAAAGCTTATATATATATATATATAGAGAGAGAGAGAGAGAGAAATTTATCTTAGGAAAATGGCTCGCACAGTTATAGAAGCTGGCAAATCCCAAGTTCCTGGATCAAACATCAAGCTGGAGGCTTTTCCTGAGTGAAGACTCACACAGCTGCAGAGGCTGACGAGCTCAAGGTTGGCAGGCAATATACCCGCTTGTTGACTTCGGCAGATGATGAATCCAAGATCACTAGGCAGAATGGTGGATTGTTCGCTCATGGACAGTTGCAGGCAGCATAATAGGATCCAGATCCACAGAAGGTTCTCTAATTTTCCCAGGATGTCCATACATATATTGGAAACAGGCCACACCCCTTGGAAAATTCCCTTTCAGTGGATTGGCTGCTCAAAGCATATACATTGCCTCTCATCATGGGAGTAACCACATCACAACTGCTTAAACCACTCAGAATCATGGTCAAGCCAAGTTGACACACAACTCCAACTACCCATTGAGATGTTTCAACAAACGGATGCTGCACTGGAGGCAATTACTTGTCCACACCAAGAAATCTGGAAGACAGCTACCTGGCCAACTGATAGGAAGAGATCCATATCTGTACCCATTACAAAGAAAGGAGATCCAACATAATGTGGAAATTATTGTACAATATCATTAATATCACACACAAGTAAGATCTTACTGAAGATAATTCAAAAATGGTTGCAGCCATATATTGACAGGGAACTTCCAGAAATTCAAGCTGGATTCAGGAAAGGACATGGAACAAGGGATATCACTGATGATATCAGATGGATCTTGGCTGAAAGCAAAGAGTAGCTGAAAGATGCTTACCTTTTACATAAAAGATGTTTTATTGACCATGCAAAAGCATTTGACTGTGTGGATCATAACCAATTATAGATAACATTGAGAAGAACAGGAGTTCCAGAACACTTAGTTGTGCTCGTGAGGAACCTGTACATAGACCTGGAGGCAATTATTCAAACAGAACAAGGGAATACTGCATGGTTTAAAATCAGGCAAGATGTGAGTCAGGGTTGTATCCTTTCACCATACTTACTCAATCTGTATGCTGAGCAAATAATCCAAGAAGCTGGACTATATGAAGAATGCAGCATTGGACTGGAGGAAGACTCATTAACAACCTGCAATATACAGATGACACAACATTGCTTGCGGAAAGTAAAGAAGACTTGAAGCACTTCCTGATGAAGATTAAAGATTCCAGTCTTCAATATGGATTACATTTCAACAAAAAGAAAACAAAAATCCTCACAACTGAAATCAGAAGTCCTATTGCACTGAGCAAATCTGCTGCAAAAGACCTCTTTAAAGTGTTGAGAAGCAAAGATGTCACTCTGAAGACTAAGATGTGCCTAACCCAAACCATGGTACTTTCAATCATCTCATATGCATGTGAAAACTGGACAATGAATAAAGAAGATGGTAGAAAAGTTGATGCCTTTGAATTATGGTGTTGGCAAAGAATACTGAAAATACTATGGACTGCCAGAAGAATGTACAAATCTGTTCTGGAAAGAGTATAGCCAGAATGCTCCTTGGAAATGAAAATGGCCAGACTTCTCACCTACTTTGGTCATGTTGTCAGAAGGGACCAGTTTCTGAAGAAAGATATCATGCTTGGTAAAATCTAGAGGGTCAGTGAAAAAGGGGAGGACCCTCAAAGAGATGGATTGACACAGTGACTGCAATGATGGGCTCTGGTATAGCAAGGATTGTGAAGATGGTGCATGACTGGGCAGTGTTTCATTCTGTTGTACATAGCGTCATATGAGTTGGAGCCAATTTGACGGCCCCTAATGACAACAACAACATACCCAGTGCCTTCCGTCATTTTCTTGCAGTTCTTTGCTAGAAAGGCAACATCTTTTAAAAATTTAACAGAATAGGCACTTGTTAGGTTTTCTATACAGACTCATTTCCTGGGGATGATTTTCTCCACCTCCCACCAAACTAAATTCATTTGATAATGATAGCAAGCCATTTCGTTAAATATTTTATATCAAAATACACCAAAAGGATGAGCACAAAAGAAAAAAAAAATAGATAAACTGAATTTCATCAAAATGAAAAATTTTTGTACATCAAAGACTTTATTAAGAAAATGAAAAGACAGCCCACAGAATGGTAGAAAATATTTGGGAACCATATATCTAATGAGGGTTTAATATCCAGAATAAAGAACCCCTATAACTCAATAACAAGAAAACAAACAATTCAATTAATAAATGGGCAAAGGACTTGGATAGATAGTTCTCTAAAAGGCAATTGTTGTTAGGTGCTGTTGAGTAGGTTCCGACTTTAACAACTATAAATGTGTAACAGAATGAAATGTTGTTTGGTCCAGTGCCGTCCTTACAATACTAGGTATGTTTGAGCCCATTGTTGCAGCCTGTGTCAATCCATCTCATGGAGGGTCTCCCTCTTTGTTGCTGACCCTCTGTTTTACCAGGCATGGTCTCCTTCTCCAGAGATTGGTCCCTTTTGACAACATGTTCAAAGTAAACAAGACAAAGTCTTGCCATTCTTCAAGCACTGATCTACAAGTGGATAGATGGGTATGTTTAGGCAGTGGGGAGTGTAACTATGACCATGTATAGGGTTGTCAGGCAATGTTTTTACATGCATATGTACAGGTGTATAGTAGAGCTGACAAGGGACAAGTTTGTGATTGCTTCTTGGCCACAGCCATTACCTTGAGGGAGCAAGTAGTTGGACCTGTGGGCTTGGGACCATGGTCATAGGTGACATCAGGCTCAATTGACATAACATACTACACAAAAACATTGTTCCACATCCCACTTTGGTGAGTAGTGACTGGGGTCTTAAAAGTTCGCAAGCGTCCATTTAGATGCAATGATGGGTGTCTCCTTGTCCAGAGTAAAGAAGCATTAAAAAAATCAAAGACATATGGAAACAGTCCAAAGGACTAGTAGACCATATGATCCTCAGCATATATGACCATGAAACCAGAAGAACTACATGGTGCCTGTCTACCACTGTCAACCACTTGGAGGGGGATCAGTGCAGGAGATCCTGGATAGA
>NW_006921618.1:13979676-13981378 GCF_000298275.1 Orycteropus afer afer | reverse complement strand
GACAACATGACCAAAGTAGGTGAGACGAAGTCTGGCCATTCTTGCTTCCAAGGAGCATTCTGGCTGCACTTCTTCCAGGACAGATTTGTTAGATCTTTTAGCAGTCCATGGTACTTTTGGTATTCTTTGCCAACACCACAACTCAAAAGCATCAACTCTTCTTCAGTCTTCTTTATTCATTGTCCAGCTCTCACATAAATATGAGGCAATTGAAAATACCACGGCTTGGGTTAGGGGCACCTTAGTCTTCAAGGAGACATCTTTGCTTTTCAGCACTTGAAAGAGATCTCTTGTAACAGATTTGCCCAGTGCAACATGTCTTTTGATGTCTTGACTGCTGCTTCCATTGGCATTGATTGTAGAACCAAGCAATATGAAGTCTTTGACAACTTCAATCTTTCTCCATCTATCATGATGCTGCTTACTGGTCCAGTTGTGAGGATTTTTGTTTTCTTTACATTGAGATGTAAGCCATACTGCAGACTGTAGTATTCAATCCTCATCAGTACGTGCTTCAAGTCATCCTCACTTACAGCAAGCAAAGTTGTGTCGTCAGCATATCACAGGTTGTTAATGAGTCTTTCCTCCAATCCTGATACCATGTCCTTCTTCATATAGTCCAGCTTCTTAGATTATTTGCTCAGCATAGAGACTGAGTAAATATGGAGAAAGGATACAACCCTGACACACTCCCTTTCTGATTTTGAACCACGCAGTATCCCTTTGTTCTGTTTGAATGACAGCCTCCTAGTCCATGTATAGGTTACTCATGAGGACAATTAATTCCCATTCTTCTCAAGGGTATCCACAGATTGTTATGATCCACAAAATTGAATGCCTTAAATAGTCAATAAAACACAAGTAAACATCTTTCTGGTATTCCTTGATCTGAGCTAAGATCCATATGACATCAGTTATGATATCCCTTGCTCCATGACCCTTTCTGAATCCAGCTTGCATTTCTGGAAGTTTTCTGTCAATAAACTGCTGCAACCATTTTTTAATTATCTTCAGTAAGATTTTACTCATGTGTGATATCAATGATATTGTTTGATAATTTCCGCATTCTGTGGGATCAACTTTCTTTGGAATAGGTACAAATCTGGATCTCTTCCAGTCAGTTGGCCAGGTAGTTGTCTTCCAAGTCTCTTGGTATAGCCAAGTGAGTGCCTCCAGCAGGGCATCCGTTTGTTGAAACCTCAATGTTGTATTCTGTCAATTCCCAGAGCCTTATTTTTTGCCAATTCCTTCAGTTCAGCTTCAACTTTTTCCTTCAATACCATTAGTTCTTGATCACATGCCACCTCCTGAAATGGATGATTATCTACCAATTCTTTTTTGTATAGTGACTCTGTGTATTCCATCCATCTTCTTTTGATCTTTCCTGCATTATTCAACATATTACCCACAGAATCTTTCAATATTGTAATTCAAGGCTTAAATTTTTTCCTCAGTTCTTTCAGCTTGAGAAACGCTGAGTGTGTTCTTTTCTTTTGATTTTCTAACTCCAGGTCTTTGCACATTTCATTATAATAATTGGCTTTGTCTTCCTGAGCTGCTCTTTGAAATCTTCTGTTCAACTCTTTTATCCTGTCGATTCTTCCACCCACTTTAGCTGCTCATTCAAGGGCAAGTTTCAGAGTCTCTTCTGACATCCATTTTGGTCTTCTCTTCCTTTCCTGTCTTTTTTTTTTTTTTTTTT
>NW_006921618.1:13961205-13964536 GCF_000298275.1 Orycteropus afer afer | reverse complement strand
TTCTTCGGCTAGTTGGAGTTTAGTCCAAATCTGCATCCTTTCCTTCAAGGCTCAGGGGTCCAAGATTATCTTCTGTGTCTGTATTTATTGGTTTCCCTTTTCTTTGTTGAAGAGGGTCTGTGCAATCCTTCTGCCTAGTCCGCCATCTTGCCCCGCCCCCTTTTCCTGTCTTTTAAATGACCTTTTGCCTTCTTCATGGATGATGTTCTTGATGTCATCCCACAATTCCTCTGGTTTTCAATCATTGGTGTTCAGTGCATCAAATCTATTCTTTAGATGGTTTCTAAATTCATGAGGGATATATTCAAGGTCATATTTTGGCTGTCGTCAGCTTCTTTTAATTCTTCAGCTTCAACTTGAACTTGCATATAAGCAGTTGATGGTCTGTTCCACAGTCAGCTCCTGGCCTTGTTTTGGCTGAAGATACTGAGCTTCTCCATCCCCTCTTACCACAGATGTAGTCAATCTGATTCCTGTGTACTTTGTCTGGTGAAGTCCACATGTATAGCTGCTGTTTGTGTTGTTGAAAAAAGGTATTTGTGATGAATAAGTCGTTGGTCTTGCAAAATTCTATCATACAATATCCAGCATTATTTCTATCACCAAGTCATATTTTCTAACTATCAGTGATTCTTCGTTTCCAACTTTTGCATTCTAATCACCAGTGATAAATCAACACATCTTGACTGCATGTTCAGTCAATTTCAGACTGCAGAAGTTGGTAAAACTCTTCAATTTCCTCATCTTTGGCTTTGGTGACTGGTGCGTGAATTTGAATTGTAGTGGTATTAACTGGTCTTCCTTGTAGGAGTATGGATATTATCCTATCACTGACAGCATTGTACTTCAGGACAGATCTTGATATATTCTTTGTGATGATGAATGCCATGCCATTTCTCTTCAATTTATCATTCTAGGCATAGTAGATGATATGGTTTCTCTGATTCAAAATGGCCAAAACCTGTCCATTTCAGCTCACTAATGCCTAGAATATCAATCATTATGTATTCCATTTCATTTTTGACAACTTCCAATTTTGTAGATTCATACATTCATACTTTGTATATTCCATGTTCCAATTTTTATTGAATGTTTTGCAGCTGTTTTTTCTCATCTTCAGACATGCCACATCAGCAAGTGGAGGCCCAAAAGTTTTACTCTATCCACATCATTAAGGTAGGCTTTTATCCTTGAACATAGCACACAGAGTTGTTTTATAGTCTGTGTCCAATCATTACAGTGTCCACCCTGGGGGTCTGTTTCTGTTATTTGTTATTTCTGCTGGTTCTCCTCATGGTGTCATGTCTTGCCATATGCTTGGTTATCTTTGTGTTAGACATTGTGCTGGAAAAAAAATATTTATAGAAATAATTTGAAGCCTAGGATGATGTTATCTTCCTCCAAACAGGATTTTTTTTTTAATAAAAAAATATTTTGCTACTAGAAATTAGACAAATTTAATACAAGTTCAAGCCTTATGGTTCTTATGGGTCACTAGATGATTTAAAGGAGCTCTGGTGGTGTAGGGCCAAAGACATGTTGACTGGTAACCAGAAGGCTGGCAGTTCAAACCCACCAGCTACTCCTTGCAAGAAAGACTGGGCAATCTATTTCCGTAGAGATACTACCTCAGAAACCCAAGGAGGTATGCAGTGTAGTAAATTACTTAGTATGGCTTTTCAACCCATAAGTCATTGTAAACTCAGTGGTGGAATGAGCAACTGAGGAACTCCTGATTGTAAATGTTATCCACCTGGGTTATTTCTGTTGGGCGTGGCACAACACAGCGTTATGGGAGGCTCACTCTCAGATGCTTAGAATTCTGTTGTTATGATTGGTTGGTTTGGCCACTCTGCCAAGTTCAAAAGGCGGCCTCCTAGAGGCAGAATTCTCTCTGACTGCTGGTTGAGGTAGACCTGCTGCTGAAAGAGATACGGGCTCCTGAGACATGTGTTGCTGGGAAAGACATGCAAGAGACACGCATTGCTGAGTGAGACACCGAGGGACCAGCACTACTGGGAAAGAGACTGTGAAAGACTGTTGGCTGAGGGACGGTGGGCTGGGAGAGAGACTGAGCATTTTTTCCTGAACTTGAATTGTAGCCTATGGTGCTTCCCTAATAAACCCCATAATCTGTGAGCTCTGTGTGGCCACTGCAGTGAATTATCTAACCAAGGAGGGAGGTGGTGGGTGCTTTGGGAGGAACAGTTGGTGAAAGGGCTGGAGGGAGGCAGCATGTCTGGCCTTGCAGTAATAGGCCTTGGGCTACTGACGGTGATTCTGCCTTCCTCTTGTGGGGTTGTAGGAGGTCAGAATATGTGGCCTCCTTGCCCTTTTTTGCAAGGGGTCTCTATGAGTTGGAATCGACTTGACAGCAGTGAGGTTTTTATAGGTGATTTAAATCAAGCCATAATCTGTATGAGGGTTAGTTTACTTCTAGTTCTCTCTTATACCTACTGTGCAACACTTTAAAGTCCTGGGACAAATCAGAGGGTGATATATCAGGATAACCACCTACCTTGGTTCTCTAGTGCTGTTGTAACAGAAATAACACAAGTGAAAGGCTTTAACAAGCAGGAATTTAGTTTTACAATTTAGGAGCCTAGAAGTCTGATTTCAGAGTGTCAGCTCTAGGGGCTGGGTGAAGGACCTTCAACCTTGAGCTTCAGCTCCCCCTCTTCTTCCAGACCCACTGGAGTTAGAAGCTTCTTCTATCTCATGTAGCTGCTGGATGCTGAGGCTGATGAACCCAAGGTTGGTAGGTAAAATGGCACAATCCCAAGATCATCAGGAAACAAGGCAGTCCACTGGTTCAAGTCCAGGAACTGGAGATGAAGACTTGGCCAAATGTGCCAAAAAGCTAGAGACCTTCCTCAAAGCTTCTTCATGTACACTAGAAGCAGGCCACACCCCAAAGGCAACTACTTAGCTGCACATAGCAGATTCTATCATGGAGGTGATTACAATCTCATTGGGGAATAACTAACTACATCCAGCTGCCAAGCCACTCAATAACACAGCCCAGCCAAACTGACACACAACCTGGTACTTGGTATACAGCTATTGATCTGGCCAATGCCTTTTTCTCCATACCAATTTCAAAGGGCCATCAGAAGCAGTTTGCCTTCAGCTGGCAAGGCCAAGAGTATACTTTCACAGTGCTTCCTCAGGGGTATATCAACTCCCTGGCACTCTGTCATAATTTAGTCCATAGGGATCTTGATCGCCTTTCCCTTCCACAAGACATCACACTGGTCCATTATATTGATGACATTATGCTGATTGGACCTAGTAAGGAAGAAGTATCAATGACTCTAGACTTATTGGTGAG
>NW_006921618.1:13948677-13960550 GCF_000298275.1 Orycteropus afer afer | reverse complement strand
CTGAAGGCACAAGTAAGTTGCATGAGGAAGTGGCCCAAATGCCTATGGTCTCCACTCCAGTCACATTACCTTCCCTCTACCAGTCTGCACCTATGGCCTCATGGGGAGTTCCTTATGATCAGTTGACTGAGGAAGAGAAAACTCATGCCTGGTTTACAGATGGTTCTGCATGATATGCAAGCACCACTCAGAAGTGGACAGCAGTAGCACTGCAGCCCCTTTCTGGGATTTCCCTGAAGAACAGTGCTGAATGGAAATCCTCCCAATGGTCAGAACTTCGAGCCATGCATATAGCTGTTCACTTTGCATGGAATAAGAAATGGCCAGATGTGCGATTATATGCAGATTCATGGGCTGTGGCTAATGGCTTGGCTGGATGGTCTGGGACTTGGAAGGAGCATGATTGGAAAATTGGTGATAAAGATGTATGGGGAAGAGGTATATGGATAGATCTCTCTGAATGGGCCAAAGGAGTAAAGATATTTGTGTTTCATGTGAATGCTCACCAAAAGAAGACCTCGGCAGAGGAGGACTTTAACAATCAGGTGGATAGGATGACAAGTTCAGTGGAAACCAGCCATCCTTTTTCCCCAGCTACTCCTGTCATTGCTCAATGGGCTCATGAACAAAGTGGCCATGGTGGCAGGGATGGAGGTTATGCATGGGCTCAGCAACATGGACTCCCATTTACCAAGGCTGATTTGGCTACCACCAATGCTGAATGCCCAATCTGCCAGCAGCAGAGACCAACACTGAGTTCGCGATATGGAACCATTCCTTGGGGTGATCAGCCAGCAACGTGGTGGCAGGTTGAGTACATTGGATCACTTCCATCATGGAAAGGACAACATTTTGTTCTTACTGGAATATATACTTATTCTTGATATGGATTCACCTTCCCTGCATGCAATGCTTCTGCCAAATCTACTGTCTGTGGACCTATAGAATGTCTTATCCACCATCATGGTATCCCACACAGCATTGCTTCAGATCTAGGGAGTCACTTCACAGCAAATGAAGTGCAGTAATGGGCCTATGCTCATGGAATTCACTGGTCTTACCATGTTCCCCATCATCCTGAAGCAGCTGGCTTGATAAAATGATGGAATGGCCTCCTGAAAACACAATTACAGCACCAGCAATACCTTGAAGGGTTGAGGCAATGTTCCCCAGGAGGCTGTATATGCTCTAAACCAGCGTCCAATATATGGTTCTGTTTCTCCAATAGCCAGGATTTATGGGTCCAGGAACCAAGGGGTGGAAACAGGAGTAGTACCACTCATTATTACCCCTAGTGACCCACTCAAAATTTTTTTTTGCTTCCTGTCCCTACTACCCTATGCTCTGTGGGTCTGGAGATCTTAGTCCCAAAGGGAGGAACGCTCCCACCTGGAGACACAATACTGATTGCATGGAATGGGAAATTAAGAATGCCACCAGACCATTTTGGCTTCCTCATGCCGCTGGATCAACAGACAAAGATGGGCATTACTGTACTATCTGGTGTGATAGATCTTGATTACCAAGGGGAAATTGGATTGGCTTTACATAATGGAGGTAAAGAAGAATATGTCTGGAATATAGGAGACTCTTTAGGTTGTCTCTTAGTACTACCATGCCCTCTGATTAAAGTCAATGGAAAATTACAGCAACCCAATTCTGATATAACTGCTAATGGCCCAGACTCTTCAGGAATGAAGGTTTGGGTCACCCCACCAGGCAAAGAACCATGACCAGCTGAGGTACTTGCTGAGGGTAAGAGAAATACAGAATGGGTGGTGGAAGAAGGTAGTTCTGAATATGAGCTATGACCACGTCACCAGCCACAGAAACAAGGACTGTGATTGTTATATTTCTTCATTGTATATGTGCATCAAATATTTTTGTTTCCTTCTGTTATGGACTGTGAAATGTAAATAAGGTTAATGTGTTTTGGTTTATGTGTGTTAGCATATCATGTTAGGCACGAATATGACTTTATAATTGTCCTTATCTAGAGATTATATATGGTTAAGAAGATATGTATGACTGCCAAGTTGACAAGGGGTGGACTGTGATAGTTGGAGCTGTGTGTCAATTTGGCTGGACCACAATTCTGTGTGGTTTAAGCTGTTGTGATATGGTTATTCCCATCATGGGATCAGATTATTATGTTTTGAGCAGCCAATCTGTTGAAAGGGAGTTTCCCTAGGGGTGTGGCCTGCTTCCAGTATCTTTATGGACATTCTGGGAAAAGAGACATTCTTCTGTGGATTGGGATTCTGTTGTGTTGCCTAGAACTGTCTGTGAGTGAACAATCCACCATTCAGTCTGGAGATCTTGGATTCATCATTCGTTGGAATCAACAGCCAGTGTACTACCTGCCAGCCTTGAGCTCCTCAGGCCCTGCGACTGCAAGAGTTGGTAAAAGCCTCCAGCTTGACATTTGATCCAGGAACTTTGGACTTGCCAGCTTCTATAAGTGTGTGAGCCATTTTCCTAACATAAATTTCTCTATATATACATATATATAAGCTTTACTGGTTTTGTTTCTCTAGAGAACCCATTCTAACACAAAAGGTTTGGAACTATAGTCTTGGGGGACAAGTTAATTAATTGGCATAACATAGTTTACAAAGGCAATGTGCTACATCTTAGTTTGATGAGTAGCATCTGGGGTCTTAAAAGCTTTGTGAGTGGCCATCTAAGATACAACAATTGATCTCTGCTCACAAGACACAAAAGAGAATGAAGGAAATCAAAGGCTCAAAGAAGAAACTAGTCATGAGGCTAATAGCCCACATGAAGTACAACTTCTTCTAACTTGATATCAGAACTAGAGGTGCCCAGCCAGCTACCACTCCTGATTGTTCTGACACAATAGAAGGTCCTGGATAGAATGGGAGAAAAATGCAGAACAAAACTCAAATTCCCAAAAAAGGCCAGACTTACTGGACCAATAGAGTCTAGAGAAACTCCTGAGACTATCATCCTAAGATTCCTTTGAACTTGGAATTGAAGTTATTTCTGCAGATCATCTTTCAGCCATATAATAATAGATCAGCTTAAAAAATAAACAATATCCCCTGTGAGTAATGTGCTCCCTTAAACAGTTAACTATATGAGACCAGATGGCTAACAGTTAGCCAAAAGCAGAGATGAGAAGGAAGGGAAAGGAAGCTAGATCAATAGAAACATAACAAACAGAATGGAAATAATGAGAATGCTGGAATATTGTAAAAATTGTAATCAATGGCATGGAACAATTTGTATAAAAATTGTTCAAGGGAAGGTTTATATACGGAGGGAAATTTTCTTTGTTGGTTATCAGAGGTGGAAGGGGAGGGGAGGGAACACTATTAGATAGTAGAGACAAGTATTGATTTGGGTAAAGAGAAGGGCAATGTACCAAATATGAGTGATCAACATGGAGGCACTGAGGAAAAGACATAGAGAGGTGGATGGGAGGTACACACAACAAAGATGAACCATTTTGAACATACATTACTGCGTTGTCAGTGAAGGCAAACATTGATCTACAGGTGGATAAGTGAGTGGACAGGCTGAACTATTAGGTATGCCTATACAAGGGAGGGGAGCTCTGGTAGCGTAGTGCCTAAGGCACTTGACTGCTAACCAGAAGGCTGGCGGTTCAAACCCACCAGCCACTCCTTGGAAGGAAGATGAGGCAAACTATTTCCGTAGTGATACTGCCCCAGAAACCCAAGGAAGGGTTGCTATGAGTCTGGTCCCACATGACGGCACATAACAACAACAACATGCAGGGGAGAGTGAGCCCAAGGCCATGTATAGGGTTGGCAGATAATGTTTGAATGTATTTCAGGTAGTGTTTGTATGTTCTGTAAGAATTCCCAGGTATACAGTAAAGTTGACAAGGGATGAGATTGTAGTCACTTCTTGGCCATAGCCAGCCACCCAGAAGGAACAAGTAGTTGGACATGTGGGCTCAGGACCATAGTCACAGGGGACATCAAGCTCAATTGGCATAACATACTACACGAAAACATTGTTCCAGATCCTACTTTGGCAAGTAGCGACTGGGATCTTAAAAGCTTGCAAGCAGCCATCTAGATGCAACGATGGGTCACTTCTCATTCAGAGCAAAGAATGAAGAAAACCAAAGTCGCATAGAAACAATTAGTCCAAGCAATTGGTATACCATGTGATCGTCAGCCTATATGACTATGAGACCAGAAGAACTAGATGGTGCCTGGCTACCACTGTCAACCACTCAGAGGGAGATCCATATAAGAGTTCCTGGATAGAGTGGGAGAACAATGTGGAACAAAATTTAAAAAAAAAAAAAAACAGTTTTGCTGGCCTGATAGAGCCTGATGGAACCACTGAGACAATGGCCCCTAGCTGTCCTTCAGGTCTGGAATTGAACCCACTCCTATGGCTTCCAGCCAAACAAAAGACAGGCATGTGAGCTGAACACTTACATTAGGTAGACACACTCCTTGGTGAGATCAATCATGGGAGAATAGAAGGGCAGTGTATGCACAGGGATACAGCTCAGGGGGCAAGAATGGATGAGAGGGAAGACATAGAGAAGAGGTAACTAATGGGAGGAAGTGGAAGGGGAACTGTTGCATTGTGGGAAATTGCAGTCAATGTCATGAGACAAGGTGTATGTGAGCTGCTGTGTGGAAAGTGAATTTGTTCTGTAAACTTTCACCCAAGTCACAATAAATTTTTTTTTTTTTTAAAAAAGGATTGTTCAAGGGGAAGCTCATTTGCTGTGTAAACTATCACCTAAAACACAATGAAATATTACTTAAAAAAATAAAGAAACAAGAGAGTGGATTAACACATTTTTAAATGCCTTTTTGCAAATGGTTGGATGAACAAAGGCCCAGCAGGGACAAATTAGGAGGGATATCAAGAATGGAGCAAGCAGCTGATCACCCCTTGAGAAGACATTTTCTTAGAGAGCAATGGGCTACTTATGTAACATTTAACTTAAATCTAATCATAAAGAAATAATCAGATAAATCCAAATTGAGGCCTCATACTCCAAAAATGTCAATGTAATGGAAAACAAAAAAGGTGATGGAATTGTTTTAGAATAAAGAAAATGAAAGAGATTTGAGGACTAAATGCAATCTTGAATTTAAAAAAGGTAAAAGCTACAAGGTAAATTATGAGGATAATTTGGAAAATTTCAATAGGTATCATTTATCAGGTAACAGAATTGTATTTATATTAAATTTCTTAAGGGTGACAATTGTACTGTGATTATGTAAGTGCATTGGGCTGAATGGTAACCCCTAAAAAAAGATATGTCCATGTCCTAAACCCCAAGACTGGTGAATGTTACCTTAATTAGAAAAAGGATCTTTGCAGATGTAATTAAATTAAGGATTTTGAGATGAAGAATCTAGGTAGTCCCTAAATCCAATGACAATTGTTCTTTTAAGAGACATACAGAGGAGACAGAGAAGAAGAGGAGGCAATGTGACCATGAAGACAGAGACTAGAGTGATGCAGTCACAAGTCACGGAATGCTGACAATCAGAAGCTGGAAGAAGCAAAGAACGGATTGTCCCCCAGAGCCTCCAGAGTGTGGTCCTGCTGACACCTTGATTTTCGAACAGTCAGACTCCAAACTGTGAGAGAATAAGTTTTTGTTGTTTTAAGCCACCAGGTTTGTTTTGGCAGCCACAGGAAACCAATCAAAGTAGGAGATGTATTTTTTTCTTAGTCAACACATGCTAAAATATTTAGGAAAGTGCCATGTCTACAACTTGTAGCTTACTTTTGAAAGGATCATAAAAAAGTTTGAATATGTGTGTGTGATGCATGTGTGTGTGTGTGTGTGTGTACGTGTGCGTGTATATATATAAAAAAAAACTTCACTGCCGTGAAGTCAGATCCAACTCATAGTGACCCCTCCTTGGGTTTCTGAGGCAGTATCTTTACAGAAGTAGATTGTCCATTCTTCCTTCCAAGGAGTGGTGGATTTGAACCATGCCACTGAACTCTAGCGTACCACACTCAGTTGTTACATGTCATCATTATCTGGAAGGGGAGAAAATAAATAAATAAACTCAGTAAGAACTTCCAGACACCAGACTCACTGCCATCAAAATGATCTCAACTCATAGCGACCCGTTCTCGGGTTTCTGAGGAAGTATCTCTACAGAAGTAGATTGCACAGTTTTCTTCTGAGGAGTGGCTGGTGGTTTTGAACCACCAACCTTCTGGTTAGCAGTCAAATGCCTTAGGCACTGCGCTACCAGAGTTCCCCCATATGTGTATATAGGGGTGTATATATATATACACACACACACACACACATATACATGCACACATAGTAAATAATGTTCTGTCGGGATTCGTGACTATGACATTGGCTAAGAATATTGAATATTCTGTGGACTGCCAGAAGAACGAACAAATCACTCTGAGAATAAATACAACCAGAATATGCTTTAGAAGCAAGGGTGATGAGACTTAAGCTTGCTTACTTTGGACACATCTTCAGAAAAGATCAATCACTTGAAAGGACATCATGGCTGGTAAAGCAGAGGGTTGGTGAAAATGAGGGAAACTCTAAATGGGATGAATTGACACAACAGCCAAAACAGAGGACTCACACATATCAATGATCATGATGGTGGAGCAGGGCTGGGCCACATCCTTGTTATGTTAGGTCACTGTGAGTCTCAGCTGACTCGATAGCACCTACCCCAAACAACATAATAAAGAAGGCAAGCTGTTAATATTAACAATTGAGAATTTTAGGTAAAGGATATATGGGGTGGTTGTTGCACTCATCTTTCCATTTTTGTGTAGAACTGAAATTTGCCAAAATAAAACATTTGTAAAAAAGAATTAAAGGGAACTTATCCAGTTTTTAAAAAAAGATTTCCTAGCCACACTGGGGTTGTCAGTTCTTAAAGTCAGCATCCATGGATAAAGAGGGTAGTTATTTCAGAAAACCTGGAAATCCCAAGAACAAGTCAAAACCACCAGGATCTTCTGCCTTATATCCCTGACCTAATCCTCAAGATGCAAGAGCTGTAAGAAGTTTCTAATGCTTCTGAATTGAATGGTAGAGCCAGGCAGGCTCTACCCCTTACTTATAAATCAGAGTGTCAAAGAGAAAGAGGAGTGGCAAGTTCAAATAAAGTCAGAAAGACATAGAGTAGATACTTCCAACAATGAGAAAACTAAACTATTGTGTCAAAAAAGTAAAGTGTAAGTTACATTGGGGAAACATAGGAGACAAGGAAGTAAAAGCTCAATAATGTGGTGGGAGGTTAGAACTCAAGTTACTGGAAATGGCTAAGAGTTTTTGGAAGAACAGGGAAGCCTAATTTACAGTTTGAAAGTAACTTCTGAAATGTTCCATACCCTTTTACCATGCCACTGAACTCTAGTGTACCACGCTCAGCTGTTACATGTCATCATTATCCGGGAGGGCATAAAATAAATAAATAAAGTCAGAAAGAACTTCCAGACTACACTCATTAACATCAAGTCGATCTCGACTTATAGTGACCCCTCCTTGGGTTTCTCAGGCGGTATCTCTATGGAAGTAAATTGCCCAGTCTTCCTTCTGAGGAGTGGCTGCTGGATTTGAACTGCTAACCTTCTGATTAGTAGTCAAATGCCTTAGGCACTGCACCACCAGAGCTCCTAGAAAGAATTTAGCAGGTAAATTTATATCTGGTCACCCCCCTTCTTCAGACTCTTATTCTTTGCATCATTAATAATTCCACCTGAACCCAGGCCATACCCCTCCCAAGAGGAGGGAAAGAGGCAAGGATCTATGTAATGGGAGGGTGGAGAGGGTGGAGAGATTTTGAACATCTAAGGGAGACAAACTTGTCTGTCAGTTTGTCCTACTGTGGTGGCGTGTTGCTGAGAGGCTTGAGGCTGTGCCACTGGTGTCTCAAACCCAGTAGGGTTGCACATGGTACACAGGTTTCAATGCAGCTTACAGACTGAGACAGACCAGGAAGAAGGAGGAGGCCATCCATTTCTCAAAGAATTGGCCAGGGAAAACCTTATGAATAGCAGAGAAACACTGTCTGATACATTACTGGGCAACTTTATGAATAGCCTGGAAACATTGTCCGATACAGTGCAGGAGGATAAACAACTTAGGTTGGAAGGCTCTCAAAATAGGACCAGGAATGGGTTGCATCATTAGAGTAGACTCATCCTTAATGATATGGATAAGGTAAAGCTTTTGAGACCTCCATTTACTGACGTGGCATGACTCAAATTGAGGAGAAACAGCTGCAAACATCCATTAATAATAGGAACATGAAATGTACAAAGCATGAATCTAGGAAAATTGGATGTTGTCAAAAATGAAATGGAATGCATGAAGATTGATATCCTAGGCAATAGTGAGCTGAAATGGACTGGTCTTGGTCATTTTGAATGAGACCACCATGTGGTCTACTATGCCAGGAATGACAATTTGAAGAGGAATGGCGTGGCATTCATCATCACAAAAGACATTTCAAGATCTGTCCTGAACTACCATGCTGTCAGTGATAGGATAGTATCCATATGCCTACAAGCAAGACCAGTTAATATGACTATTATTCAAATTTATGCACCAATTACCAAAGCCAAAGATGAGGAAATTGAAGATTTTTATCAGCTTCTGTAGTCTGAAATTGACCGAACATGCAATCAGGATGTGTTAATTATCACTGGTGACTGGAATGCAAAAGTTGGAAACAAGGAAGACTTACCAGTAGTTGGAAAATTTGGCCTTCGTGACAGATATGATGCCAGAAATCGCAGGATAGAATTTTGCAAGACCAACAACTTATTCATTGCAAATACCTTTTTTTCAACAACACAAAAGGCAACTAAACACATGGACTTCACTAGATGGAATACACAGGAATCAAATTGACTACATCTGTGTTAAGAGGTGATGGAAAAACTCAATATCTTCAACCAAAACCAGGCCAAGAGCTGATTGTGGAACAGACCATCAACTGCTTGTATGCAAGTTCAACTTGAAGTTAAAGACAATTAAAACAAGCCCATGAGAGTCAAAATATGATCTTGAATATATCCCTCCTGAATTTAGAGAGCATCTAAAGAAGAGATTTGATACATAGAACCCCAATGACTGAAAACCAGAAGAATTGTGGGATGACATCAAGAACATCATCCATGAAGAAAGCAAGAGGTCACTAAAATGATGAGAAAAGAAGAAAAGACCAAAATGGATGACAGAAGAGACTCTGACAATTGCCCTTGAGTGGAGAGTAGCTAAAGTAAATGGCAGAAATGACAAGAGAAAAGAGCTGAACAGAAGATTTCAAAGAGCAGCTCGAGTAGACAAAGTCAACTACTATAATGAAATGTGCAAAGACCTGGAGTTAGAAAGCCAAAAGGGAAGAATACACTCGGCATTTCTCAAGCTGAAGAATTGAAGAAAAAATTTAAGCCTTGAGGTGCATATATGAAGAAGACATGGCATCAAGATTGGAGGAAGAATCATCAACAACTTATGATACACTTATGACACATCTTTGCTTGTTGAAAGTGAGGATGACTTGAGGCACTTACTGATCAAGATTGAAGAATACAGTCTGCAAGTATGGATTACATCTCAATATAAAGAAAACAAACATCCTCACAACTGGACCTATAAGAAGCATCATGATAAATGGAGAAATGATTGAAGTTGTCAAAGACTTCACATTGCTTGGGTTCTACAACTGATGCCAATGGAAGCAGCAGTCAGGACATTTGATGACATATAGCACCAGGCAAGTTGGCTGCAAGGGACCTCTTTTAAGTGCTGAGGAGCAAGGATGTCTCCTTGAGGACTAACGTGCTCCTGACACAAGCCATGATATTTTCAATTGCCTTGTATGGATGTGAGATCTGGACAATGAATAAGGAAGACAGAAGAAGAGTTGATGCTTTTGAGTTGTGGTGCTGGCAAAGAATGCTGAAAGTACCGTGGACTGCTTAAAGAACTAACAGATCTGTCCTGGAGGAAGTGCAGCTGGAAGTGCTTCTTGGAAGCGAGAATGGCCAGACTTTATCTCACCTATTTTGGTCTTGTTGTCAGAAGGGATGATTCCCTGGAGAAGAATGTCATGCTTGGTAAGGTGGAGGGTTGATGAAAGGAGGGAAGGCCCTCAACAAGGTGGACTGATGTGGTGGCTGCGATGATGGACTCAAGTATAGCAAAGATCATGGAGTTGGTTGGCATGGGACTGGGCAGTGTTTCGTTCTGCTGTGCATAGGGTCGCTGTCAGACATGACTCGATGGCACCTAACAACAACAACAACCACATGGGAATTGGTCAGTCTTGCCATCTTGCTAGGCTTTAATAAGCCATCTCACAGTCAGAAAGAGGGGATCTCACTGACAGAGTAGAGTGTCCCTTGGACCTGAGATCCCTGAGCTGAGGTAGGAGAGAGACAGCAGAGAGAAAGTGGCAGCTGAGGCCAGCTAAAAGAGCTTTGTCATACTTGCTTGAGCAGGGCAGAGGCCAGGCTGAGGGACTGAGGGCCAGAGATAGACCTGCCTTTGGGCATGACTAAGGGAAGGTTGTCCTATCAAAGAAATGTATTCTGAGTGTTTTCTGATCCTGAATTGTAATCTCTCACTTCCCTAATAAACCCCATAATTGTGAGTATTGTGTGTGAGTTCTGTATGGCCATTGAAATGAATTGTTGAACCCAGCAGAGAAGTAGAGAAATGGTGTTGGAGGTACGGTTGGTGTCAGAATTGGTAAAAGGGTTGGCGGGTTGCAGCATGTCTGACCTCTGCCTCATAGGATTTTTTTCTCCCTCTTATAATGTTAGAAGAGGACAGATGCTGCTCCCATGTCCTTTTTGCAGGGGTCCTCTGCATTCTGCTTTTTATGGGGCTAAGCACAGAGACATCTGATTTGAATGGTGCTGATATGATTTAAATCTTTTGAGGAAGAAATACATGTCCAAGGTAATAGTTTTAAAAATAATGTAAGTAATTAGGTAGATACACCCCTTGGAGAGATCAGTCATTGGAGATTAGAAGGGCTGTGTGTATATAGGGAAAGAGCTGGGGGGGGGCGGGGCAGGAGTGCATGGGAGAGAAGGACACAGGGAAGAGGTAACTATGGGGAGATAGTGGGAAGAGAGCTGTTGCATTGTGGGAAATTCCAGACATTGTCATGAGATAAAGTGTATGTGGACTGATGTATAGAAAATGAATTTGCTCTGTAAACTTTCACTCAAATCACAATATAAATTAAAAGAAGAAGAACAATGAAAAAATAATGTAAATATTTTAAGTAGTAATCAGACAAAACAAATTCAGAGCTCAAGTTAGACTCTTTGCTCTTAAAGTTGAAAATTAACTGTGGTAATTAAGGTTATATGTCAACTTGATTGAGTCTGGTTTTGAGTGGCTGGGCAGCTGGATATAGTTATTCCCCATGGTGAGACACTACCAGAGCTCCTGAGAGATTGGTAATCAACTCTGTGATAGAATCTACTAGAGCACCTGAGTAGCTGCCTTAGGGATGTGGTCTGCTTCCTGTATAGGAGAAGTGTTGACAATGGTCTCAGCAGCTTTTTGGCACGTTTGGACCCTGTATGTAGCCAAGTCTTCATTCAGCAGCCTGCCATGTTTCCTGCTGATTTTGGGACTGTCTCTGGACTTGAACTAGTGGCCTGCCGTGTTGTTTGGTAATATTGGGACTATGCCATTTTATTTGTCAACCATGGCTTGCTAGCCTTAGCAACCAGCAGCTGCCGGAGTGAAGTGCTCCAGTGGGCCGGGAGCAAGAGGCAGAGCTGACAAGGAAAATTTAGGCTCAAACTTAAGGGCCCTAATATTTGGTATAAATAGACTACAAAGTAGGAGGTCTCACATTGCCGGATCTCAAAAC
>NW_006921618.1:13937756-13946806 GCF_000298275.1 Orycteropus afer afer | reverse complement strand
AAAAAAAAAAAAAAAAAAAGAGGCAGAGCTGAAGCCCAAGGTCAAGGGGCTTTCACCTAAGGCTCTAGAACTGGCACTTTGAACTCAGACTTCTTGCTACCTAAAATATGAGAAAAAAACTCTTGTTTGTTAAAGCCATCCACCTGTGGTATTTTCTGTTAAAGCAGCATGAAGTAACCAAAACATTAAGTGAAAACAAATTTCAGTAATTTAAGTAAAATAAATATTGTGAAAATGCAGAAAATACAGACTGACTAATTAAATTCTATAATGGCATAGTGCCTAAGGCAATTAATCGCTTGCTAACCAGAAGCTGGCGGTTCAAACTCACCAGCCACTCTTCAGAAGGAATATTGGGTGATCTATTTCCATAGCTATACTGTCTTGGAAACCCAAGGAGGGGTCGCTAGTCAGATCCAACTCCACGGCAGCGAGTTTGGGTTTTTTTTTTTTTTTTGACCAAATGTTATCTGTCTAAGTGAAGAGTTACAAAATAAACCAAACAAAATGAAGAATAATCTTTGAATATAATTTAGACTTTTTAGTTACTAAGATGCTGCTCTACCCTTTAAGGAGAAAACTAGATAACTGTCTTTTTGGTTCAATTATTTAAATTTCTTTGTCCATTTATTCATTAAAATATTTTAGAGCACCTACTATATGTAAGGTATTAGAGTGGGAGGATTGAAAATACAAAGGAAAATGAGCTCCTAACTTCAAGGTATGTGTGTGTGTGTGTGTTTATACACATACATAACAAAACCAAATCAAACTCACTGCCATCAAGTTGGATCCGACTCATAGTGACCCCTCCTTGGGTTTCCGAGGCAGTATCACTATGGAAGTAGATTGTCCAATCTTTCCTCCGAGGAACACATACAAACATATGTACATATATGACATTTTTTAAAGTCGTGAAATAATTCACATACCATAAAACTCACCATTTTAAGGTATACAATTCAGTGGTGCTTTTTTTTTTAAATATTCATAAGGTTGTATACACATCACCACTATTGTAGAACACTTTCATCACCCAAAAAGGAAACTCTGTACTCATTATCAATCATTCTCTCCTTCCTCTAGCCTCTGGTAACAGCAATCTACTTTCAGTCTCCATAAATTTGCGTATTCTGCACATTTCATATTAATGGATCTGCACATTTCATATAAATGGAATCATTCAATATGTGGACGTTTGTGACTGGCTTCTTTGTCTTAGCCTAAAGTTTTCAAGGTTCATCCATGTTGTAGCAAGCATCAGTACCTAATTTCTTTTTTTTGGCTGAATCGTATTCCATTGTATTGATATGCTGCATTTCATTTACCCATTCATCAGTTGATAAACATTTTTTAACTATTATCGATATTGATGCTATGCACATTTATGTACACATTTTTTATGAGCAAGATCTATATATTATATCCAGAAATAATGCAATGTAGTAAGGATCACATAGTGGATCTTTGTTGTTTTTAACTGTCTAGCACCTATTTCTTTTTCCACTTAGTAATAGTACCCATAATTCCTTATGTGTAACCATATAGAGAAGCTTCTAAGAAAGCTGACTCCGCTTCCACATCAAGGGATAGACCCTATTTGGCTTAAGCCAATTAGCACCCCCCATCTCCATGGACAATGATTAGTTCAGTGATGGGCAGGTGACCTAATTCAGGCTAATGAGATATGAAAAGACTTTTTCTGGGGCTTCTGGGAAAGACTTTTCCTTGTCTTTGTGAAGTAGCTTCCTTAAAAGATGTTCTCTTATTACTGAAGTGAAGGAAGCCATGTAGCTCTTCTAGAAGTTCCAACAGTCATCTTGAGATCATGAAGGAGTATTCTTTAAGAAAAGCAATTGATCTACAAAGAGAGAAATGGAAAGAAACCAAGTCTTTGATAACATCATTGAGCCTCAACATCGAGGACAAAACTTTGCCTGAATGTTCAATTGATGACTTAGTAAATTCCTTTAATTGTTAAAATGGTATGAGATGAGTTCTCTGTTGCTTGCGATCAAAAGATTACACCATTACATTAACAGAAGCTAATATTTAAGAGCAATTTACACTGTAACTCTGAACTATGTGAATTCAGTGGTCAACATAGAAGATTCTGCCTGTGGGAGTCATGAAAGACTTTATGTAGAAAGGGACATCTGAATCACAAATTGTCCTTACAAAGTATTTACTAAGTACAATGGGCTAAACAAAATTAAGCAGATTTCTTTTACTGTAGACCTTCTCAGACCCTTTAGTATACTAATGTGGATTATGAATATAACCAAGAAAGAGATATAATATACCATGTCTACTAAACTTATATCACCCCAAACACTAGTAATATCTCAAAGAATCCAGTTGGCTCAGGAAATCCAGTGTGGATAATGAATGGCTAGAACATCTTGGCCAAATTACTAGGAAATTTTCAAAAAGATAGGAGCATGTGAGACAATGTTTTGTTAGATTGTAAGTCCTAAACAAGCAAAATGGATCTAGTAGCTTCTTGACTAAGTCAAGTTCATCAGTTAAGCTTTAGACAAGAAGAAACCTGAAAGAGTAGTCAGTAAGTCACTCTGCAATCAGTAAGGCTTTTTTTTTTTTTTTTCAGTCCTGAAGCAAATTCTATAAATAAAAGATAACAGTAGCAAAATAAGCTAAAGTAAAAATAAAAAATATATTTCCAACTGTATTTATAAGGGACACTTGCAAAACAGAGGCACAAATAATGAACAACTGATTCCTTTATATTTGATCAGGCACCTGGTAATGCATTTGTCACATCTCAGTATCACTGTATCACTTCAGGTAAGTCTACCCTGAAAGAAATGTGCCCTGGTGGCACAGTGGTTAAGTGTTTGGCTGCTATCTGAAAGGTCAGCAGTTTGAACCCACCAGCCACTACACTGAGAAAGATGTGGCACTCTGCTTCCATTAATATTTTCAGCTTTGGAAACCTTATGGGGCAGTTCTACTCTGTCCTATAGTGTCACCATGAGTCATAATGAACTTGATAGCAACAGGTTTTTCGGTTTTACCTTGAAAGAAATATTATATCTTTTCAGCTCTGGCTATCTAACAGGAATGGTTGCTAAAGAGAACTCTGCAAAGTCTTAGGTGATAAAATTACAGAACTAAGGATTGCTACCTTATTAAGACAAAATCACTAAGTCTCTGAAACCCATCTCCAGTCATTGATGGTAACTCCATTTACTCCAGATAAAGAGGTCTTTCTCCTCTACTTTTTCCAAATCAGGTCTATGAATAACAGGGCGATTAAAGCTTGAAAAGGAAAGGAAAAAAATTTATATTTTCCAAAGAAAGTTGTACAACTTAGACATGAATTGCTTTCAACAAAGGCTTAGTTTCCACTTAAAAAGATAGCAGGGAGCAAAAAATTCACTAATAAAACAAACTAAAATATAATTTCTGAAAAAGTACATGGCAAGGGAAAAAAATAAAAACACCAACCTTTCTCTTTAAGCCTCCATTGACTTCTACCCATCAGTAACTGCTTATCAAAACTCCATGCTGAAATAGTATCTCAAATGCTATATACCTAACAGTAGAAAGTCAAATTGTTCCAAATGCAGGTAGAGCACACAAAACCAAAATTCCTGGGCTGCAAAGATACGAACACACAAAATGATGTGTGTTCAGGGAATTTGTTATCAACAGTGAAGATACTCTTCAAGGTACAGATGCAAACACCAAATATTCATCCACAAATTTTACTACTTGTTGCCTGAGTCTCTAGCTGGACTATCTTAAAAATACATAAACTATAAAAAGCAATTGCCTCTGCCCTGTCCTTTAAAAATTGTTACTATATTCTTAGGACCCAAAGACTTGTTCACTACTCTAAGATCTTTTACTTCCCTCATGATAAAGGTTTTTCTTTATATTTTATTCTCCTCCTCTGAATGATGTACGTCATCCCCAAAAGTCTTTTCAAATAAATGATTTTGTATTTTAGGCAATGAAGATATGGTATATTTTCAGAGTCAAAAGGCAATTCAAGACTCTACTTTTTTAGACTTAATGGGAAGACCATTCATTCATTAAAAACATAATTATCTGATTCATTACTATTGTTTCCACTAGAGTATAGAAGTTTTTATTATAGATATAAATCATATCAACCACTATGTTTTTTTTTTAATTGTTTTCAAAATATTCTGGAAGTTTAAGATAAGGTACAATACACAAATATATAAGTGTGTCTTTCATTATCTTAAAAAAACTATTAATTGAAGGGAGTTGGAGACTTCAGTACACTATTTTTCATATTGGACAGAACATTTAGAAAGAAGATCAACAAGACAACAGACAACCTAAAAACACTATTTACCAACTAGACTTGACAGACATATATAGAACAAACCAAACTAAAAACCAAACTCACTGCCATCGAGTGGATTCTGACTCATAGCAACCTCCATGGGTTTCTGAGGCAGTAAATCTTCACAGAAGTAGATTGCCCAGTCTTCCTTCCATGGAGTGGCTGGTGGATTTGAACAACCAACCTTCTGGTTAGCAGTCAAATGCCTTACACACTACACCACCGGAGCTCCTTATATATAGACTATACCACCCAAAAATAGCACAATATACATTCTACTCTAGTTCTCATAGATCATTCTCCAGGATAGACCACATTTTAAGTCAGAAAGTATGCCTTGATAAATTTTAAATGACTGAATTATGTCTTAGTTATCTAGTGCTGCTATAACTAAAATACTGGAACTAGATGGTTTTAGCAAACAGAAATTTGTTCTTTCACAATTTAGGAGGTTAGAAGTCCAAATTCAGAGTGTTGGCTCTACAGAAAAGCTTGCTTTTTCTGTTCACTCTGGGGGTAGGTTCTGATCTTTCAACATCTATGGGCCTGACAACCCTTAAAGATCTTCATGTGTCTTCCCCTGGGTTTAGGAGATTCTCATCACAGGGACCCTGGGTCAAAAGATGTGCTCTGCTCCAGGCTCTTCTTTCTTGGTAATAGTAAGTAAGTCCCTACTCTCTCTGCTCACTTCTCTCTCCCTTTATCTCTTATAAGATGCAGGCCATACCCCAGGGAAATTCTCCTTACCTTGGATCAGGACTGTGACCTGATTAAGGGTGTTGCATCCCACCCTAATCTACTTACATTAGGACTGATCACACCAGATCACATTATGGGGCAATCAATATATCATAACTGCCAAACCACTGAGATCATGGCCCAGCCAAACTGACATATATTTTTTGAGAGCACAATTCAATCCATGACAAAGTCATGCAAAACATTTTCTTTGACCTCAATAGAGTGAAGCCAGACATCGATAAAAGAAAAAGAACTGGAAAATACACAAACATACAGAAATTAACTATATACTATTAAACTACCAATGGGTCAAAGAAGAAATCAAAAGAGAAATCACAAATTTCTTAGAGTCAGATGAAAATGAAATCACAATACACCAAAGCTTATTGGATGCAGGGAAGGCAGTATTCAGAGGGGAACGTATTGCAATAGATGCTTACACTGAAGAAAGAAGAAAGATCTCAAATCAATAGCCTAACTCAACAACTCCAGGAATGAGAAAGAGAAGAGTAAACTAAGACAAAAGCTACAAATAAATAAATAAATAGCAAAGATCAGAGCATGAACAAATAAAATTGAAAACAAGAAAACAATAGTATCAATAAAACCAGATGTTAGTTCTTTGAAAAAAAAAATCAATAATATTGACAAATCTTTAGTTAGACTGGCAAAGAAAAGATGCAAATAACCAAAATAAAAAAGGAAAGGGGCAACATTACATCTGACCCAAATAGAAATAAAAGGAATTATGAGAAAATATTATGAATAACTATATGGCAAAAAACTGGATAGATGAAATGGATAAATTCTTAGAAGCACACAAACAGACTCAAGAGGAAACAAAAAGTCTCACAGACTATAACAAGTGAAGAAATTGAATCAGGGATCAAAAGCCTCCCAACAAAAACAAAAAAAGTCCTACACCAGATGCTTTCACTGGGGAATTCTACCAAACATTCAGAGAAGAACTGACACCAATACTGTTTAAATGCTTTCAAGAGATAGAGAAGGAATACTCCCTAATTCATTCTATGAAGCAAATATAACCCTGATGGAAAAACCAAACAAAGACACCACAAGACAAGAAAACTACAGGCCAATATGCCTTATGAATATAAATGGAAAAATTCTCCATAAAATACTGCAAACAGAATCCAACAGCAAATTAAAAGACCATGACCAACTGGGATTTATTCCAGGAATTCAGGGATGGCTAACATTAGAGAATCAGTCAATGTAATACAACACATAATAGAACAAAGGAAAAGAACAACACGATCATCTCTATGGATGCAGAAAAATCATTTGATAAAATCCAACAACCTTTCTTGATGAAACTTTAAAGAAGACTGGAATATCAAGAAAATTCTTAATATAATTCATGGCATATATAAAAGCCAATAGCCAACATTATACTTAATGGAGAATGTTTGAGAATTTCCCCCTTGAAATAAGGAACAAACAAGACAAGAGTGGCCACTCTCACCACTTCTTTTCAATATTGTAGTAGAAATCCTAGCCAAAACAGTAAAACAAGAGAAAAAAAAAAATCCAGATTGGAAAAGTAGTAAAATTATCTCTATTTGTGGCTGATATAAACCTATATATAGAAAATCCTAAAAAGTTCACAAGAAAACTTCTAGAGCTAACAGCAAAGTTGCAGGGTACAAGGTCAAAAAACAAAAATCAGCTGGGTTCCTATATACTAGCAATGAGAAATATGAATGGGAAATTAAGGAAACAATTCCATTTACAATAGCAAATAAAAATAAAAGAATAAAATACCTAGGAATAAATATAACCAGGGATGTGAAAGACTTGTACAATGATAACATTGTTGAAACAGATTGCTGAAAGAGATTAAAGGAGACTTAAGTGAATGGAAAGATGTTCCATGTTCATGGATTGGAAGACTTAAAATTGTTAAGATGTCAATACTACTCAAAGTAATCTATAGAGTCAATGAACTGCCAGTTAAAATTTCAACAGCATTCTTTACAAAAATAGAAAATCAGTCCTCAACTATGGAAAGGCAAGAGGCACCAAAGAGCTAAAACAATGTTGAAAGAGGAGAACAAAGTAGGAGGACTCACACTTCCTGATTTTAAAACATACTATACAGGACTCTGGTAAAATGGCAGAATAGACAGGCAAGCTACACAGACCCTCTTCAACAAAGAAAAAGTAAACCAATTGACACAGATATAGAAGATAATCCTAGAGCCCTGAGCTTTGAAAGGAAGGATACAAAAGTGGATTAAATATCAATTAGCAGAACCTGAATGAAATCAGTGAATAAGGAGACAAACAGAGCTGAGGACTGCTGGCTATCCTGACAGCATGTTCAGTTTGAATATTTACAATTAGTGTTAGGAACTGCACAGTAACCTTAAAATCAGCGCTGCTCGCCAAGAGCTGCATGGACTACACTGGTGGCTGATGACTAGAAAGGAAAACAGCTAATAAGGAGACAAACTGAGCTGTGCACTTTCGGCTGTCCTGAGGGTGCAGCCATTCTGAATGTTTATAAGCAGTGTGGCCATTTTAGATATCTAAAGCAGCAGTGTCCTGATCCCAGCGACCTAAGAATAGGCTTCACTTGCCAAAAATAGCACGAGCAACCACATTGGAGGATGATGACTAAAAAGGTATAATATTCCCCTTGTTACTCTTATATCCCACTTCCTCTTGGTGAGCAGAGGTGCGGCTGCCCCCACCTCCACTCACTATCTGGACAAGCAGGAATTCCATCCCAGCCTGTGTGCTCTGATGGAGCCTGGGTGCCTTGCCTCTTCCCCCACCCCGGATTTTTGTTTGTTTGTTTGCTTTTATTCTTTTTTCTTCCTTTTCCTCTTTATTCTTTCTTTTTCCCTTCCTGGTTTATAGATTTTAGATTTTTTCTCTTCACTTTTCCTGGATCCCATCTGTTTTTTTTTCCTATGGTTCTTCCCATCACTTGTTTTTCTTTTTGGAGTTCTTTCTCTCTTTATTTTTTCTCTATTATTCTTTTACTCTTGCTCTTTTCTCTTTGTCCCCCATGCCCAGATATTGTGTGGGAGGTTTTTTTTTTTTTTCCCCTCTTTTTTAATTTATATTTATTTTGTCTTTTAAAGGTATTTCTTTAAATATTTCTTCTCATTTATTGCCTTTCTTTTCTTTTTTTGTGATTGTTCCTGTGTGTTTATGTGGCTTGTGCTTTTTGTCCTCTTTTTTTTTTTAAGTTGTTTTGGTCTAATAGAATGGGAGCTAGCAACTGTGACCATATGACTCAATGATACCCACACCTCCTGTAGCCCCACCTACTGAGCGAGGGCCACCACTTGCTTCTGTACCAACTGGCCAATGATACATGACAGCCAACACAAGCCTGACTCACCCTTAATGGCTTTTCACAAACAGCTAACAGAGGTCTGTGCACCCACACTCATTCTCTATCCCACCCACCAGGAGACAGGTGGTGAGTGCCTAAGTGCTGCCAACTAGCAAATGGAGGAGCACAGTATCCTGCTTACTCAGATATATTAAAACAAAACAAAGAAAAAATATATTGGGGGAAGCACACCAACATACAATCATAAATTAAATATAAATACAATGATGTCACAATGTCTCAAAGACAACAGACCATCACTGTTCACACAAAGAAGCAAGATAAAGTAGCAGAAACAAGGGACCAGGATACAGACCCAGAAAACATCCCTGAGGAAGAAGCAGCATTGCAATTCCCTGATAAGGAATTCAAAAGAATTATATTTAGGTACCTTCAACGGATTAAGAGACAGATCAAGGAAAACACTGATGAAATTAAGGAAAACACAGACAAAACCCTAGAACAATTTGGGAAGACAGTATAAGAATGAAATGACATCCTGCGGGCTTGGGACCATAGTTGCAGGGGACATCAAGCTCAATTGGCATAACATACTATACAAAACATTGTTCCACCTACTACTTTGGTGAGTAGCGACTG
>NW_006921618.1:13935772-13937011 GCF_000298275.1 Orycteropus afer afer | reverse complement strand
AGATAGAAATCCAGAAGATTAATACTAAAATTTCAGAAATAGGTAACACATTGAACAGTCTAAGGAGTAGAATCAAATCAATGAAGACAGAATCAGTGAGATTGAAAACAAATACCCCAATAATATATTGGTAAGGGGTCAATCAGAAAAAAAGATCAAAACAAAAGGAAGAAAGCCTGAGATTCATGTGGGATACCATCAAGAGGAATAATCTCTGTGTAAGTGCAATTCCAGAACGGGAAGACAAAAACCACAGACAAAACTTTCAAAGATTTGTTGAAAGAGAATTTCCCTGAAATGATGAAAGACAAGAATATATCCAGTCAAGAAGTTCAATGAAACAGGATAGACTCCAAAACAAAATCACTGAGATATATCATAATCAAACTTACCAAAACCAAAGACAAAGAAAGAATCCTAAAAGCAGCACAGGAAAAATGAAAAGTTACCTACAAAAGGCAACCAATAAGACTAAGCTCTGATTTCTTGCCAGAAACCATGTAGGTGAGAAGGCAATTGGATGATATATATAAAACTCTGAAAGAAAAAAATTTCCAACCAAGAGTTATATACCCAGCAAAATTGTCCCTCAAATATGATGGTGAAATTAGGACATTCGCAGATAAGCAGAAGAAATTAAGGGAATTTGTTAAAATCGGACCAACCTTACAAGAGATGCTAAAGGAAGTCCTTCAGACTGAAAACCAACAACAATAAACAACAACCAAAAATTAACACAAGTGATTACATAACCCAGAAACCAACCCAGTTATAGAAGTATCCAAAGTAAAATGAGCTTACAAGACTGTAAACAGTAAACCAGAGACATCAATTGGTAGCTAAGAACAACTACAAACCAAAAAGAGGGAATAAATAGTGTAGTTACAGAACTTCTAAATGGTGAGGAATTCAAGACAATTGCAAGATAGAACCAACTGTCCTAAACTTGGGAAGAAAATAATAAATTAACCTCAAAGTAACAGCAAAGAAAAAAAAATAAACTGTCACATCAAAATAAAAAAGAAGAGAGACAAAAATATTTAGCAAATACTAAAACAATTCATCCATTTCAGGAAGTGGCATATGATCTAGAACCAATAGTAATGAAGGAAGAAGTCAAAGCTGCAATGAAAGAACTGGCGAACAACAAGGCTCTGGGAATTGATGGCATACCGATTGAGATATTTCAACAAACAGATGCCCCATTGGAGGCACTCACTCAGTTATGCCAAGAGATTT
>NW_006921618.1:13932489-13934420 GCF_000298275.1 Orycteropus afer afer | reverse complement strand
AACAACAACAACAAAAAAAATAGCAACAAAGGAGATGATAACATGATTCATAAACATGAGCTCAGTGCAGAAAATTATATGGAACAAAGAAATAATAAAATGACACCAACAAATTCATACTTGTCTATAGTTATACTGAATATAAATGGTTTAAATGTACCACACAAGAGACAGAAATTTACAGACAAGATAAGAAAACATAACTCATCAATATACTGTCTACAAGAGACATAACTTAGAGACAAAGACAAAAACAACTAAAAATAGAAAGTTGGAAAAAGATATATCAAACAAATGGCAATCCAAAAACAGCGGGAGTGGTAATATTAATTTCTGATAAAATTGACTTTAAGACAAAAACTGCTATAAGAGACAAGGAAGGATTTTATATAATGATTAAAGGATCAATTGAACAAGAGGACATAACCATAATACATATCTACACATTCAATGAAAGAACCTGCAAAAATATAAATCAGACTTCAACAGAACTGAAAAGACAAATAGATAACTCAACAATAATAGCAGGAGACTTTAATACACCACTTTCAACAAAAGATAGAATAACTGGAAATAAATAAATAACAAAGATGCAGAACTAAACAATGCAATCCACCAACTTGACCTTATACACATCTACAGAGCATGTCACCCCAAAACAGCACAATGTACATTCTTTTCCAGTGTACATGAAACATTCTTCAGGATAAACCATATGTGTATTAGGCCACAAAGCAAGCCTCAATAAATTTAAAATCATTGAAATACTGCAAAGCATCTCCTCAGATCACAATGCTATAAAATTAGAAATCAACAATAGGAAAATCAATGGAAGAAAAGTAAACACATGGAAACTGAATAACACTCTCTTTAAAAATGACTGGGAAACAGAAGAAATAAAAAATGAAATTAAAAAATTTCTTGAATCAAATGAGAACAAAAAATACAACATACCAAAGTCTTTGGGACACTGCAAAAGCAGGGATCAGAGGGCTATTTATAGCAATAAATGTACACATCAAAAAAGAAGAAAGAGCCAAACTCAGAACCTTAACATCTCCAATATGAGAAAAAAGAGCAGCAAAAAAAAAAAAGCCTACAGTCACCAGAAGAAAAGAAATAATAAAGATTTGAGCAGAAATAAATGAAATAGAAAATAGACAGTAGAAAAAATCAACAAGACTAGAAGTTGGTTTTTTGGAAATATTAATAAAGTCACCACCATGATAACATTAGGAAATGGGAGAACACTGAATTGTGCACATAAGAGATAGACAACAGATGTTAACACCACCAATGTGTCCACAATACTGCATTACCATTAACACTAAACACCAGGCTACAGATAAACACATAAACACCTCAGAGGATCAGATGGGGCTCAGTGAACAGGAGTATACTCAAGACCAAGGATAGATTCAGCTGAGGCTAATCTTGCACAGACACCAGTGTACAAAATACCTGAAATCATTACAGAAATAAAAGAAGACAAACACAGAGTAATCCATCACAGACACCCAGACACTATGGGAGAAAGATCCAATAGATCTACCATCTCAGGACCATAGTACTGGAGGACACCAGACTCAATTGGCACAACAAAATACATAAAAACCTTGTTCCACATCCTACATTGTTGAGTAGTGACTGGGGTCTTAAAAGCGTTCAAGAGGCCATCTAAGATGCAGCTAATGGTCTCCTACCATCAGAAGTGAAGAAGAATGCAAAAAAAAAAAAAAAAAAAGGTATTTGGAAGCAATCAGCTATAGGATACAATGGCCCTCAAGACCAGAAGAACCAGATGGTGCCCAGCTACCAATGCCAACCACTCAGGAAAGGATCAAATCTGGGGATCCTGGATAGAGTGGGAGGGAAACTGTGGAACAAAATCCAAAAACTCAATAATGACCAGAATTACTGGTCAGAGGAAG
>NW_006921618.1:13924090-13932138 GCF_000298275.1 Orycteropus afer afer | reverse complement strand
AAACCACTGGCAAACTTAACAGAGGGAAAGAATACAAATAACATGAATGAGAAATGAATTGGGTGACATCACAACAGAACCAACTGAAATCAAAAGGATAGTATCAGGATGATATGAAGAAGTATACTCCAACAAATATGAAAATCTAGAAGAAATGGACAAATTTCTAGAAACATACTACTTACCTAAACTAACACAGATTGAGGTGGAAAATTTGAACAGACCCATAACAAAAGAAGAAATTGAACAGGTCACAAAAAGATTACCAACAAAAAAGTCTTGGCCCAGATGCTTTCACTGGAGAATTCTACAAAACATTCAGAGAATTGACATGAATCCTACTCAAACAACTCCAGAACACAGAAAAAGATGGAATCCTCCCAAATTCATTTTATGAAGGAAGCATAACCTAGATACCAAAACCAGCCAAAGACATCAATAAAAAGGAAAACTACAGAACAATATCCCTCATGAATATAGATGCAAAACTCTTCATCAAAATACTAGCCAATAGACTCCTACAGAGGAGATCTGGTGGTGTAGTGTCTAAGGCATTTGACTGTTAACCAGAAGGCTGGCAGTTCAAACCCACCAGCCACTCCTCAGAAGGAAGATTGGACAATCTTCCATAGTGATACTGCCTTGGAAACTCAAAGAGGGGTTTCTATGACAGATCTAACTCCAACTTCACAGTAGTGAGGTTTTTTTTTTTTTTTTTTTTTTTTTGAGACTCCTACAACATATTACACCAGCCACTCCTCAGAAGGAAGGTTGGGCAATCTACTTCCATAATGATACCACCTTGGAAACCCAAGGAGGGGTTGCTATGAGTTGGGTCTGATCGATGGCACATAAACAACATATCAAAAAAAAAATAATACACAATGACCAAATGGGGTTCACACCAGGTATGCAAGGATGGTTCAACATTAGAAAAATAAAAATAATCAATGGAATCCATAACATAAATAAATAAAGGAAAACAACTGCATGATCATAATAACTGATGCAGAAAAGGCTTTTGATAAAATCCAACACTCATTCCTGATTAAAAAAAAAAAAAGCTCTCAGTGAAATAGGAATAGAAGGGAAATTCCTCAACATAATAAAAGCCATACATACAAAACCAATAGCTAACATTATTGCCAATGGCAAGACACTGAAACCATTCTCCTTGCAAACCAGACAAGGATGCCCTCTAGCACCACTTCTATTCAACATTATATTGGAAGTCCTAGCCAGGGCAATAAAGCAACAAAGGCATCCAAATTGGTAATAAAGAAGTAAAAATATCCCTATTTGCAGATGATATGATCCTATACATAGAAAACCCAAGAGACCCAGCAAGAAACTACTAGAACTAATTGAAAGATTTACCATAGTGGCAGGATACAAGATCAACATACAAAAATCATTTGGATTCCTCTAGACCAGCAAAGAGATTGCTGAAAAGGAAATAAGGAAACCAATACTATTTACAGTATCTGGCAAAATAAATAAATAAATTAAATACTTGAGAATAAATATTACCAGGGACACAAAAGACATGTAAAAGAAAACTACAAAATGCTACTTCAAGAAACCTTAAGAGATCTACATAAATGGAAGAATATACCATGCTCATGGATAGGAAAATAAGACATTGTGAAAATGTCAATACTACGCAAAGCAACCTATACATTCAATGCAATCCCGGTCTAGATCCCATCAACGTTCTTTAAGGATCTGAAAAAGCCAATCACTAATTTTTTTTTTTTTTATTGTGATTTGGGTGAAGTTTACAGAGCAAATTCACTTTCCATAGAGCAGCTCACATACACTTTATCTCATGACATTGACTACAATTTATCACAATGCAACAGCTCCCCTCCCATTTCCTCCCCATAGTTACTTCTTCCCTGTATCCTTTTGTGTTAGGGTGGGTTCTCTAGAGAAGCAAAACCAGTAAAGCTTATATATACATACAGAGAAATAGAAATTTATCTTTGGAAAATGGTTCACACACTTATAGAAACTGGCAAGCCCCAAGTTCTTGGATCAAACATCAAGCTGGAGCTTTTCCAGACTCACAGGGACTGATGAGCTCAAGGTTGGCAGGCAGTATACCGGCTGTTGATTCCAACGAATGACGAATCCAAGATCTCCAGGCCGAATGGTGTATTGTTTGCTTATGGACAGTTGTAGGTAGCACAACAGGATCCTGATCCACAGAAGAGTGTCTCTTTTCCAAAGATGTCCATAAATATATTGGAAGCTGGCCATGGCCTTAGGGAAACTCCCTTTCAATGGATTGGCTGCTCAAAACATATACATCTGATCCCATCATGGGAATAACCCACATCACAATTGCTTAAACCATGCAGAATTGTGGTCCAGCCAAGTTGATACACAGCTCTAACTATCACAGTCCACCCCTTGTCAACTTGGCAGTTGTGTACATCTTCTTAACCATGTATAATCTCTAAATAAGGACAATTATAAAGTCATACTTGCACCTAACATGATATGCTAACATGCATACAACCAAAATGCATTAACCTTAATTACATTTCACAGTTTATAGCAGTAGGAAACAAAAATA
The DNA here is from genome assembly GCF_000298275.1 of Orycteropus afer afer. Lineage (NCBI taxonomy): Eukaryota > Metazoa > Chordata > Mammalia > Tubulidentata > Orycteropodidae > Orycteropus > Orycteropus afer. The sequence continues at coordinate 13,929,557 of NW_006921618.1, read as the reverse complement.
TTTGATGCACATATACAATGAAGAAATATAACAATCATAGTCCTCATTTTTGCAACTGGTCACGTGGTCATAGCTGTTATTCAGTATTACCTTCTTCCACCACCCATTCTGTGTTTCCCTTGTCCTCAGCATCACCTCAGTGGTTGTGGTTCTTTGCCTAGTGGGGTGACCCAAACCTTCATTCCTGAAGGGTCTGGACATGAATAAATATATGCACACCCATGTTCATCACAGTACTATTGACAATAGCAATGAGATGGAAACAACCTATATGTCCATCAACAGAATGGATAACCAAACTATGGTACATACACACAATGGAATACTATGCCAACTAAAGAATAATGTAGAATCTGCAAAACACCACATAATGTGGATGAACTTGAAGGATATTATGCTGAGTGAAATAAGTCAATCACAGAAGGACAAATATTGTATTAGTTCATGTTGTAAAAAGTCAAGGAAAGGTCTATATATGGAAGGAAACTTTCTTTGTTGGTTACCAGGGATAGGAAGAGACAGGTATTGATTTGGTTGAATGGAAGGGCAATGTACCAAAAGTGAGTGATCAACAAACTGACACTTAGGAAGACACAGAGAGGTACACAAGAGGTACAGACAAAAAGATAAACCTTTTTACATATATAATACTGCATTGTCAGTGATAACATACATTAACCTATGGGTAAATAGATGGGTAGATAGGCTGAACAATCAGGTATGTCTAGGCAAAGGGAATATACCCATGACTGCATATCGTGTTGGCATATGATATTTCTACATACATATTTGGCAGATGATATTTCTACATACTTATTTGTGTGTGCTGTAAGAATATCCAGATATATAATAAAGCTAACAAGCAGCAAAGTTATGACAACTTCTTGACAATAGCCAACTACCCTGAGGGAGCAAGTAGTTAGACCCATGAGCTCAGGACCATAGTCATGGAAGACATCAAGCTCAATTGGCGTAACATACTAAAAAACGTTGTTCTACATGCTACTTCGGTGAGTAGCAACTGGGATCTTAAAAGCTTGCAAGAGGCCCTCTATATGCAACAGTGGGTATCTTCTCGTCCACAGCAAAGAAGAATGAAGAAAACCAAAGACACATAGAAACAGTTAGTCCAAGGGACTAGTAGGCCATGCGATCCTCAGCCTATATGACCATGAGACCAGAAGAACTAGATGGTGCCTGGCCACCACTGTCAACCACTCAGAAAGGCATTAGTGCAGGAGATCATAGACAGAGTGAGAGAACAATGTGAAACAAAACTCAAAATCATTAAAAAAAGACCAAGTTTACTGATGTGATAGAGCCTGGTGAGACCCCTGAGACTATGGTCCCTAGTTACCCTTCAGTTCTGGAACTTAACTCACTCCTGTGACTTCCAGCCAAACAATACAGAGGCATATAGGGTAAACATTTACATCAGATAGATACACACCTTAGAGCGATCAATCATGGGAGAGCAGAAGAGCAGTGTTTGCACAGGGAGATAGCTCAGGGGGCAGGAATGCATATGAAAGGAGGACACAAGGAAGAGGTAATTATAGGGAAGAAGTGGGAAGAGAGCTGTTACATTGGGGGAAATTGCAGTCAATGTCATAAAACAAAATGTATATGAACTGCTGTATGGAAAATGAATCTGCTCTGTAAACTTTCACCCAAATCACAATAAAAATTTTTAAAAAATAAAAATAAAACATACTTTACAGCTACAGTAATCAAAACAGCCTGGCACTGGTATAACAATAGACACATTATTGTTGTTGTTATGTGCTGTCGAGTCGGCCCCGACTCATAGCGACCCCTCCTTGGGTTTCCGAGGCAGTATCACTATGGAAGTGGATCGTCCTACCTTCCTTCCAAGCAGTGGCTGGTGGGTTTGAACCACCAGCCTTTTGGTTAGCAGTCAAGTACCTTAGGCACTATGCTACCAGAGCTCCAATAGATACAAAGACCAATGAAATAGAATTGAGAGTCCAGAATTTCTGGTCAATTGATTTTTGAAAAGGGTGCTAAGTCCATTCCATAGAAAAAGAAGTATCTCTTCAAAAAATGGTGCTGAAAAATTGGATTTCCACATGTAGAAAGATGAAACAGGACCCATGTCTCACACCATACACAAAAACCAATTCAAGATGGATTAAGGACCTAAATGTACAAACTAAAACCATAAGAATCTTAGAAGAACAAGCAGGACCAATGCTGTCACACCTAACTTTCAACAATGGGTTATTTAATATAATAACAAAAGCACAAACAGCAAAAGGCAAAAATAAATAAGAGGGACCTCATAAAAATTACAAACTTTTGCTCATTGATAGACTTTGCCAAAAAAGTGAAAAGACAAGTTACTGACTGAGAGAAGATCTTTGGAAACCAAGGACCTAAAAACCAAAATATATATAAAACTTGGACATCTTAAAAACAAAAAGACAAATAACCCAATCATAAAATGAGCAAAGGAGTTGAACAGACATTTCACCAAACAAGGCATTCAAATGACCACCAAACACATGAAAATATGTTCAGCATCATTAGCTATTAGAGAGATACAAATCAAAACCATAATGAGGTACCATTACACTTCCACTAGGATGTTGTTTTGTTTCTCCAGTGCTAGTCTAACAGAAATATACTACAAGTGGATGGCTTTCACAAATATTTATTCTCTTACAGTTTAGGAGGCTAAAAGTCCCAGTTCAAAGTCCAGGCCTCTCAACCTTGGGCTTCAGCTCTGCTTCTTTCTCCTGGCCTGCTGAAGCTGGAGGCTTCTCTTAACTCAGGCAGCTGCTGGCTGCTGAGGCTGACAAACCCAAGACCAACAAGTAAGATGGTACAGTCCAAGCAATATGGCAGGCCACTAGTTCAAGTCCACCTTGATTTAAAGTCTGCAGAGCGAATTATTGTAATTGCTGTCAATAAGTTATGTTGTTGTTGTTGTTGTTATGTGCCGTCAAGTCAGCCCTGACTCATAGTGACCCCTCCTTGGGTTTCCAAGGCAGCATCACTACGGAAGTAGGATTGCCCAACCTTCCTTCCGAGGAGTGGCTGGTGGGTTTGAACCGCCAGCCTTCTGGTTAGCAGTCAAGTGCCTTAGCCACTACGGAGCTCATAAGTTATATAACTATGAAAAGTTGAATTGGCAAAAGTTGTGTGACAGATATATGTACAACAATGACCAAAAATAAAGAAAAGAAAAGATTAGCTGCTGAAGCTGTTTATGGACAGCCAAACACTTCATGGAATCTGTTTCCCTGGTTTGGAGATTTAGGGTCATTGTTTCCGTGGAACATCCAGTTAATTGACCTAATATTGTGTTTGTGTTTAGTGCTTCTATTCTACCTCCTAATTCGCTGCATAATGCTTGGGGTCTTAAAAGTTTGCAAGCGGCCATCCAAGGCACAATTGGTCTCAATTCACCTGAAGCAACAGAAACAGAAAGATACTCAGGAATAGGGGAGGATATGGAATGTATGGCTAACTGCCTCCATGAACAACTCCTTTTCATGAGATCAGAAGAACTGGATGGTGCTTGCTACCATTACTGAACATTTTGATCAAAGTTTCAAAAGACGAATCCTGATCAAAAGAGAGAAAATGCACAACAGAATTTCAAATTCTCATCAAAGTCTAGATCAGGACTCTAGACTTTCTGGAGCCATAAAGGGTGGATGAACCCTGAAACTATTGCCCTGAGATCATATTTTAAACCTTAAACCAAAAATATACCCTGTAGTTATCTTAAAACTGAACATAGTTTAGCTGATTAGTGAAAAAGTCTGCCTTGAGCATTATGCTCTTTTAAGAACTGTCTGAATGGAATCAAATTGACAACAGCAACCCAAAAGATTAGACAAGAGACTTAGGGGGCAGTGAGTTTATGTTAATCAGGGGGAAATAACTCAGACAAGGGGGATTACAATGGTTGCACAACTCAAATGTAATCAATGTCAAATTGAGCTGTCCCCATCAAACCATCAGGCATGTGAACAAGCTGTCATGGACCCAACAGAAGAGCCTGGCCACCAACTGTTGAACTGGTGTATGTTTTGCTATGTGTATTATCAAAAACAACAAAATAAATAAAATTTAAAGAAATAAACAAAATTGAGGTCCAAATAAAGATCTTTTTAAAAATAAAAAAAAAAAAAAAGAAAGATAATGTGTTAGGACAACTGAGGAGTGGGGCTGTTCTATTTAAAGGGAATTATGAAATTAAATTTTGTGACTCATGGAATATATATGGCTCACCAAAATTTGTAGCCTGTCAGGTTTCTTGGGAAGGTGCTATCTCAGTTGTAGTACATGCTCCTGCCTGGTGAGGACCTATTAAACTGCATGAATGTGAAGAAACAGACCTCACCCTACTAATACTACTACCAAAGTCCACTTGGGAAATACATCCCACATAATTTTATCAGAATCCATATTACCTCAAAAAGTTTTTTCCCTTGATTTCAGCATGACTTCCATTACTAAAAAGAGATGGTACCAATAAAAAATTCAAAGTAGAAAATAATTCCGTAATGAAAGTGTTAAAATCAAACAAGAAGCAGTCTGACAGATTAAAGATGACTGGGCATTCTTCAACACTCTTCCCTTTGAGAAGGGGGCTCTATTTCCTTTCCCCTGGAAGCTGGATTGGCTGGTGGCTGCTTTGATGAATAAAGTGTGACAGAATCAACACTCTGCTAGCTCTGGCCTTAAATCTAAAAGAACTGGTAGTTTCCAACTTAGTCTCTGAGAGCTCAGAGCCACCACGTTAGAAGTCTGACTAACCTGCTGGACAGACCATATGCAGAAGAGGAGGGCCCAGCTCAGGCCCTCTTTTGAGCTGTCCTCATCAAACCATTAGGCACGTGAGCAAGTCATCATGGACCCACCAGAGCAGCCTGGCCACCAACTGAATACCACCAAATGGATGCCACGTGGAGCTGGAGAATCACCCAACTAAGGCCACCTGAACTCTTAACAAACAAAATTGTTGTTGTTGTTGTTATGTGCTGTCGAGTCAGCCCTGACTCATAGCGACCCCTCCTTGGGTTTCTGAGGCGGTATCACAATGGAAGTAGATTGCCCAACCTTCAAAATTATAAGATATAATAAAAGAGTTGTTATTTAATCAATAAATAAAATTATCCCAGCCCTTCCTTAATGTTATCATCCCAGGAAGTAAAAGTCAGGGAATACAATTATTTCTTCACTTTTCATGAATGACAAAGATATAAAAAGATAGAATGCAAAGGCTAAGGCTGTTCTGAAGGGAAAAAAGGCAAGAAAATCCAGGTGACTGACAAGAATGAGAACAAAGAAAAAGATAAAGCAGAGGAAATAAGGGAAGAGAAAGGCAGAGAGACTGACACATAATTCTGTACAACTGGGCTGTGGAAACTGTAAGGTCCAGATAAGAATATGGGTGCTGAGATAAAAAGAACACTGGACTGGGAGTCAGCAT
>NW_006921618.1:13908209-13909914 GCF_000298275.1 Orycteropus afer afer | reverse complement strand
TTTTTTTTTTTTTTTTTGATAGGAGCTGATTCTACTCAGTAACTAGTAAAACTATTAAGTGGCTCTATGAGTCAGATCTGACTCGATGGCAGTGAATTTGTTTTTTTGGTTTGTGCTACATAGACTCAGAAACCCAAGGAGTCTCTATGCTACATAGGAGGAGCCTGGGGGGCACAAGTGGTTTGCAATAGGCTTTTAACTTAAAAGTTGGAGGTTCGAACCTAGTGGCCTTGTGGAAGAAGGCCTGGTGAATGGCTTCCATAAAGATTACAGCCAAGAAAACCCTATGGAGCATTTCTACTGTGCAATACATGGGGTCACCATGAGTCAGGGGCAACTCATCAGCAGCTAACAACCACTCTATATAGAATTTTGACTATTAGTAGTTAACATGCTTCTCTGCTAGCCAAAAGGCTGGAGGTTGATTCCACCCAGAGGTGCCTCAGAAGAAAGACCTGGCAATCTGTATCTGAAAAATCAACCATTGAAAACCCTGTGGAGCACAGTTCTACTCTGCTACACAAGGTTGCCATGAATTGGAACTGACTCAATAACAACTGCTTTTTTTTTTTTTTTTAACCCTCTCTTATTGTAGTTTCTCTTGGTACAGAACCTTTATTATTGTGGAGTCTCTGGGAGGTGTAATGGTTAAGCACTTGACTGCTAACTGAAAGGTTGGCAGTTCAAACTCACCTAGTGATGCCTTGGAAAAGGCATAGTTACTGTGCTTCCAAAAAATCAGACAGTGGAAACCCTGTAGAACACAGTTCTACTCTGCACACGTTGGGTTGCCACGAGTTGGAACTGACTTGACAGCTAAAGTTTGGGTTTTTTTTTTTTTTTTTTTTTAATATTATTGTGATTAGGTTAATCCCTGTATTTTAATATGGTAATTTCTGAGATTTTATATTCTTTTTTCAGCATATTGTGGCTTAATTTTCTACCAATTAAGGAAAGCTAGCCTAGAACCACAGACATGAACACCATACAATTTTCTTTAGAGTAGATAATATTGAAGGAGCCCTGGTGGCACAGTGGTTAAGGGCTTCACTGCAAAATGAAAGATCAGTGGTTTGAACCAACCAGTGTCTCTGTGACAGAAAAGACCTAGTGATCTGCTCCCATAAAGATTTCAGCAAAGAAAACCCTACTGGAAAGTTCTACTCTACTCTGTCCTAGAGGGTTGCTATGAGTCAGAAGCAACTCAATACATACAACAATAACAGATAATATTGAAATGACTATGAAATGGAATAGCCTATAGGAAGAAGTTTAAACAATATTATATCATCTGGGGGAAGGGATACAATAATGCTATATAAAAGAAGCCAGTCATGTACAGGCAAAGGATGGCAATGAGAAAGATGTTGAACCAACAAGAGGAAGGGATATCTCAACAGCATGGCTCTAAAGCTTGAAATTGATCCTTGCCTAATCATGAAGGAACTAAAATAAGCATTTAGTTACATTACTCTGGTTCTCTACTAGAAGGAACTAGCTCTAAGGAACTAAGAGACCAAAAAAGGGAAGTAAAAAGGGGTGGCTCAACCTTTGCCATCCAAACACAAACAACAAAGGATTCAGTTGGTGTTATAAAAAGAGGACTGACATCTGGAGATCTGAGTTTTGTCCCTCATTCTGCCATTAGCTTGTTGTGTGACCTTGAGCAAGTTGTCACCAAAGTAAGGGGGTGAAACAAAGAGCT
>NW_006921618.1:13896450-13908109 GCF_000298275.1 Orycteropus afer afer | reverse complement strand
TTTACCCACATTCATCATTTATTTACATACTACCCAGTTTGCTTTATTATTGTCTCTCTGCATTGTTGTTAGGTGCTGTCAAGTCGGTTCTGACTCCTATCTACCCTCTGTACAACAGAACAAAACAGTGCCCAATCCTGCATCATCCTCAATTGCTGCCATACTTGAGCCAATCGTCACAGCCATTGTGTCAGTCCATTCAATTGAGGGCCTTCCCCTTTTTCGCTGACCCTCTACTTTACCAAGCATGATATCCTTCTCCAGGGACTGGTCCTTTCTGACAACACAACAAAAGTACCAGAAATGAAGTCTGGCCATTCTCGCATCTAAGAAGCATTCCAGCTGTCCTTCCTCCAAGACAGATTTGTTTGTTCTTATAGTAGTCCATGGTACATTCAATATACTTTGCCAAAACCACAATTCAAATGCATCGATTCTTCTGCAGTCTTTGTTATTCATTGTTCAGCTCTCACTTGCACATAAGCATATTGAAAATACTATGGCTTGGGTCTGGTGCACCTTAGTCTTCAAAGTGTCATCTTTGCTTTTGAACATTTTAAAAAGGTCTTTTGCAGGAGATTTGTCCAGCACCTCATTCCATTTCTTGACAGCTACTTCCATGGGCATATATTGTGGATCCAAATAAAATGAAATCTTTGATTACCTCAATCCTTTCTCCATTTATCATGATGTTGCGTATTGGTCCAGTTGCATGGAATTCTGTTTTCTTTATTAAAGATGCAATACATATTGAAGGCTATAGTCTTTGATCTTCATCTGTAAGTGCTCCAAGTCTTCTTCACTTTCAGCAAGCAAGGTTGTGTCATCTGCATGTCACAGATTGTTAATGAATCTTCTTCCAATCTTGATGTCACATTCTTCTTCCTTTTTTTTTAAGTGTTATTTAAGACATTATATATATATATATATATATATATATAATTTTATTGTGATTTGTGTAAGTTTACAGAGCAAATTCATCTTCCATACAGCAGTTACATACACTTTGTCTCATGACATTAACTATAATCTCCCACAATGCAGCAATTCTCCTCCCACTTCCTCCCCATAGCTACCTCTTTGCTGTGTCCTTCCCTCCCATGCACTCCTGCCCCATGAGCTGTCTCCCGTGCATACACAGCCGTTCTATTCTCCCATGACTGATCTCTCCAAGGAATATATCCACCTAATGCAAATATTCAGCTCATATGCCTGTCTTTTGTTTGGCTGGAAGGAACCAGGTTTCTGGTCTGATAGAGCTTAGCGGAACCCCAGAGACTATGGCCCCCTAACTGCCATTCACGTCTAGAATTGAACCCACTCCTGTGGCTTCCCCAGATAAAACAAAACAAAACAAAAAAAACACACCTCATTACCATCGAGTTGGATCCGACTCATAGCAACCCCTCCTTGGGTTTCCAAAGGCAGTACCCATCTTCTGGTTAGCAGTCAAAGGATGGAGGTTCAAACCCACCAGCCACTCCTTGGTAGGAAGATTGGGTGATCTACCTCCATAGTGATACTGCCTCAGAAACCCAAGGAGGGGTTGCTATGAGTCGGATCCGACTCGACGGCAGTGAGTTTTTTTTTTTTTTTTCCTTTGGAAACCACAGGAGTGGGTTCAATTGCAGACCTGAAGAGCAGCTAGGGGCCATAGTCTCAGTGGTTCCACTAGGCTCTATCAGAACAGCAAACTTGGTTCCTTTTTTTTTCTTTTTTTGATTTTGAGTTTTGTTCCACATTGTTCTCCCACTCTATCCAGGATCTCCTATACAGATTCCCCTCTGAGTGGTTGACAGTGGTAGCCATCTAGTTCTTCTGGTCTCATAGTTGTATAGGCTGAGGATTGCATGGTGTACCAGTCCCTTGGACTAATTGTCTCCATGTGTCTTTGGTTTTCTTCATTCTTCTTTGGTCTGGATGTGGAGAGACCCATTGTTCCATCTAGATGGCCTCTCTCAAGCTTTTAAGATCCCAGTCATTATTCACCAAAGTAGAATGTGGAAAAAATATTTTTGTGTAGTATGTTATGTCAATTGAGCTTGATGTCCCCTGCGACTGTGGTCCCGAGCCCATAAATCCAACTACTTGCTCCCTCTAGGTAGCTGGCTGTGGCCAAGAAATGACTACAACCTTGTCCTTTGTCAGTTCTACTATATACCTAGAAATTCTTACAGAACATACAAATACACTTGTAGAAATATTGTCTGCCAACCATATACATGGTCATGGGCACACTCCTCCCTGCATAGACATACCTAATCGTTCAGCCTGTCCACCCATATATCGACCCATAGATCAATGTTTGCCTTCACTGACAATGCAGTACTGTATGTACAAAAGCGTTCATCTTTGTTGTGTGTACCTCCCATGCACCTCTCTATGTCTTCCTCTTCCTCAATGCCTCCATGTTGATCACTCACATTTGGTACATTGCCCTTCTCTTCCCCAAATCAACACTTGTCTCTACCTATCGAACAGTGTTCCCTCTCCTCCCCTCCCACCCCTGGTAACAGACAGAGAAAACTTCCTTCCATACAGAAACCTTTCCTTGACTTTTTACAATAACGGACTAATAAAATTTTGTCCTTCTGTGATTGACTTATTTCACTCACCATAATGTCCTCCAAGTTTATTCATATTATGCAGTGTTTTGCTGATTCTACATTATTCTTTAGGGTTGTATAGTATTCCATTGTGTGTATGTGCCATAGTTTGGTTATTCATTCTTCTGTTGATGGGCACATAGGTTGTTTCCATCTTTTTGCTATTGTAAATAGTGCTGCAATGAACATGGATGTGCATATATCTGTTCTTGTCTTGGCCCTCACTTCTTTAGGATATATACCTAGTAATTGAATTGCTGGGTCAAATGGTATTTCTAATTCCAACTTTGTAAGGAATCAGCATACTGCTTTCCACAATGGTTGTATCATTTACAGTCCCACCAGCAGTGTATGAGAGTCCCAATTCTCCACACCCTCGCCAGCACTTGTTATTTTCTGTCTCGTTGAACTTTGCTACTAGTGCTGGGGCAAGATGGTATCTCATTGTTTTTATTTGCATCTCTCTAATGGCTAATGGGCAATCTACTTCTGTAGAGGTACTGACTCTGTAATCCAAGGAGGGGTCGCTATGAGTTGGGCCTGACTCGACGGCACATAACAACAACAAGGGCAAATGATCTAATGGCTATTTCTTCATGTGTTTGCTGGCTGCCTGAATATCCTTTTTGGTGAAGTGTCTATTCATGTCTTCTGCTCATTTTTTTTATTGGATTGTCCTTTTTTTTATTGAAGTGTTGGTTGTTTTTGTTGTTGTTAGGTGCCGTCAAGTTGTCTCTGACTCATAGTGACCTTATGCACAGCAGAACAAAACACCGCCCAGTCCCATGCCAATTCCACAATCCCTGCTACACTTGAGCCCACCACAGCAGCCACTGTATCAATTCATCTTGTTCAGGGTCTTCCCCCTTTTTTCAACCCTCCACCTTGCCAAGCATGACATCTTTCTCCAGGGAATGGTCCCTTTTAACAACATAACCAAAGTAGGAGAGATGAAGTCTGGCCATTCTCGCTTCCAAGGAGCATTCTGGCTGCACTTCCTCCAGGACAGATCTGTTAGTTCTTTTACCAGTCCATGGTACTTTCAACATTCTTCACCAGCACCACAACTCAAAAGAATCAACTCTTCTTCGGTTTTCCTTATTCATTGTTCAGCTCTCACATGCATATGAGGCGATTGAAAACATGATGGCTTGTGTCAGGCAAAGGAGCTCTGGTAACGTAGTGCCTAAAGCACTTGACTGCTAACCAGAAGGCTGGCAGTTCAAACCCACCAGCCACTTCTCAGAAGGAAGATGGGGCAATCTACTTCCGTAGTAATACTGTCTTGGAAACCCAAGGAGGAGTCACTGAGTTGGGTCAGACTTAACGGCACATAACACCAACAACTGTGCCAGGCATACCTTAGTCCTCAAGGAGACATCTATGCTCCTAAGCTCTTGAAAGGTCTTTTGCAGCCGATTTGCCCAGTGCTATACATTGTCTGATGTCCTGACTGCTGCTTCCATTGGCGTTGATTATAGAACCTAACAATATGAAGTCTTTGACAACTTCAATCTTTTCTCCATTTATCGTGATGCTGTTCATAGGTTCAGTTGTGAGGATTTTTGTTTTCTTTATATTGAGATGTAATCTATACTGCAGCCTGTATTCTTCAATCTTCATCAGTAAGTGCTTCAAGTCATCCTCGCTTTCAGCAAAGTTGTGTCATAAGTGTATCACAGGTTGTTGATGATTCTTCCTCCAATCTTGATGCCACATTCTTCTTCCTATAGTCCAGCTTCTCAGATTATTTGTCCAGCATACACATTGAGTTAAGTATGGTGAAAGGATACAGCCCTGACACACTCCCTTCTTGATTTTAAACCATGCAATGTCCCCTTGTTCTGTTCAAACAGCTTCCTGGTCTATGTACATGTTCCTCATGAGTACAATTAAGTGTTCTGGAAATCACGTTCTTTTCAATGTTATCCACAATTTGTTATGATCCACACAATCAAATGCTTTTGCATTGTCAATAAAACACATTCTTTGCTTTGAGCCAAGATCCATCTGACATCCACAATGATATCCCTTGTTCCAAGTCCTCTTCTGAATCCAGCCTGCACCTCTGAAAGTTCTGTGGCAATATACTGCTGCAACCGTTTTTGAATTATCTTCAGTAAGATTTTACTTGCATGCAATATTCATGATATTGTTCAATAATTTCCATATTCTGTGGGATCCCCTTTCTTTGGAATGCATACAAATATAGATCTTTTCCAATCAGTTGGCCAGGTAGCTGTCTTGCAAATCTCTTGGCATAACCAAGCAAGTGCCTCCAGAGGGGCATCTGTTGAAACATCTCAATGGGTATTCCGTCAATTCCTGGAGTCTTGTTCACCAATTCCTTCAGTGCAGCTTCAACTTCTTCTTTCAATATCATTGGTTCTTAATCATATGCCACCTTCTGAAATGGATGAAGATCTTCCGATTCTTTTTGGTACAGTGACTCTGTGTATTCTTTCCATCTTCTTTTGATGTTTCCTGCCTCGTTCAGTATTTTGCCCATAGAATCTTTCAATATTGCAACTCAAGGCTTCAGTTGTTTCCTCATTGCTTTCAGCTTGAGAAATGCTGAGCATGTTCTTCCCTTTTGGTTTTCTAACTTCAGGTCTTTGCACATTTCATTATAGTAATTGGCTTTGTCTGCTCTAGTTGCTCTTTGAAATCTTCTGTTCAGCTCTTTTGTCTTGTCATTTCTTCCATTTGCTTTAGCTACTCTCTGCTAAAGGGCAAGCTTCAGAGTCTCTTCTGTCACCGATTTTGGTCTTTTCTTCTATTCTCATCTTTTTAATTACCTCTTGCTTTCTTCATGGAGGATGTTCTTGATGTCATCCCACAATTATTCTGGTTTTTGGTCATTGGTGTTTAATGCATCAAATCTATTCTTTAAATGGTCTCAAATTCAGAAGGAATATATTCAAGATCATATTTTGGCTCTCATGGACACATTTTAATTGTCTTCAACTTCAAGTTGAACTTGTATATGAGCAGTTGATGGTCTGTTCCACAATCAGTTTCTGGCCTTGTTTTGGCTGAAGATACTGAGCTTTTCCATTGCTTCTCACCACAGATGTAGTCAATCTGATTCCTACGTATTGCATGTATTCCATCTGGTGAAGTCCACATGTATAGCTGCCGTTTGTGTTGTTGAAAAAGGGTATTTGCAATGAATAAGTCATTGGTCTTGAAAACTTCTATCATGTGATCTCCAACACTATTTCTGTCACCAAGGCCAAATTTCCAACTACCTCATGAGTTTCTTTGTTTCCAACTTTTGCATTCAGTCACCAGTGATAATTAACACATCTTGCTTGCACGTTCAGTCAATTTCAGACTGCAGAAGTTGATAAAAATCTTCAACTTCCTCATCTTTGGCTTTGGTGGTTGGTGCATAAATTTGAATAATAGTTGTATTAACTGGTCTTCCTTGTAGGCGTATGGATATTATGCTATCACTGACAACATTGTACTTCAGGACAGATCTTGAAATATCCTTTGTGATAATTAATGCCATGCCATTCCTCTTCAAATTGTCATCCCTGGCATAGTAGATCATATGGTTGTCTGATGCAAAATGGCCAAAACCAGTCCACTTCAGCTCACTAATCCCTATGATATCTTTATGCATTCCATTTCATTTTTGACAACTTCCAATTTTCCTAGATTCATACTTCATACATTCCATGTTCCAATTATTAATGGATGTTTGCAGCTGTTTCTCCTCAATTTGAGTCATGTCACATCAGCAAATGGAGGTCTTGAAAGCTTTACTTTATCCCTATCAGTAAGGTTGGCTCTACTCTAATGATGCAGCTCTTTCCCAGTTGTATTTTGAGCACCTTCTGACATAAGTTGCTCATCCTCCTGCACTGTATCAGACAGTATTTCCAGGCTATTCATGTAGTTGCCTAGTAATTTAACAGGCAGTGTTTCTCTGATATTCATAAGGTTTCCCCTGGCCTATTCTTTGAGAAGTGGATGGCTTCTTCCTTCTTCCAAGTGTGTTTCACTCTGCAAGCTGTGCTGAAACCTGTGCACCATGTGCAACCATGCTGGCATTTGAAACACCAGTGGCACAGCCTCAAACCTCATAGCAACAAGCCACTACAGTATGACAAACTGACAAATGAGTTTGTTTCCCTTAGCTGTTCAAAATCTCTCCACCCTCCCCTTATCTGGATCCCTGCTGCTTTATTGCCACTTGGGGGTGGGGCTTGGGTCCCTTCCCTTACCTGGATCCCTCTGCCGTTTGCTCGCTCTGTCTTGCAGTGTTGGAGTTTTCTATAAATTCTAGAGATAAGTCCCCTGTCAGATACGTTGCTGCCAAATATTTTTTTCCCATTCTGTAGGTTCTCTTTTAACTCTTTTGGAGAAGTCTTTGGAAGCACATAAACATTTAATTTTTAGAAGATCCCATTCATCTAGTTTATCTTCTGCTGTTTGTGCATTTTGGGTTATGCTTGACAGTCTATTTATGCCATAAATTAGGGCCCCTAAATTTGGTCATATTTTTCCTTGTAGAACTTTATAGTTGTGGTTTCACATTTAAGTCTTTGATCCATCTGGAGTTAGTTTTGTGTATGGTGTGAGGTACAGATCTTGTTTCATTTTTCTCCAAATGGATATCCAGTTTTGCCAGCACCATTTGTTAAACAGACAATCTCTTTCCCACTTAATGGATTTCAGCCCTTCAAAGATCAACTGACCATAGGTCGATGGATCTATTTCTGGGTTCTCAATTCTATTTCATTGGTGTATTTGTCTACCAGGCAGTTTTGACTACTATGGCTGTATAGTAGGTTTTGAGATCTGGGAGTATAAGGCCTCTTACTTTGTTCTTCTCTTCAATAGCACTATGCTTATCTGAGGTCTCTTTCCTTTCCATATAAAGTTAGTTTTTCCATATCCTTAAAGAATGTGGATGGGATCTGAATTAGGACTCCATTGAATGTATAGTTTGCTTAGGGTAGAATTGACATTTTCACATGTTCAATCTTCCTATCCACGATCATATATAAACCATACACAAAATATTCTTCCATTTATATAGATTTCTTATGGTTTCTTGAAGTAGTCTTATGTAGTTTTCTTTGTACAGGTCATTTGTGTCCCTGGTAAGATTTATCCCCACCCCATGTTGGTGGATGAGGCATTCTGTAACTCCACGGATGGTAGTTTTGGCAGAAGTATTGTGTGCAGGGAAGGCAAATCCAATCCAGAATAAGTATCTAGTCCAGTAAGAACAAAACGCTGTCCTTTCTATGATGGAAGTGGCCCAATGTAATCAATCTGCCACTGAGTTGCTGGCTGATCACCCCAAGGAATGGTTCCATATTGCAGAATCAGTGTTGGTCTCTCCTGCTAGTAGATTGGGCACTCAGCAGTGGCAGTAGCCAAATAAGCCTCGGTAAGTGGAAGTCCATGTTGCTGAGCCCATGCATAACCTCCATCCCTGCCACCTTGGCCATTTTGTTCATGATCCTACTGAGCAATGACAGGAATAGCTGGGGGGAAAAGGATGGCTGGTTTCCACTTAATGTGTCATCCTATCCACCGTCATGGTATTCCACATAGCATTGCTTCAGATCAAGGGACTCACTTCACAGTAAATGAAGTGTGGCAATGGGCCTATGCTCATGGAATTCACTGGTCTTACCATGTTTTCCATCATCCTGAAGCAGCTGACTTGATAGAATGACGGAATGGCCTACTGAAAACACAATTATGGCACTAGTTAGGTGGTAATATCTCAAAGGGTTGGGGCAATGTTCTCCAGGAGGTTGTATATGCTCTAAACCGTGTCCAATGTATGGTGCTGTTTCTCCAACAGCCAGGATTCATGGGTCCAGGAACCAAGGGTTGGAAACGGGAGTGGTACCACTCACTATTACCCCTAGTGACCTACTCAAAAAAATTTTCCTTCCTGTCCCTGCTACCTATGTTCTATGGGTCTGGAGATCTTAGTCCCAAAGGGAGGAACACTCCCACCTGGAGACACAATACTGATTGCATTGAACTGGAAGTTAAGAATGCCACCTGACCATTTTGGCTTCCTCATGCCTCTGGATCAACAAAGAAGGATATTACTGTACTATCTGGTGTGATAGATCCTGATTACCAAGGTGAGACTGGATTGACCTTACATAATGGAGGTAAAGAAGAATATATCTGGAATACAGGAGATTCCTCAGGACATCTCTTAGTACTATTGTACCCTGTGATTAAAGTCAATGGAAAATTATAGCAACCTAATTCTGATATGACTACTAATGGCCCAGACCCCTCAGGAAGATTTGGGTCACCCCACCAGGCAAAGAACCATGACCAGCTGAGGTGCTTGCTGAGAGCAAGGAAAATAGAGAATGGATGGTGGAAGAAGGAAGTTCTGAATATCAGCTACGACCACATGACCAGCTGTGGAAACGAGGACTGTGAATTGTTATATTTCTTCATTGTATATGTGCATCAGATATTTTTGTTTCCTTCTGTTATGAACTGTGAAATGTAAACAAGGTTAATGCGTTTTGGTTGTACATGTGTTAGCATATCACGTTAGGTGCAAATATGACTTTATAAGTGTCCTTATTTAGAGATTATACATGGTTAAGAAGATGTGTACAACTGCCAAGTTGACAAGGGGTGGACTGTGATAGTTAGAGTTGTGTGTCAACTTGGCTGGACCACAATTCTCTGTAGTTTAAACAATTGTGATGTGGGGTTGTTCCCATCATGGGATTGGATGTATATGGTTTGAGAACTCAAACCACTGAAAGTGAGTTTCCCTAGGGGTGTGGCCTGCTTCCAATATATTTATGGACATCCTGGGAAAAGAGATACTCTTCTGAGTTCCGGTAAGATGGCAGAATAGGCAGAAAGACTGCCCAAACCCTCTTCAACAAAAAAAGGGGAACCAATTAACACAGATACAGAAGATAATCCTGGACCCCTGAGCCTTAAAGGGAAGGATATAGAAGTGGACTAAACTCCAACTAGAAGAAGAATTTGCCTGAAAACACCAAAAAAGGAGACATACAGAGCTGTGGTCTGGCAGCGATCCTGACAGCACAGACAGCTTGGATATAGTGGAGTGGTGGTAAACCTAAGAATTAACCCCAAAATTGGCCCTGGGTGGGGAAGAATAAAGGGACTGCATGGAGGACTGCTCTGGTAGCTGGGGAATAAAAGGGAAAGCAGCAAAGAGGATGGTGAGCTGAGCTGTAGACTTTTGTCTGTCCGGAGGGCACAACCATTTTGAATGTTTACAAGCGGCTTGACTGTTTTGGATATTTAAAGTGACAGCATTCTCCCAGAGTCCAGGGACTTAAGAACAGGCTTCACTTGCCAGTAACCCCAAGGACATTCTGGACCCAGACAACTGGAAAGGTGCAACATTCCCCTTGTTACTCTTATATCCCACACCTTTTTGGTGAATGGAGGTGCGGACATCCCTCATTCCCACCCACCTTCTGGGCCCACAGGTATTCCACCCCAGTCTGTGTGCTCAGACAGAGCCTGGGTGCCCTGCCCTGCCCTGATCCCATGTTTTTTTTTTTTTCTTTTTTCTGTTTTTTAGTTTGTTTGTTTTTGTCTGTTTTAAAACTACTATTATTATTATTACTTTTGTCCTTTTTACTATTATTCTTTATTCTTCTCCTCCCAGTTTCTAGTTTTCAGCTTTTTTTCTTTTCCCTGTTCCTGGTTGCATTTTTTTTTTCTTTCTCATGGTTAACCCTGTTTCTTGTTTTTATTTTTGTGTTTTTCCCATTTTTTTCTTCATTATTCTCTTTCTCTACCTTTTTTTTCTTATTGCCCTCTCCCCAGAAAGTTCTGGGTTTTTTTTTTTTTTTTCCTTCTTTTTCCCTTTTTTCTTTTTTTTTTTAGTTACCAGTGTAATTGCATGGTGTATTTTTTGTCCATTTGCTTTTACTTTTTTTATGGTTATTCAATTGTTACTTTTGTCTAACTGAGTGGAAGACAGCAACAGTCCCCATACGACACAACTACACCCACACCTCTTGAAGTTTCACTTACTGAGAGCCACCACTTCCTTCTCTACCAATGGGCCAACAATAAACAACCACCAAGAAGGCCTGAATCACCCTTGGCTGCTCTTCACAAACAGTTAACAGAGATTTAAATATAATAAGGCCATGATGTCTCAGAGACAACAGACCATCACAGTCCACATGAAGAAGAAAGATAAAAGTGATAGAAATAAGAGAGCAGGATACAGACCCAGAACACATCCCTGAGGAAGAAGTAGCATTGAAACTCTCTGATAAGGAATTCAAAAGAATTATATTTAGGTATCATCAAAGGATTGAGAGACAGATCAAGGAAAACATAGAAAAAAAAAAAAACCCTAGAATAATTTTGGAATGAAATACAAGAACAAAATGACAAAATAAATGAAAAATTAGAAATGATTCTAAATCTACAGATAGAAATCCAGAAGATTAATATTAAATTGTGATAAATAGATAACACATTGGAAGGGCAAAGATGTAGAATTGATACAATGGAAACAGAATTAATGAGATTGAAGACAAATATCTGAATACTTCTTTGGAAAGGGATGAATCAGAAAAAAAGATCAAAACAAAATGAAGATAGCCTAAGGTTCATGTGGGATATCATCAAAAGAAATAACCTATGTGTTTTTGGAATTCCAGAACAGGAAGAGAATAATAAAGCCACTGAGAAAATTGTCTAAGATTTGTTGGAAAAGAACTTCCCTGATATGATGAAAAATGAGACTATATCCATTCAGGAAGTCCAATGAATCCCAAACAGGATAGACTGCAAAAGAAATTCACCAAGACATATCCTCATCAAACTCATCAAAACCAAAGACAAAGAAAGAATCCTGAAAGCAGCACGGGAAAAGCAAAAAGTTACTTACAAAGGACAACCAGTAAGAACAAGCTCTGATTTCTCAAGCAGAAACCAAGCAAGCGAGAAGGCAATGGGATGGTATATATAAAACCCTGAAAGAGAAAAATTTTCAACCAAGAATTATATGCCTGGCAAAATTGTCCCTCAAATATGAT
>NW_006921618.1:13888681-13890150 GCF_000298275.1 Orycteropus afer afer | reverse complement strand
GAAAAATCATGGGAGAAAGAAGGGCTGTTTATGCACAGGGAGACAGCTCAGGGGGCAGGAGTGCATGGAGGGATGGACATAGGGAAGAGATGCCTGTTGTGAGGAAGTGGGAGGGGAGATGTTGCATTGTGGTGAATTGTGGCCAATGTCATGAGACAAAGTGTATGTGAACTGCTGTAGTGAATTTTCTCTGTAAATTTGCACCCAAATCACAATTTTAAAAATAAATAAATAAAATATTTACAGCCTTGGGGGGAAAAAAAAAGAGAGAGACACTCTTCTGTGGATCAGGACCCTGTTGTGCTAATTACAACTGTCCGTGAGCGAACAATCCACCATTTGGCCTGGAGATCTTGGATTTGTCATTCGTTGCAGTCAACAGCCAGGATGCTGCCTACCAACCTAGAGCTCGTCAGTCCCTGCAGCTGTGTGAGTCGAGAAAAGCCTCCATCTTGATGTTTGATCCAAGAACTTGGGACTCGCCAGCTTCTATAAGTGCATGAGCCATTTTCCTAAGATAAATTTCTCTTTTTCTCTATCTCCCTATAAGCTTTACTGGTTTTACTTCTCTAGGGAAGCCAGCCTAACACACCAAGTATTTTATTTTTTGGTAACTATTGTAAATGTTATTGATTTCCTTATTTCTTTTTCAGCAGTCTCTTTGCTGATGTAGAAGAATCCAACTGATTTTGCCACATTCTTCTTTATTCTAGCTTCTTGGATTATCTGTTCAGCATACAGATTGAATAAGTATGGTAAAAGGATACATCCCTCATCTACATCTTTTCTGATTTTAAACCATGAGGTATTCCCTTTTTCAGGTTTAACTACTGCCTCTTGGTCTATGTACAGGTTCTGTACGAGCACAATTAAGTGTTTTGGAATGCCTATTCTTCACAATGTTATCCATAATTTGTTATGATCCACAGAGTTGAATGCCTTTGCATAGTCAATAAAACACAGGTAAACATCATTCTGGTATTATTTGCTTTCAGCCAAGATCCATCTGACATCAACAATGATATCCCTCATTCCATGCCCTGTTCTGAATCCAGCTTGAATTTCTGGCTTGTCCCTGTTAATGTATTGCTACACCTGTCTTTGAATTCTCTTGTATGTAATATTAATGATATTGTTTGATAGCTTCTGCATTCTGTTGGATCACCTTTCTTTGAAATCAGCACAGATTAAGATCTTTTCCAGTAAGTTGCCCAGGTAGCTGTTTTCCAAATTTCTTGGCATAAATGTATGAGTGCCTCCAAAGCTGCATTCATATATTGAAATATCTTAATGGGTATTCTGTTGATTCCTGAAACCTTGTCTTTTGCCAACTCCTTCAGTGCAGCTTGGACTTCTTCCTTTAATACCATCAGTTTTTGATCATATGCTACCTCTTGAAATGGTTTAACATCAGCCAGTTCTTTTTGGTACAATGACTCTGTGTATTCCTTCCATCTTTTTTTTTTTTT
>NW_006921618.1:13869523-13888041 GCF_000298275.1 Orycteropus afer afer | reverse complement strand
TTCTCCATTTATCATGATGTTGCTTATTGGTCCAGTTGTGAGGATTTTTGTTTTCTTTATGTTGAGGTGTAATCCATACTGAAGACTGTAGTCTTTGATCTTCATCAGTAACTGCCTCAAATATTTTTCACTTTGAGCAAGAAACGTTGTGTCATCTGCATATTGCAGGTTTTTAATGTTTTCCTTCAATCCTGATGCAGCATTCTTCTTCATGTTGTCCTGCTTTATTTGCTCAACATACAGACTAAGTATGGTGAGGTACAACCTTGATGCATACCCTTCCTGAATTTAGCCTATGCAGTATCTTCTTATTCTGATCCTGGTCTATGTACAAGTTCTTCATAAGCACAATTAAGTGTTCTGGAATTCTCATTCTTTGCAATGTTATCCATAATTTCTTGTGATCCACACAGTTGAATGCCTTTGCATAGTCAGTAAAACACAGGTAAACATCTTCTGGTATTCTTTGCTTTCAGTAAAGATCCATCTGACATCAGCAATACATACATCCTTTGTTCCAAGCTCTATTCTGAATCCAGCTTGAATTTCTGGAAGTTCCCTATTGGTGTACTGCTGCAACAATTTTTGAATTATCTTCAGCAAAATTTTACTTGTGTGAGAGATTAATGAGATTGTTTGATAATTTCTACCTTCTTTTGGATCATGTTTCTTTGGAATGGGCATAAACATTGTTCTCTTCCAGTCAGATGGCCAGGTAAGCTGTCTTCCAAATTTCTTGGCATAAATGAGTGAGTGCCTCTAGCGCTGCATACATATGTTGAAACATCTCAATGAGTATTCCATAAATTCCTGGAGCCTTTACCAATTCCTTCAGTGCAGTTTGGAATTCTTCCCTCAATACTATTGGTTTTTGATCATGTGCTACCTCCTAAAATGGTTGAACATTGACCAATTCTTTTTTGGTACAGTGACTCTGTGTATTCCTTCCATCTTTTTTTGATGCTTCCTGCATCATTCAATATTTTGCCCATGTTGTTGTTGTTAGGTGCCGTCAAGTCGTCTCTAACTTGTAGCGACCCTATACACAGAATGAAACACCGCCCGGTCCCATGCCAGCTCTGCAATCCCTGCTATACGTGAGCCCATCGCAGCAGTCACTGTGTCAATCTATCTCATGGAGGGCCTTCTCCTCCCTCTTCAACCCTCCACCTTACCAAGCATGACATCCTTCTCCAGGGAATGGTCCCTTCTGACAACATGGCCAAAGTAGATGAGATGAAGTCTGGTTATTCTCACTTTCAAGGAGCATTCTGGCTGTACTTCCTCCAGGTCACAGAATCCTTCAATATTGCAACTCAAGGTCTGGATTTTTTTTCTTCAGCTCTTTCAGCTTGAGAAATGCTAAGCATGTTCTTCCCTTTTGGTTTGCTAACTCCAGGTCTTTCCACATTTTATTGTAATACTTTATTTTTATTTTGTCTTCTCGAGCTGCCCTTTGAAATTTTCTGTTCAACTCTTTTATTTCATCATTTCTTTCATTTGCTTTAGCTATTTTCCATGCAAGACCAACTTTGAGAGTCTCTTTTGACATCCATTTTGGTCTTTTCTCCCTTTCCTGTTTTTTTAATGACCTTTTGCTTTTTTTCATGTATGATGTTTCTTGATGTCATCCCACAACTTGTCTGATCGTCAGTCATTAGTGCATCAACTCTATTCTTCAGATGGTCTCTAAATTCAGGTGGGATATAATCAAGGTCATATTTTCACTCTCATAGATTTGTTGTAATGCTCTTCAGCTTCAACTTGAACTTGCATATGAACAACTGATGGCCTGTTCCAGTCATGTCCTGGCCTTGTTTGGACTGATGATATTGAGCTTCTCCATCTCCTCTTTCCACAGATGTGGTCAATTTGATTCCTGGGTATTCTATCTGGCAAGGTCTACATGTATAGCCACCACTTCTGTTACTGAAAGAAGGTATGTGCAATGAGTAAGTCGTTGGTCTTGCAAAATTCTATCATGTGATCTCTGGCATAATTTCTATCACCAAGGCCATTTTTTCCAACTATCAAAGCTTCTTTGTTTCAAACATTCACATTCCAACTATCAATAATTATCACATTCCAACTACCAATAAGATAATACATCTTAATTGCATGTCTGGTCGATTTCAGACTGCAGAAGTTGGTAAAAATCATCAATTTCTTCATCTTTGGCTTTAGTGGTTGGTGTGTAAATCTGAATAATAGCACTATTAAATGGTCTTCCTTGTAGGCATACGGGTATTATTAGCCTATCACTGACAGCATTATACTTCAGGATAGATCTTGAAATGTTCTTTTTGACTGAACGTGATGCCATTCCTCTTCAATTTGTCCTTCCTGGAATAGTAGTTCATATGATCATCTGATTAAAAAATGGCTTATACCAGTCCATTTCAGCTCACTAAGGAGCTCTGGTAGCATAGTGCCTAAGGCACTTGACTGCTAACCAGAAGGCTGGCGGTTCAAACCCACCAGCCACTCCTCGGAAGGAAGGTTGGGCATTCCTACTTCCATAGTGATACTGCCTCGGAAACCCAAGGAGGGGTTGCTATGAGTCGGGGCTGACTTGATGGCAAATAACAACAACAACAATGCCTAGGATACCAATTTTCATGCATTCCATTTCATATTTTACAATTTCTAATTTTTCTAGATTCATACTTTGTACGTTCCACATTTCAATTATTAATGACTCTTTGTAGATGTTTTTTCCCATTTTGAGTCGTGCCCATCAGCAAATGAAGGTCCCAAAAGCTCTACTCCATCCACATCATTAAGGTCATCTCTACTTTGAGGAGGCAGCTCTTCCCCAGTCGTATTTTGAGTCTCTTCCAACCTTAGGGGCTCATCCCCCAACACTATATCAGACAATGTTTCAGGGCTACTCATAAAGTTTTCCAGTAATATATCAGAAAGTGTTTCACTGCTACTCGTAAGGTTTTCAGTAGCCAGTTTTTTCAGAAGTGGATGGCCCCATCCTTCTTCCGACTCTGTCTTAGTCTGGAAGCTCTGCTGAAACCTGTCTACCATGGGTGACCCTGCTGGTACTTGAAATACCAGTGGCAAAGCTTCCAGCCTCATAGCAACAGGCAAGCCACTACAGTATGACAGACTGATAGATGAGTGGTAGATTTTGTCCACAGAATCTTCCAACATTGCAACTAGTGGCTTGAATTTTCTCTTCAGTTCTTTCAGCTTGAGAATGCTGAGTGTATTCTTCCTTTTTGATTTTCTAACTCTAGGTCTTTGCTGATTTCATTACAATACTTTACTTTGTCTTCTCATGCTGCCCCTTGAAATCTTCTGTTCAGTTCTTTTACTTCATTTTTTCCATTTGCTTTAGCTACTCAAAACAAGTTTCAGAGTCTCTTCCGACATTCCTTTCAGTCTCTTCTACATATAGTTATTAATATATGCACATTTTTTTAACCATTAAGAGACACTGTGCCCTTTTTACCACTAAATACATTAGTGTGTTTTTCCTAAGAACAAAGCCATTCTCTTATGTAACCACAGTAAAACCTCACTTGAATGAATGAAGAAGCTAAAGTATGTAAGATTGTATTAAAGAGTAGTTTTGAATTATACTGTTCAAATGAATGCCTTCTAAGTTGGCAATAAGTATTTAGAGTTAAGTTAACCTATTTAGTCTCTTGACTATAGTGATTTTCTTTGAGAGGTGGATGGGTAGGTAAGAGTTTGGGGTCTACGTAGCATAAATCAAAGGATTTCTTCTCTCCTCCGCATATTTTGAGTGTAGTAGGAAGGAGCTCTGGTGGCACTGTGGTTAAAGCATTGGATTGCTAGCCAAAATGTTGGCAGCTTGAACCCACCAACACCTCCACAGGAAACAGATGAGGCAGTCTCCTTCTATAAAGATTCATAGCTTTGGAAACCCTATGGGGCAGTTCTGCTCTGTCCTATAGGGTCACTATGAATCTGAATCAACTCCATGGCAGTGGGTTTGATTTTTGATTCCAAAGTAGGAGGCTCATCTTCCCGCACCATACTGGACATATTGGTTGTGATTCATAAGGTTTTCATTGGCTGAATTTTGAAAGTCTTGGATGGTGAGATTTCTATTTGCTAACTTGGTGTATATTGTTAGGAAAAATCAATCACTAGATAAGGGCATCATGACTGTTAGAGGGCCAACAAAAATGAGGGAACCTCTCAATGAGATGGATTGACACAATAGCCCTAACAATGGATTCAAATATACCAATGATCATAATAAGCATGGCACAGGACTAGGCAAAGTTTGCCTCTGTTATAGGTAAAATTGCCATGAGTTGGAATTGACTTAATGGCAGATAACAACTACAATAATTATCTGAAGCAGATAACCATGGCTTAATCTTCATTTGTCTCAGTCTGCAAGTTCTGCTGAAACTTTCCATAATGGGTGGCCCTGACAGTATTTGAAATACCTATGGCATAGCTTCCAGGATCTTAACAACATACAAGCCACCAGAGTATGACAAATTGACAGACAAGTGGTCGCCTAATACTCTGATGTTGTTGTTTGTTGTTAGGTGCCATCGAGTCGTTTCCGACTCATAGCGACTTCATGCACAGCAGAACAAAACAGCACCCAATCCGGCACCAGCTCCACGATCCTTACTATACTTGAGCCCATTGTCGCAGCCACCTTGTCAGTCCATCTCATTGAAGGCCTTCCCCTCTTTCGTCAACCTCCACCTTACAAAGCATGACATCCTTCTCCAGGGAATGGTCCCTTCTGACAACATGACCAAAGTAGGTGAGACCAAGTCTGGCCATCCTCGCTTCCAAGGAGCATTTCGGGTGCACTTCCTCCAGGATAAATCTGTTAGTTCTTTTAGCAGTCCATGGTACTTTCAGCATTCTTTGCCAGCACCACAACTCAAAAGCATCAACTCTTCTTTGGCCTTCCTTATTCATTGTCCAGCTCTCACATGCATACAAGACAATTAGAAATATCATGGCTTGTGTCAGGCGCATCTTAGTCCTCAAGGAGACATCCTTGCTCCTCAGCACTTGAAAGAATTCCTTTGCAACCAACCGGCCCAGGGCTACACGTTGTCTAATGTCCTGACTGCTGCTTCCATTGGCATCGATTGTAGAACCAAGCAATGTGAATTTTTTGACAACCTCAATCTTTTCTCCATTTATTATGGTGCTGCTCATTGGTCCATTTGTGAGGCTCTTTGTTTTCTTTATATTGAGATGTAATCCATCCTGTAGACTGTATTCTTCAATCTTCATCAGTAAGTGCCTCAAGTCATCCTCACTTTCAGCAAGCAAAGTTGTATTGTCAGCGTACCTCAGGTTGTTAATGATTCTTTCTCCAATCCTGATGCCATGTTTTTCTTCATATAGTCCAGCTTCTTGAATTATTTTCTCAGCATATAGATTGAATAAGTATGGAGAAAGGATACAATCCTGACACACTCCCTTCTTGATTTTAAACCATGTAGTGTCCCGTTGTTCCATTCAAACAGCCTCCTGGTCTACATACAGGTTCCTCATGAGTACAATCAAGTGTTCTGGAATTCCCATTGTTCTTCTCAATGTTATCCATAATTTGTCATGATCCACACAATCAAATGCCTTTGCATAGTCAATAAAACACAAGTAGACATCTTTCTGGTATTCTTTGCCTTGAGGCAAGATCCATCTGACAGCAGGTATGATATCCCTTGTTCCATGTCCTGTTCTGAATCCAGCTTGCACCTCTGGAAATTCTCTGTCAATATACTGCAGCAACCATTCTTTAATTATCTTCAATAAGATCTTCCTTGCGTGCAATATTAATGATATTGTTCGATAATTTCCACATTCTGTGGGATCACCTTTCTTTGGAATAGGTACAAATACGGATCTCTTCCAGTCAGTTGGCCAGGTAGCTGTTTTCCAAATCTCTTGGCATAATCGAGTGAGTGCCTCCAGTGTGGCATCTGTTCGTTAAAATATCTCAATGGGTATTGTCAATTCCCAGAGCCTTGTTCTTCGCCAATTCCTTCAGTGAAGCTTTGACTTCCTCCTTCAATACCATTGGTTCTAGATCATATGCCACCTCCTGCAATGGATGAAGATTTACCAGGTCTTTTTGATACAGTGACTCTGTGTATTCCTTCCATCTTCTTTTGATGTTTCCTGCATCATTCAATATTTTGCCCATAGAATCTTTCAATATTGCAACTCGAGGCCTAAATTTTTTTCCTCAATTCTTTCAGCTTGAGAAATGCCAAGCATGTTCTTCCCTTTTGGTTTTCTAACTCCAGGTCTTTGCACATTTCATTATAGTAATTGGCTTTGTCTTCTCAAGTTGCTCTTTAAAATCTTTGGTTCAATTCTTTTACCTTGTCATTTCTTCCATTTGCTTTAGCTATTCTCCACTCAAGGGCAAGTTTCAGAGTCTCTTCTGCCATCCATTTTGACCTTCTCTTCTTCTCGTGTCTTTTTAGTGACCTCTTGCTTTTTTCATGGATGATGCTCTTGATGTCATCCCACAATTCTTCTGGTTTTCGGTCATTGGTGTTCAATGCATCAAATCTATTCCTTAGATGTTCTCTAAATTCAGGAGGGATCTATTCAAGATCATATTTTGGCTCTTGTGGACTTGTTTTAATTGTCTTTAACTTCAAGTTGAACTTGCATATGAGCAGTTGATGGTCTGTTCCATAATCGGCTCCTGGCCTGGTTTTGGCTGAAGATATTGAGCTTTTACATCACCTATTGCAACATATGTAGTCAATCTGATTCCTGTATGTTCCATCTGGTGAAGTCCACGTGTAGAGCTGCCGTTTGTGTTGTTGAAAAAAGGTGTTTGCAATGAACAAGTCGTTGGTCTTGTAAAATTCTACCATGTGAGTTCCAGCATTATTTCTGTCGCCAAGGCCAACTTTTCCAACTACTGGTGATTCTTTTTTGTTTCCAACTTTTGCATTCCAGTCACCAGTGGTAATTAATACATCCTGATTACATGTTCGGTCAATTTCAGACTACAGAAGTTGATAAAATTCTTCAACTTCCTCATCTTTTGCTTTGGTGGTTGGTGCATAAATTTGAATAATAGTCGTATTAATGGGCCTTCCTTGTAGGCATATTGATATTATCCTATCACTGACAGCATTGCACTTCAGGACAGATCTTGAAACATCCTTTGTGATGATGAATGCCATGCCATTCCTCTTCAAACTGTCATTTCCGGCATAGTAGATCACATGGTTGTCTGATTCAAAATGGCCAAAACCAGTCCATTTCAGCTCAGTAATGCCTAGGATATCAATCTTTATGCATTCTATTTCATTTTTGACAACTTCCAGTTTTCTTAGATTCATATTTCATACATTCCGTGTTCCAATTATTAATGGATGTTTGCAGCTGTTTCTCCTCAATTTGAGTTGTTCCACGTCAGCAAGTGGAGGTCTCAAAAGCTTTACCTTATCCATATGAGTAAGGCTGGTTTTACTCTGATAATGCAGCTCTTGCCCAGTCCTATTTTGAGAGCTTTCTAACCTAAGTGACTCCTCTTCCTCCTCTGTATTGGACAATGTTTCCAGACTATTCATAAGTTGCGCAGTAATGTATCAGACCGTGTTTCTCTGCTATTCATAAGGTTTCCCTTGGCCAATTCTTTGAGAAGTGGATGGCTTCTTCCTTCTTCCTAGTCTGTCTCAGTCTGCAAACCGGGCTGATACCTGTGCACCATGTGCACCCCACTGGGTTTGAAACACCAGTGGCATAGCCTCAAGACTCACAACAGCACGTTACCATAGTAGGAAAAACCGACAGACAAGTTTGTCTCCCTTAGCTGTTGGAAACTTCTCCAACCACCCTTACCTGGATCCCTGCAGCTGAGTCCTCGATCTGTTCCGGTCCCCTTTGCCTTTTCTGTCCTTTCCCTGCTTTTCTGCCTTGCTGCTTGTGGGGCATGGCCTGGATTCCTTCTCCTCACCTGGATCCCTGTGGCTGACTCCATTGTCAAGGATTGAAATCCTTGACAATTTCAATCTTTTCTCTATTTATCATGATGCTGCTTATTGGTCCAATTGTGAGGATTTTTCTTTTCTTTATGTTGAGATGTAATCCATACTGAAGGTTGTAATCTTTGATCTTCATCAGTAAGTGCTTCAAGTCTTCTTCACTTTCAGCAAATGAGTTGTGTCATCTGCATATTACAGGTTGTTACTGAATCTTTCTCCAATCCTGGTGCTGCATTCTTCTTCATATAGTCCAGCTTCTCAGATTATTTGCTCAGCATACAGACTGAGTAAGTGTGCTGAAAGGATACAATCCTAACACACACCTTTCCTGATTTTAAACCATGCAATATCCCCTTGTTCTGTTCTTATGATTGCTTCTTAGTCTATGTGGCAGTTAAGGTTGTGTGCCAACTTGGCTGGGCCTGGTTTTGAGTGGCTGGGCAGCTGGATGTACTTACTCCCCATGACGAATCAACTCCATGATTCGTGGAATGTACTGTGAGCAGCTGAGTAGCTGCCTTAGCAATAAGGCATGCTTCCAGTATATAAGAAGACAGCTTTGAAAAAAGGTCTCGAGCTTTTTGGCATGCTTGGACCCTGCATGTAGCTGAATCTTTATTCAGCAGCCTGCCATGTTGTCTGCCAATCTTGAGATTATTCCTGGACATGAACCAATAGCCTGCCATGTTGTCTGCTAATCTTGGGACTGTGCCATTTTACTTGTCAACTTTGGGTTTGTCAGCCTCAGCAGCCAACAGCTACCTGAGTTAAGAGATGCCTCCACCTTGAGTGGGCTTGCAGCAAGAGAGCTGAAGCCCAAGGTCAAGGAGCCTTCACCCAGCTCCTAGAGCTTGCACTTTGAATTCAGACTACTGGTCTACTACTGGTCTCTAAACTGTAAGGGAATAAATCCCTGTTTGTTAAAGCCATACATTTCTGGTATGTCTATTACAGCAACACTAAAGAACCAAAACAGTCTATGTCCCAGTTCCATAGAAACACAATTAAGCGTTCTGCAATTCCCATTCTTTGAAACGTTATCCATAATTTGTTGTGATTCACACTAGTTTAGGAAGTTTGAACTCCACTGCAAATTAGATTTTAGTTTTCTATTATTGGTGTTCCTGAAAATTCCTCACCAAATCTCCATCATGTAGGCAAGTCCTTAATTGCAAAGCTATTTCATCCTAAAATAAAAGTTATGTTTATGAACACACATACAAAGCTAAACCATACATAATTTCTAAGGCTTTCCCACTTTTCTTCAAAATTTAATTAAAAACCTGAGACCTGGTAATACTCGCACCTAAATTTCTCTTTACTGCCATCCCTATCATGTTCTAGTGAGTATTTTTTAATATTAGACTTGTGTCATCATTCTTTATATTCCTATTAAATAATTTCCCACTCATGCTCTTATTTAGACACTTTTTAGCTATTCATTGTTCTAGTTCCATCTCCTGATCTATGCATTCAGAACCTGGATACTGCACATGAACAATGAAAAAAAAATTTTGAAACCCCAAATTAATATGTAACTTAACTGATAAAAGTCTAGAAATAACAATGAAATTATCTCCCTACTAGATTGCTTCTTGTCCAACTCTGTATCCCACAAAAGGCCTAACAGTGCTATGCACACAGAAAACTTTCATTTACTGAACAAGTGTTCAGAATATGTTAGCATGCAACACTCTAGTCCACTTAACAAAAAAAAAAGTAACAAATCTAGAGTGGTACCAGACCATTGTTATGCTTAAAGACACGAGATGAATAAATAATTTAGAAGTACTACCATATAGAAAGTTCCATATATAAAGCTCTTCACTAAAGACAAAACTGAAAGCAGATTTTTACAATGATTGGAATGAGACCTTCAAAACATATAAATCTGAAATAACTGAATCTCTAAATACACATAAAATTACTCATTTCCTATTTCATTTAATTCCCAGCTATTGTTTGTTGTTGTTGTTGTTGTTATGTCCCCTCCTTGAGTTCCTGACCCCTCCTTGGGTTGCTGAGGCAGTATCACTACGGAAGTAGATTGCCCAACCTTCCTTCCGAGGAGTGGCTGGTTTGTTGAATCTAAAAGGTTCACAGTGCTTCAAGATTCTTTATGGCATCACATCTCTTGCAAGCCTCTTATTGACTTGTTGTTAGGTTACTTTCATCAGAGCTGAAGCCCAGGAAATAATTAAGTTTGGGGGCTAGGTGAATTCAAGATAATAATACCCACCATATTAATAAAAAGGAAAAGTTCTCTTTTAAAATAAAATAGTCCTTGTTTTTCCCTCCCAAGTGAAAGCACAAATTCCGTGAAAATGTTTTCAAAAGTCAAAGAACGGTATTGAATGGAAGGATGGATAAAAGAATTACAAAATCTAAAACATTACACATCATGTTAAAACAAACAATGTAACATTGAACACACAACCTGCATCACCTTTAAAAGGCTGTATGCCAGCTAAAATCTCGACTTGGCCCTTCTTCTAATGTAGTAGTCGCTACAAATTTGATTTGGAGTACATTTTTCCTATGGAAGATTGGGCAATCTACTCCCGAAGTGATACCGCCTCGGAAACCCAAGGAGGGGTCGCTGAGTCGGATCCGACTTGATGGCAGTTTTTGGTTTGCTAACTTGGCTGGTGTGGGTTGGCTTGAAAGATTGAGGAGTCCCAGAAGAAAGGTTTCGGGGTTGGCTTTCCAAGCATACTTAAAATTGCAGAAGTCAAGGGTTTAGTCTTTCAGTGTCAGTGACGGGGAACAACTCAGTAAGCCTCAATTTCCCCACCTGTAAAATGGAGCAAGAGAGTGCTACTCTGAGAGAGGTAGAGATAAAGGATTACAACCGAGGGCCTAGTCATCCCTCATCCAGTTAGGGTAAGGAGGCAGTGGTGCATGAAGAGAAACAAGAACAGGGCAGTTTGCAGGAAGCGCTCCAGGGTTGGGAGGGGAGATCGAGGGCAGAGGCGGGAATGTGAAAACCGAGCCGTAGCTGAGTCTCTGTACCAAAGCTCTGGAGAGGCAAGACGAAGCTGGGTGAAGGGGTTAGTCAGTGGACGGGCAAGACGGGCCACCTCCCCTGAAAAGGCCGGGCTGGGTGCAAGCAAAGCTCTGAGGTGGCGAGTAAGGAACGAAAGGGAGGAGGGGAAGAGCAAACGCGCTCAGGAAAGGGGCGGGAAGCGCACGCTAGCTCCTTCAACACGCAGGCGTCAGCTCCCGACCGCGCGCCTGGCGCGGAAGGAGCGGACGTTAGAAGAGGAGGAGTCGTGCGGCCCCTCCCCACCGTGGCTGGACTGGGGACTCCTACAGCACGTCCCTTGAGGTGGCAGGTCATCACCTGTTTCTTCATTGGGGACTGAGGAAGCAAGGGAAGGGGACACGTTGCTCTCTCTTGCTCTCATTTTCCTCCCCTGCGAAGAATGGGGCGAGAGGTCCTGGGCGTGTCAGGGAGAGTCCGCTCC
This sequence comes from Orycteropus afer afer, assembly GCF_000298275.1. Classification (NCBI taxonomy): domain Eukaryota; kingdom Metazoa; phylum Chordata; class Mammalia; order Tubulidentata; family Orycteropodidae; genus Orycteropus; species Orycteropus afer. Next base: position 13,876,598 of record NW_006921618.1, on the reverse strand, counting down.
GGGTTTTCCTGCCCACTTTAACTCTGTAATCGCAACGACTGCTCGGTGCTTCACTCCACCAGGCGCGCCCGAGCCTTTGCCGGATCTCGTTCCGCCTCCCCCACACATCATTCACCAAGCATGGAGAATGGGAGCTCTGCTGTCGTTTCCTAAACTACCTCTCGCCTGGCTGTCACTCCCTGTGTCTTCGAGGTTCCAAACCCGACAGCCTCTGGGAGCTAGAATTGCCTCTTAATAATGTCGCGCTGAGGGACTACTTGATGTCTCCATGCGCTAGGTGATGCGGTCGTGCTCTGCGTTCTTCCTGGAAACTCCCGCCTCAGGGAGCCAGGAGAGCCCGGCCGGGGGGAGGGGAGCGGAGGGAACGCTCACGCCCCCAGTCCCGAGGGAGGGCGCCTCGCCTCCGCCCTCCTCCCGGTGGGGAGGGGAGGGAAGCTGTGAGCGGGGGAGGGGAGGGAACGGGGTGCGGAAACGCGGTCGGGGGGGCGTAACGGCGACTTTTCGCCCCATCCCCCGCCTCGAGAACAACGGGTTCCCGCTGCTGCCCCCTGCCGCCTGCCGCTCCTTGCACTTCGCTCCCCCGCCCGGTCGTTCGAGGGGTGTCGGGGGCGCAGTAATCTTTGGGGCCGTGGGAACCGGAGCTGAGACTTACAAGAACTGACCGGTTTCTTGTCAGAAAACTTCATTTACTTAAGAGAAACCCGTTGGACCAACTTGGTTTCAGCCCGAGTTGGCCACATTTCACTACAGCCTAGTGACCTCTCTTCTACTTTAAAACAACGGAGAATAATCTTGGGGGAAGCAGTTGGTAGATAAAAGCAAGAGCAACACCACGTTGCCCAGCAATGACTAAAGGAAATTAAAGTACTGATTGTGGAAATTTTTAAAGGGGCTACCAACAGAAAGAACACGGGATTTTTTAATTGAATAGTTATTTTCCCCTCTATGTACAGAAAGATTTAAGTCATGAGTTTATTGCAGCAGTACATCTGCTTGTAAGCTTACTTGAGTTTGTGGTTTTCAAAACTTAAGTGAACTTTGAAGAGAAGCATTTGTTTCTGAATTCAACAGGGAAAAAAAAAATCTGAAAGGGTCTGAAAAAGTTCAAATAGCAGCCACATTTCAACATTTCCCAGATTCCGTAATATTAAACTGTGAGGGTTTGTGCCAAATTTTAAGACAAGAATTCTTACTGCCAAATTACAAACTTCTCAAAATGAGGGGTGTTCACGCAAATTGCTGCCAGACCCCATAAACAGGCACTAACAACACTGCTATAATTACACCTTACTATCTTCCTACCAGGCTTATTTGAATCACCGCGGAATAAGACACTCATCCCCGGTGTCACTACTTTGGCTTTTTTTTGGGCTGAACAATCACACACCTTCCATACCTCATTTCGTCCAACGCCCCTTTAGCTGTATAAACTGCCCTCTATTCGATTGTCCACAGTCCATGTCTTCCTAAAACACAAATAGGTTATTTTCACCCCAGTTTTCTTGCAGCGTAAAAAATGAAGATGAAAACAAACTTATCAGAATTACACACAAGAAAAGTTTCTTATTTGAAGAAAAAGATTTTGGCCAACAAACCAACTTTGTCCTTAAACTCAATCCCTACAGGGATTTAACGTTGTGTGCTGAATGCAGTTAAACCCGCTTAATCACTTTTCTTTGTTCTGGGCTCTTTGCATTTATTTAATGTTGTATTTTAACACAATTTGACTTAACCTAAACTAATTTATGCTATATTACTGTGTAAAATCTACCCTGTAGCCCATACAATAGAATCCAACATAAGTTTCTGTGGAATCCTTTGACAATTTGTAGTTCTGTACTAAAATTGCTATATGACTAAGACTAAAAAACAGTGGGGTTTGGGGGGAAGATGGGGGCAGTAGGTCTTTTTTTTTTTTTTTTTCTTTTTAAGTCCGGAGATTTTAAAACCATAAAAGATTGACCACATAGACCACCTAATTCTTTGGTAAGAGCTGTAGCTCCACAGCTCCACTAGGAGCTACATCTCATTTTTTGCCTGAAAGGCTCCCTAGCTCTATTCCCCCCACCCCCCCGGTAGGGAGAAAAGGAAGAGATCATGCTGGATCTCATCTCCAGATACTTTCTAATTCTTCCAGCCTTTACTCTCTTAAGTAACAATTCTAACCAGCTCCTAGCCAGCCCCAGATTGAGGGGCATTCATTCACAAATGACTGTTGAGCTTCCTTGTGAATGTCTGCTTCCTTATTTGTAAAGCCAGACCGCAATACCAAGACTGAATGAGTCGAGGCCTGTAAAGATGCAGGCAAAAAACCTGAGTGCCTGCAAGAAACAATCTCTTTTCTGTCCTACCTTTTAATTCCAACATGTAGGAATAACAATAATAGCTGTTCTTTACTATGTGTGAACCAGGCCCTATTCTAAGCCCTTTACATGAATTAACTCACCTATTCCTCACAACAAGCCTAAGAAATGGGTACAGTTGTTATCACTCTTTTACGGATTAGGAATTTAAGACACACAGAATTTAAGTAACTGGCCCAAGATTTCCCCAGCCTGGAAGTGGCAGAGCTAGGATTTGAACCCAGGCTGTCGGTTTCCATTATGCTTATCATCACCCAAGCTGGTTTAACTGTCCCTAGAATGAAGAGTCACCATTAATTCACCTTTAGCACTCAGAATGTCTCCTATATGACCAAGGGCTGGACCATGTTTTTTCCTCTGGAACTCCAATAACGTGAGATTTGTTGAGATCTGCTTAGGAAAAGCATTCCCAAATCAGATTACTCTTTTGGAAGCCAGCCTCAGACTGTCAGCATATGCACTGTAAGTACTAACCAGGACAGACATGTTCAACCTCGCCAGATAATAATGTTTCAGAATATGTCTACCTCACATTATGAAGAAGCGAAATAGTTGGAAAGCGATTTGAATTCTCTGATGTTGGACAAGGTAAAAATCAGGTGGGAAGACATAAGGCAAAAGCAGCAGAGAGAAGAAAAGAAATGTAACGTGCACATAGATTAGTACCATGCTGCAAAGAATGAGGATCAAGGTCATGAAAAATAGAAGCACGTGGGTGTGTTATGACAGAGCTAGGAAAGGAACATAAACATGAAGACTGAGTTTATGGCAAGGGGAGGTGATAGGGACTCAGGTTACTTTTTTTCCACTTACGGAGCTTCAGATAAACTAAGTGCAATTTTAAACTGGATTAATAGAAATACAGTATCTGGAACAGGAAAGGAAAAAGCTCCACTTTATTCTGTGTTAGACCACAGCCAAAGTAAAGAGTTCACATGTAGAGTGATATAAGTGACCAAGATGGTGAGGGGACTTGAAATCCTGGCTTATGAGGAAGAGTTTGAAGAATTCATGAGTGACTGAAGAGCCATCTTCAAATACCTGAAGGGCCATTGTGTGAAAAGGGGATTAGATTTGTTGTGGGAGACTCACGGGCTCTAGAACCGATGGGAAGGAATGTCAGAGACACACTTTCAATATGTAGGAGAAGTTAACATAAATATGAAATAGGCTGCCTTAGAATGTAATGAGCTCCATCCATGCCACTGGAGGTATTCAAAGTACACATGATGGCTGGACTAAATGTTTAAGATGCCTTTCATTCTTGCTCTGTCATTCAATGGGAGACTGAAAAAGAGGATACCAATATAACGTACTTCATTAGGTTGTTAAGGAGCTCTGGTGATGCTGTGGTTAAAACATTGGGCTACTAACCAAAAGGTCAGCAGTTCAACAGGGAGACAGCTTCAGAGGGTAGGAGTGAATGAAGGGTAGGACACAGGGAAGAGGTAACTATAGGGAGAAAGTGGGAAGAGAGCTGTTACATTGTGGGAGATTGCAGTCAATGTCATGAGACAAAGTGTATGTGAATTGCGTATGGAATATGAATTTGCTCTGTAAACTTTCACCTAAATCACAATAAAATTAAAAAAAAAAAAAAAGTCAGCCATTCAAACCTAGGAGCTCTGGTGACATAGTGCCTGATGCATTTGACTGCTAACCAGAAGGCTGGCAGTTCAAACCCACCAGCCATTCCTCAGAAGGAAGGTTGGGCAATCTACTTCCATAGAGATACGGCCTTGGAAACCCAAAGAGGGGTTGCTATGAGTTGAAAACCTACAGCCACTTCTCAGGAGAAAGATGAGGTGGTCTGGTTCTGTAAAGATTTACAACCTTGGAAACCCTGTAGGGCAGTTCTACTCTGTCCTGTAAGGTCACTATGAGTCAAATGGATGGCAAGGTGTCATTAGTTGTTGAAAAACACCACAATGCCTGCCATGTAGTCAGCATTTACTAAAAGTCAGCCAGTGATAACATTCCTGAGTTCTAAGATTCTTTTCTTTTAATTTATTGGTAGACAGTCTTGTGTTTGTAGATCACTTCTTTGACATTCCCAAGGGGGGTTGCTATGAGTTGGAAACAACTCGATGGCAGTGAGTTTTTTTTTTTTTTTTTCTTTGACATTATCAGTATTATCTTGAATGGTGGCTTGGTATCACTTGGCATCCTTAGAATATACTTGTTACACTTAAAACTTATTTAGTAGTGTTCAGGTAGCAATAATGCAATAGCTACAGCACCAGGATCTTGAAAGTTGAATTGTAGCATCACACTGCAATTCCAGAGGTAAACAATGCAGTAAGATAATGGGTAACTGTAGGAAGGGTGAGGAAAATAAACATAATAAAAGCTGGTTGACAAGTGCATCTTTGAAAAGCAGTAGCAGGTAAGGTCGGCCTTACACATCACATACAAGATTCAGATGAGATGGCTTATCTTGAGCATAAGGCATCATGAAGGCCATGAAATCAGCTGGGAGATTTGGGTACAAGGAGACAGAGACGGACCAATCATTGCACTGGTTACCTACTCATCCTGGGAAGATAGTTCTGTAAAGACTTTTTTATTTCATGGAGAATAAGGCTGACCTCAGCAGCATCTTCAAACATAAAGAAAGCATGAATAACTGTTAAAAGGGATAATGAGGTTGTTTTAGCAATCAGACATTTAAATTGCTGGTTTCTCCAACTTAATAGGGAAAATAGAGAGGAGGCACCATGGTGTAATGGTTAAGAATTTGGCTCCAGAGGTAGACAAACTTGGGACTAGCTCTGCCTCTTCTAGTTAAATGACTGGAGGAAAGTGACTTTAAAACCCAAGGAGGGGTCGCTATGAGTTGGGGCCGACTCGACGGCACATAACAACAAGAACATATAGTCTTATTTTAAAAAAAGGGAAAGGAGAACCATGACCACAACGCTTAACCATCCCACCTTAAGACAGTCACTAAAGGGCTAAAGTTTGTTGTTATGTGCTGTCGAGTCAGACCCCTCTCATAGCAACCCCTCCTTGGGTTTCTGAGGCAGTATCACTACGGAAGTAGATTGTCCAACCTTCCTTCCAAGGAATGGCTGGTGGGTTTGAACCACCAGCCTTCTGGTTAGCAGTCAAATGCCTTAGGCACTATGCTACCAGAGCTCCCAAAGGGCTAAAGTTTGGAGCTTCCATAACTTACAGGTGAAATCCAGCTGAAAGGGAATGGCAAGTGTCCTTGGTCCAAATGCAAGGTAAATGATTCCCCTTTCTTTCCTTTGGTTCTGTTTTTCTCTTCATGCTTTAATCATTTTGACACCAAGCTCTACAAAAGTAATTTAAAATTAACATGTCTGACACTTGGTAGCTAGCAGAACCTGATTCTGAACCCTGCCCCCTCTCCAGGGCAGCCAAAAGTCTTCTTTTATTGGCTACCGGTCCTGCAGCAGCTAATGAAGGGCCAGGGAAAACACATCCAACAATTAATTTGCTAATTTAGTTTTCTGTTTCATTTGAAACCAGAAAATCCTCAATCATCCAGGAGCTTGGCTTTCTGGCTCAAGTATTGGTTTCTGAAACATCCTCAGTAGGGAGCAAAGAAACAGAACAGTAATTTGGGAGAAAGCTTACCTACTTAGGTATATAACCCCTGTGTCTTCTGTCCTCAAAATAGTTCTCTATAGAATAATAGTTCACAGACCTTTTACCAAAATCAGAGCAGTATCTTTGTATTCAATACAGTTTAACTGCATTGTGAGTTGTGGGGAATTTTCAGACTAATATATGTTCAGGATTTAGAATACTACCTTGGGGTTGTAGATGGATCTATATGGGTTTCTAACAAACATTCTCTTCCCCATTTAATGGATTTCAGCCCTTTGTCAGAGATCAGCTGACCATAGGTAGATGGATCTATTTCTGGGTTCTCAATTCTATTCCATGGGTCTATGTGTCTGTCATTGTAACAATACCAGACAGTTTTGACTACTGTGGCTATATAGTAGGTTTTGAAGATATGGCAGTGTGATACCTCCTACTTTGGTCTTCTTCTTCAATAGTGTTTTGCTTATCTGAAGTCTCTTTCCTTTCCATATAAAATTAGTGATTGGTTTTTCCATATCTCTAAAGAATGTTGATGGGATCTGGATTGAGATTGTGTTGAATGTATAGATTGCTTTGGGTGGAATCAACATTATTTTCCCAATGTTCAATCTTCCTATCCACAAGCATGGTATGTTCTTCCATTTATGTAGATCTCTTATGGTTCCTTTTTTTCTTTTTCTTTTTTTTAAATTGTGATTTGGGTGAAAATTTACAGAGCAAATTCACTTCCCATACAGCAGTTCACATATACCTTGTCTCATGACATTGACCACAATTTACTCCAATGCAACAGCTCACCTCCCACTTCCTCCCCATAGTTACCTCTTCCCTGTGTCTATCCCTCCATACACTCCTGCCCCTGAGCTATCTCCCTGTGCATAAACAGCCCTTCTTTCTCCCATGATAGTTCTCTCCAAGGAGGGTATCTACCTCAGGTAAATGTTCAACTCATATGCTTGCTTTTGTTTGGCTGGAAGCCACAGGTGTGGGTTCAATTCCAGACTAGAAGGGCAGCCAGGGGCCATAGTCTCAGGGGTTTCACCAGGCTCTATCAGACCAGCAAACCTGGTCCCCCCCCCCCCTTTTTTTTTTTCCCAAATTTTTAGTTTTGTTCCACATTGTTCTCCCTCTTTTTT
>NW_006921618.1:13866975-13868714 GCF_000298275.1 Orycteropus afer afer | reverse complement strand
CTTCACCCAAATTAATACTCATCTCTACTATCTAACAGTGTTTCCTCCCCTCCCCTCCCACCCCTGGTAACCAACAAAGAATATTTCCTTCCATAGATAAACCTTTCCTTGACTTTTACAATAACAGACTAATATAATATTTGTCCTTCTGTGGTTGACTTACTTCACTCAGCATAATGTCCTCTAAGTTCATCCATGTTATGCAGCATTTTGCAGATTCTAGGTTATTCTTTAGGGTTGCATAGTATTCCATTATGTGTATATACCATAGTTGAATTATCCATTCCTCAGCTGATGGACACCTAGGTTGCTTCCATCTTTTGGGTATTGTAAATAGTGCTGCAATGAACATGGGTGTGCATATGTCTGTTCTTGTCATGGCTCTCACTTCTTTAGGATATATACCTAGTAATGGAATGGGTGGGTCAAATGGTATTTCTAGTTCCAACTTTTTAAGGAATCACCATACTGCTTTCCACAGTGGTTGAACCATTTTACAGTCCTACCAGCAGTGTATGAGAGTCCCAATCTCTCCGCATCCTTGCCAGCATTTGTTATTTTCTGTCTCGTTGAACTTTGCTACTAGAGCTGGGGCAAGATGGTATCTCATTGTTGTTTTGATTTGCATCTCTCTGATGGCTAATGATCAGGAGCCTTTCTTTACATGTTTGTTGGCTGTTTGAATATCCTCCTTGGTGAAGTGTCTATTCATGTCTTCTGCCCATTTTTAAATTGGATTATTTGTCTTTTTGAGGTATTGGAGTTTTCTAAAATTCTAGAGGTAAGTCCCTTGTCAGATATGTCATTGCCAAATATTTTTTCCCATTCTGTAGGTTCCCTTTTGACTCTTTTGGAGAAGTCTTTGTAAGCGCATAAAAATTTAATTTTTAGAAGGTCCCATTCATCTAGTTTCTCTTCTGCTGTTTGTGCGTTTTGGGTTATGCTTGATAGTCTATTTATGCCACATAATGTTGTTGTTATGTGCCGTCGAATCAGACCCAACTCATAGTGACCCCTTCTTGGGTTCCCGAGGTGGTATCACTATAGAAGTAGATTGTGCAACCTTCCTTCCGAGGAGTGGCTAGTGGGTTTGAACCACCAGCCTTCTGGTTAGCAGTCAAGTACCTTAGGCACTATGCTACCAAAGCTCCTTGCCACATATTAGGGCCCCTAAATTTCCCCCTAGTTTTTTCTTGAGGAACTTTATAGCTTTAGGTTTCACATTTAAGTCTTTGATCCATCTGGAGTTAGTTTTTGTTTATGGTGTGAGGTACAGATCTTGTTCCATTTTTCTGCAATTGGATATTCCAATTTTGCCAGCACCATTTATTAAACAAATATTCTCTTCCATTTAATGGACTTAGGCCCTTTGTCAAAGATCAACTGACCATACATAGCTCGATGGATCTACTTCTGGGTTCTCAATTCTATTCCATTGGTCTATGTGTCTGTCATTGTACCAATACCAGGCAGTTTTGCCTATTGTGGACTGTATAGTAGGTTTTGAGATCTGGCAGTGTGAGACCTCCTGCTTTGTTGTTCTTCTTCTTCAATAGTGCTTTGCTTATCTGAGGTCTCTTTCCTTTCCATATAAAGTTAGTGATTGGTTTTTCCATACCCTTAAAAAATGTTGATGGGATCTGGATTGAATGTATAGATTGCTTTGGGTAGAACTGATATTTTCACAATGTTCAATATTCCTATCCACAAGCATGGGATGTTCTTCCATTTATATAGAT
>NW_006921618.1:13835759-13866418 GCF_000298275.1 Orycteropus afer afer | reverse complement strand
AATGGGTGTTGGATTTTATCAAATGCCTTTTCTGCATTGATTGATATTATCTTGTGGTTCTTTTCCTTTGTGTTATTTATGTGGTGGATGACATTGATTGTTTTTCTAATGTTGAACCATCCTTGCATACCTGATATGAACCTCACTTGGTTATAATAAATAAGTTTCTTGATATGTTGTTGGAGTCTTTTGGCTAGGATTTTGTTGAAGATTTTTGCATCTGTATTCATGAGGAATATTGGTCTGTAGTTTTCCTTTTGAGTGATGTCATTGACTGGTTTTGGTATCAAGGTTATGCTTGCTTCATAAAATGAATTAGGGGAAATTCCATCCTTTTGTATGTTTGGGGATAGTTTGAGTAGGATGGGTGTCAGTTCTTCTCTGAATATTTGGTAGAATTCTCCAGTGAAACCGTCTGGGCCAGGACTTTTTGTTGTTGTTGTTGTTTTTATGACCTGTTCGTTTTCTTCTTTTGTTATGGATCTGTTAAACTTTTCCACAGCAGTCTGTGTTAGTTTAGGTAAGTGGTGTGTTTCTAGAAATCTGTCCATTTCTTCCAGATTTTCAAATCTGTTAGAGTAAAGTTCTTTATTGTTGTTGTTGTTATGTGCCATCAAGTTGGACCCGACCCAGAGCTCCTACAGTTCTTCATGTGTTGTTGTTGTTATTTGCCATCGAGTTGGCCCTGACTCCTAGCGACCCGTCCATGGGTTTCCAAGGCAGTTATCACTACAGAAGTAGGATTGCCCAACATTCCTTCCGAGGAGTGGCTGGTGGGTTTGAACCGCCAGCCTCCTGGTTAGCAGTCAAGTGCCTTTAGGCACTATGCTATCCTGATATTATCCTTTTCATTTCAGTTGGTTCTGTTGTGATGTCACCCATTTCATTTCTTATTTGTGTTATTTGTATTCTCTCCCTCTTTGTGAAATTTGCCAGTGGTGTGTCGGTTTTATTAATCTTTTCAAAAAACCAACTTCTAGTCTTATTGATTTTTTCTGCTGTCTTTCTATTTTCTATTTTATTGATATTTGCTTGAATCTTTATTATTTCATTACTTCTGGTGACTGTAGGCTTTTTTTTGCTCTTCTTTTTCTAATTGTTGGAGATGTTGGTTTAAAGTGTTGATTTTGGCTCTTTCTTCTTTCTTTTTTTGAATTGTGATTTTGTGAAAATTTACTGAGCAAATTCACTTTCCATACAGCAGTTCACATACACTTTGTCTCATGACATTGACCACAATTTACCACAATGCAACAGCTCCCCTCCCACTTCCTCCCAACAGTTAACCTCTTCCCTGTGTCCATCCTTCCATGCACTCCTGCCCCGTGAGCTGTCTCTCTGTGCATAAACAGCCCTTCTTTCTCCCATGATAGTTCTCTCCAAGGAGGGTATCTACCTCAGGTAAATGTTCAACTCATATGCCTGTCATTTGTTTGGCTGGAAGCCACAGGTGTGGGTTCAATTCAAGACCTGAAAGGCAGCTAGCAGCCATAGTCTCCACCAGGCTCTATCAGACTGGTGGACCTGGTCCCCCACTTTTTTTTCCCAAATGATTTTGAGTTTTGTTCCACATTGTTCTTCCTCTCTATCCAGGATCTCCTACATAGATCCCCTCCAAGTGGTTGACAGTGGTAGCTGGGCACCATCTAGTTCTGGTCTCATAGTTGTATAGGCTGAAGATTGCATGGTGTACTGGTCACAAGGACTAATTATTTCCATGAATCTTTGGCTTTCTTCATTCTTCTTTGCTCTGGATGAGGAGAGACCCATTGTTGCAGCTAGATGGCTGCTTGCAAGCTTTTAAGATCCCAGTTGCTACTCGCCAAAGTAGGAGGTGGAACAATGTTTTGTGTAGTATGTTATGTGTTGGCAAACGTTTTGTTGTGTATGTTTCACCACAATAAAAGTAAAAAAAAAAAAAAAAGAAGAAGCAGCAGCAGCAGCACTATGGAGAAATAGTCAATGCTAGAGGCATAAGGAGGCTGGTGGTGCAACAGTTAAGAGTGCTTAGCTGCTAACAGAAAAGTTAGCAATCTGAACCCATCCAGAAGTTCTACAACCTGGCAGTCTGCTTCCATAAAGACTACAGCCTAGAAAACTCTATAGGTCCCAAACACCTCATAGGATTTGGTTCCTTGGTTTGGAGGTTTAGGTCACAGTTTCATGGGACATTCCAGTTAATTGGCTAATAATGTGTTTAGTGCTTCTGGTCTATCTTCTAGTTTGTTGTAAGTTCCTTGGGTCTTAACGGTTTGCAAGCAGCCCTCCAAGCCATAATAATTCACTTGGAGCAACAGAAAAGGGAAAAAACGTCAGGAATAGGAGGATGAAATGGAATGTGTGGCTAATTGCTTCCATGAACAACTGCCTCCTTTGCCACAAGACCAGAAGAACTGGATGGTGCCTGGCTACCATTACTGAACATTTTGATCAAAGATTCTATAGAAGTACCCCAATCAAAAGGGGGAAGATGTAGAACAACATTTCAAATTCTCATGGACTCCAGACTTTATGGAGCCATGGAAGCTGGGTGAACTCCTGAAACTATTGCCCTGAGATAATCTTTAAACCTTAAACCAAAAATATCCCATGAAGCCTTCTTAAAATCAAACAACAGTTCAGCTTAACTAGGAACAAAGATCTGCCTTGAGCAGTATGCTCGTTTTTTCCAATGTTGAGTTTATCTACCTTATCTTTTTTTTCTTCTTCTTTAAATTTTGTTTTTTTGCTGTTGCTGAGAATATGCACAACAAAGCATACATTAATTCAACATTTTCTGCATGTACAATTTAGGGACCTTGATTACATTCTTCTTGAGTTGTGCAACCATTGTCACCTTTTCTAGTTGTTGCTCCCTCATTAACAAAAACTCACTGCCTCCTAAGTTTCCTATCTAATCTTCCAGTTGCTGTTGTCAATTTGATCCCATACAGTTAGTTCTTAAAAGAGCATAGTGCTCCAGGCAGACCTTTGTTACTGGTTAAGCTAAGCTATTGTTCAGTTTTAAAATGACTTCAGAGGATATTTTTTGGTTTAAGGTTAAAGATTATCTCAGGGCAATAGTTTGCGGAGTTCATCCATTCTCTACAACTCCAGAGAGTCTAGAGTCCATAAGAATTTGAAATTCTGTTCTGCATTTTCCCCCTTTTGATCAGGATCCCTCCATGGAATCATTGATCAAAGTATTCAATAATGATAGCCAGGCACCATCCATTCTTCTGGTTTCATGGCAGAGGAGGCAGTTGTGTAGTATGTTATGCCAATGGAGCTTGATGTCCCCTGTGACTATGGTCCTGAGCCCATAGTTTCAACTACTCGGTCCCTCTGGTTAGCTGGCTGTGACCAAGAAGTGACTACAACCTTGTCCCTTGTCAGCTCTACTATACACCTGGGAATTCTTAACAAAACAAAACAAAAAAAACCATTGCCGAAGAGTCATATCCGACTCATAGCAACTCCTCCTTGGGTTCCCAAGGCTGTATCACTATGGAAGTAGATTGCCCAATCTTCCTTCCAATGAGTGGCTGGTTGGTTTGAACTGCCAGCCTTCTGGTTAGTAGTCAAGTGCCTTAGCACTATGCTACCAGAATTCTTACAGATCATACAAATAACTTATAGGACCATTGTCTGTCAACCCTATACATGGCCTTGGGTACACTCCCCTCTTTCTTCTTTTTTGTTGTGTGCATTTATTGCTATAAATTGGCCTCTGATCACTGCTTTTGCTGTGTCTCTATATGGGTTTCTACCATGAAAAGTTAGAATTGCTCTAAATTGTGAATCAGCTTTCAGCTTCCATGGAGAACTCTTCTGTTGATTTTGACAGAAAGAGGCAAAGGGAATTTGAATCAGAGACTGAAGATAATTTGTATTAAAGAGTTGGGTGAGAAGATAGTCCCTCTATAACTTTCCTTTGCTGGGGAGAGTCTCAGAATTAATAGGAAGAGCAGGGGGTAGGCTTAACCCTTAAGCTTGCCCCAGAACCCAGGTGCAGATTACCCAATGAGCAAAGTAAGCACAGGCTTACTTGTGTTTATTTACTAATCTGTAGTGAACAATTTCACATGAGTTTCACCACATCTGAGATGTAGTGAAAGACATGTGAAACATGTGAATTGGCTCCACAGCAGTGGGTTTTAATCTTTGCTGAAAGCAAAGAAGACTTGAAGCACTTACTGATGAAGATCAAAGACTTACAGCCTTCAATATGGATTACACCTCAATGTGAAAAAAACAAAAATCCTCACACCTGGACCAACAAACAACATCATAATAAACAGAGAAAATATTGAAGTTGTCAAGGATTTCGTTTTACTTGGATTCACAGTCAGTGTCCCTAGAAGCAGCAGTTAAGAAATCTAATGACTTTTTTTTTTTTCTTTTGCAATATGGGTAAATCTGCTGCAAAAGACCTCTTTAAGTGTTCAAAAGCAAAGACGTCACTTTGAGAACTAAGGGGTGCCTGGCCCAAGCCATGGTATTTTCAGTTACCTCATATGCATGAAAAAGCTTGACAATAAATAAGGAAGACTGAAGAAGAATTGTTGCATTTGAATTATGGGCTGGCAAAGAATATCGAATATACCATGGACTGCCAAAAGTAGAAATAGATCTGTCTTGGAAGAAATACAGCCAGAATGCTCCTTAAAAGTGAGGATGGCAAGATTCCATCTCTTATACTTTGGACAGGTTATCAGTAAGGACCAGTCCCTGCAGAAGATCACCCTGCTTGGCAAAGTAGAGGGTCAGTGGGAAAGAGGAAGACCCTCAACAAGATCAGATTGATTGACACAGCAGCTGCAACAATAGGCTCAAACACAGCAACTATTGTGAGGATGGTGCAGGACCAGTGTTTCGTTCTGTTGTACATGGGGTCACTATGAGTAGGAACTGACTTGACAACACCTAACAACAACAAGGTGTAAGACATAACCTAGGAATCTCTGTTTTTTCTAAGTGCCCCTGGTGTAGCCAATCCTTTGACAGGAGTTAGGGAATCACTACTCATAGCATATGCCACAGGAGGCACTTGAGTGTGAGCATTTGGATGTGATCTACAACATATGTATTATTTATATTGTGACCTAATTGAAGAGCACTCCATTCACAAATCAACACATCAGGGCACAAATTTGGAAGGTTTACCTTGTGTGGTAGGAGCTCTAGTAGCATAGTGCCTAAGGCATTTGACTGCTAACCAGAAGGCTGGTGGTTCAAACCCACCAGCCACTCCTTGGAAGGAAGGTTGGGCAATCTACTTCCCTAGTGATACCATCTGGGAAACCCAAGGAGGGGTTGCTATGAACCAGGTCCAACTCAAGGACACATAACAACAACAACAATAACCTTGTGTGGTACCAGTTTGGTTTTGGTGTGTTTAGACTCTAAGTCTCCTCTCAGGCTTGTGATTTCTTTGTCCTCATAAATGCAGAGGAGATAAGGTTGATGATTGTTGTTGTTGTTGTTGTCATGTGCCCTCAAGTCATGGAGGCAGTATCACTATGGAAGTAGATTGCCCAACCTTCCTTCCAAGGAGTGGCTGGTGGGTTTGAACTGCCAGCCTAATGGTTAGCAGTCAAGTACGTTAGGCATTATACCAACAGAGCTCCTAAGGTTGATGACAGAAGTATGTATTTCGTTGTTGTTGATTGCCATCAAGTCCATTCCTACTCACGGTGACCTTGTTTGTACAGAGTAGAACTTTTGGAAGCAGATTGACAGTCCTGTCTCCTGAGATGCCTCTACCTGAATTCATGCCACCAACATTTTGGCTAGTAGTTGAGTGCTTAACCATTTGCACTACAGAAACAAATTTGTTTCCCATTCTCTTTTATCAGTTGCAGTCCATAATATTTGTGCGTAGAGTGATATTTAGGGGCAAGGGGATTCTAGTGTATGAAAAAGCTGGTCAGATTCTGCCCCAGTCACAACTAAAAAATTGATAAAATGGGTCTTTCTCCTTCCCCTCCCCAACCCATATCCTAAGTCATACTCAAGTGTTAAAGGATAAAAGATTAAGCTGTGATACCCTTCTGGAGTATTTGTGTTCCTGAGGGAATTCTTTAGATGTGAAAGGAGAGGATTATCTTAATGACCCCTAATCTTGATGAGAGCTCTGGTGGCATAGTGCCTAAGGCATGTGACTGCTAATCAGAAGTCGGCGGTTCAAACCCACCAGCCACTCCTGGGAAGGAAGATGGGGCAATCTACTTCTGTAGAGATACTGCTTGGGAAACCCAAGGAGGGGTTGCTATGAGTTGGAAAGGACTCCACAGCAGTGAGTTTGTTTTTGTTTTTGTTTTTGTTTTAACCTTGACAGGCACACTGTCCAGAGCCCAAGATTGGGAGACCTTTGTCTTAGAAGATGACTCCCCAGGCACTTCTCTGCTTCTTCCTGCCATTCTCAATGAAATAACTATCCAAAAAAGTTTCCAACCATTGTTCTCAGAGCTGAGAGAATGAGACCCTTTCAGTTTAAATGTGGACATGTTCATTTGATATGACTGGTGTTAAGAGAAGCATTTAGAGTACAGTGTCCCCTTATTGTTTTGTTGAAATGCCATATTCTGGATTTTCCATATTCCTACACTATTAACTTCAAAGAGATAACCTATGAAGTGTTCTCTTATTCATTCAACAAATATCATGGAGTGTCTATTATGTGCCAAGTACTGTCCTATCTGCTAGACATTCAACAAAGAACAGAGAAAAATGAGGGAGATTGCATTATAGTGAAGGATGTAGTGGTGGTTGGGGCAACATAAAACAAAATAATTATATAACATGTTAAATGATGAGTGCTAAGGAGAAAATAACTGACTGAGTACGGAAAACTTCATTGAGAAAGTGGCACTGGAGTGAAGACCTGAAGGAGGTAAGGGAACATGAAAGCCATGAAATATCTGGGGAAGAGAATTCTCGACAACTGCTTTTTTGTTGTTGTGCTCTGTCTAGTCGATTCTGATTCATATCAACCCTATAGGATAGAGTAGAACTACCCTATAGGGTTTCCTGGGAGCTCTGGTGGTGTAGTGCCTAAGGCATTTGACTGCTAACCAGACCAGCCACTCCTCGAAGGAAGACAGGGTAATCTAATTCCCTAAAGATTCTGCCTCTGCTAGGAAACCCAAGGAGGAGTTGCTATGGGTTGGATTGACGGCAGTGGGTTTTTTTTTTTTTATAGAGTTTTTTAGGCTGTAATCTTTATGTGAGCAGATTGCAAAGTCTTTTTTTCTCCCTTTGAGCAGCTGGTGGGCTCGATCCGCTGACTTTTCAGTTAGCAGCTGAGCATTTAACCATTGCACCACCTTAATAACTGCTTTAGTCCCTCTCAGATGATAGGTTAAGAGTTGGAACTAAGTGTTAACTTATCTCTAGTGTCCCTATAAATGCACAATTCCCCCTTTGAAAACTATTCAGTCTTTAAAATTATAATATCTTCTAAGGCTTAGTAATAAATTGAAAATTTCATACTGAAAAGTACCCCCCCACACACACACACACGAAAGCCAAACAGTAATACCAAAATCATTTAGAGGCGTGGAAGTCTACCCAAAACAAACAAACATGTAAATAAATAAGTTCTTTGCAGTTTTCAGCTTAAAGTTTCTCATTTATGTTAATTACTTTCAATAAAAACAGTCGCAGGGAAAATTCCTTATGCATTTCTCAGAACAACATTCTGAAATATACAAGACTGGTATTTTGCTCAGTTTACACATGAGGATAATAAGACTCAGAGAAATTAGTTGTTTTGCTTTAGGTCACACAGCTAATAAGTGATTGAGCCAGTGTTAAAACTCAGGTCTTCTGATTCCAAATCCCACTTTTCTTCCCTCTGTCATAGCTGCCTTTTCAGTTCCCAAATTAGGAAAACAGCTACACCACAGTATTTACTTACAGAATTTAAGCAACCTCTAGATGTCCTGTGAAACCACATCTGTCATATAAAAAAGATAAATATTAACAGTGTATTGGAAAAGTTAGTTGTGAAGTTAAACTTAAAACCAAAGGACAGACAGCTGGCACCAGTTCCTACGGCATAGGTCTTAAAGGCTGGAAGTCTAAATCACAGTAGAAATATTATCCTTTTCTACCACTGGGCTCTGGTACAAGGAATGCTTTCCAACTTGGCTAGAGTAGGTGCTGAGGAATAATACCATGTTCCATTAAGTACTCAAATTTATCAATGCTCTAATTCAGGGAAAAAGAGATATAGATACAGAAGTGGTTATGTTTCTTGAATTTGGCTTTTTTCTTCCATTTCAAAAACTACCGTAATCAAGGCCCTTGTCACATATTCCTCACATTTCTGTATGAGCTTACTGTTGGTTCTCCTGACTCTGTCTCTCCTGTTTCCCTGAGCTTTTGCCCAAATTCTTTCTCCAGACTAACTTTCCTGAAGTACTGTCTCATTTTTCCATAAAAACTTTCAATGGCTCCAAAATGTAGTTCATCTCAAGAAAATAAGATTCAGTCTAGCATTCAAGACCTTATCTATCCAATTTACTAAGACTGATGGCAAACGAAATAGAAAATCTGAATTGACCTATAGCTATTAAGGAAATTGAATTTATTATTAAAAACCTTCCCTATAAAATGGTACAATTACTGTGGAAAGTGGTATGGCACTTCCTTAAAAAGTTAGAAACAGGGATGCCATATGATCCAGCAATGCCACTACTAGGTATGTATCCTAGAGAAATAAGGGCCATGGCATGAATGAATGAACTATATATACACGTATGTTCATTACAGGAGCTCTGGTAGTATAGTGCCTAAGGCACTTGACTGCTAACCAGAAGGCTGGTGGTTCAAACCCACCAGCCACTCCTCAGAAGGAAGATGGGGCAATCTACTTCTGTAGTGATAACTGCCTCGGAAACCCAAGGAGGGGTCGCTGTGAGTTAGGTCTGACTCGATGGCACATAACAACAACAACAACAACATGTTCATTACAGCATTATTCACAATAGCAAAAAGAAACTACCTAAGTGCCCATTAAAAGATGGATGGATAAACTATGGTATGTACACACAATGGAATACTATGCACATTAAAGAATAACGATGAATCCATAAAATATCTCACAACCTCTTAAGGACTGGAATCTTAATGTCCTAGAGGACATTATGCTGAGTGTAATTGTATGACACTACTATTATAAAAAAGTCAAGAAAAGGTTTAAGCACAGAAAGAAACATTCTCTGATGGTTACCAGGGATGGGAGAGGGAAGAGGTGAAGTTATGCAGACTTCTTAGCCATAACTAAACACTTTGAGGGACTGAGTCAATGGATTTGAGGGCTTAGGACCACAGTCTTGGGGACATACAGGTCAATTGGCATAACATAGTCCATAAAGACAATGTTCTATATGATACTTTGGTGAGTAGTGACTGGAATCTTAAAAGTTTGTGAGTGGCCATCTAAGATTAATTATCTGTCTTTTCCTGTCAAGAGCAAAGAAGAGTGAAGAAAATCAAAGACTCAAGGAAACAGTTCGAAGGACTGATGGATCATAAGAACCTCAGCCTCCACTAGCCTGGGACCAGAAGAACAGCTGGTGCCCAGATACCACTGTCGACTGCTCCTATTGGGATCACAATAGAAGGTCCTGAATAGAGGGGGAGAAAAAGGTAGAACAAATTCAAAATCATCAAAGAGACCAGACTTACTGGTCTGATAGAGACTGGTGGAACCCCTAAGACTATGGCTCTTAGACACTCTTCAAATATGGAACTGAACCCACTTCTCCAGATCACCTTTCAGCTAAACCACAGATAGGCCGATAAAGTGAAGAGTAACACCTGTGAGGAATGTGCTCCTCAGAACAATTAACCATTCTGAAATGAAAAGGGCAACATTTGCCCAAAAACAAAGTTCAAAAAGCAGGAAGGGGCAGAGAAAATGAACAAATGGCAATAGGGGACCCAGGACGAAGTGGGAAGAGTATTGTTACATTGAGGGGATTGCAACTTATGTCATGAAACAAAATGTTTATAAATTATTGAATGGAAAATGAATTTTCTCTGTAAATGATTACCCAAACTACAATAAATGTTCAAAAAACAAAAACAAAAACACCATATTCCCTAAAGAAAGCTCTAGGAGCTCTGGTGGCATAGTGGCTAAGGCACTTGACTGCTAACCAGAAGGCTGGTGGTTCAAACTGACCAGCCACTCCTCGGAAGGAAGGTTGGGCAATCTACTTCCGTAGAGATACCGCTTCAGAAACCCAAGGAGGGGTCGCTATGAGTTGGATCCGACTTGACGGCAGTGAGTGAAACAGAAAGCTCTAGGGCCAAATGGTTTCATGGTGAATTATATCACTTAAGGAAGAAATAACCAATCTTACACAAATTCTTTCAGAAAATAGAAAAGGAGGGAACATTTTCAAGTCATTAGACCTTATCTAGCCAACTGATCTTTGAAACTTCTATTCCAACCAGCAGAAGTTTCCTAATTATCTCTCACAGAAATGTTGCATGCTTTCCCTTTCTTGCAATGCTCTCCCGACTCCATTTCCCTCTACGAGTCCTTTGCATGGATAAGAGGGAGAATTCTTAGAGGATCTGAAGCCTGGAACTTGTTATTTGGTCACCTGCATCTAAAAGAGATTATAGCCTTGAGAAATGAGCACAAAATAAAATAAAAAAAAAGAACAAGCCAGTTGCTAGTATTGTACATAGACATTAAGCCCAGCGTACAATACACAAAAAGGGCTTTCCTGACTCAAAAAGAAAGAAATGTTTCCAGGTGTTTCCAGATAACTCCCACTCATATTTGTGTGGCTTGCTTCCTTACCTCTTTTATGTCTCAGCTCAAAATCACCTTATCAGGGAGTCCTTTCTGACTACCCTTTATAATCTAATAAAATCTGCCCACCTCATAATAATCCTCATCTCCCTTCAGCCTGCTTTATGATTTTCCATAACCCTTATTATTACCATTTGATACTCTCTCCTAACCAAACATCGGCAGTTTGAACCCACCAGCTGCTCTGTGGGAGAGAGATGAGGTAGTCTGCTTCTGTAAAGATTTACAGCCTTGGAAATCCTATGGGGCAGTTCTACTCTGTCCTACAGGGTCACTATGAGTTGGAATGGACTTCATGGCAGTGGGTTTGGTTTTGGTTCATGTTTACTTATTTCTTTATTGTTTTCCCCCTCCCCATTAGAATGTAAGTTCCATGAGGACAGTGACTTTATTTTCTTAGAACACTGTTTTCAGTTCCTAGAACTCTGCCTGGCACATAGTAGGTGCTCAGTAAATATTTGTTCAATGGCTGAATGAAAGAAAGACAAAATTATTCTTCTGAAGATGGAAAAGTACTTTGTAACTAGGAAGTGGTATGTTGTTGTTGTTATTTGCCATCGAGTCGGCCCCGACTCATAGCGACCCCTCCTTGGGTTTCCGAGGCAGTATCACTAGGGAAGTAGGATTGCCCAACCTTCCTTCCGAGGAGTGGCTGGTGGGGTTGAACCGCCAGCCTTCTGGTTAGCAGTCAAGTGCCTTAGCCACTATGCTACCAGAGTATAGGAAGTTTATTTCTTCCAGTTGGTTCTTGGTTTTTAAGCCTTAAGAACCACTTCTGAAACCCTTAACTAAACTTAGTGCACCTGAAACATCTTGCTTATGCAGTCCTGATTCTCGGTAAGCCACCAACTATCTTGCTAGGTATTGTGAGCAAATCCAGTCTTGCTATGCTTTCCTTCCTGGGTTCACTGGCAAAGCCAGTGTGGACTTTTTCCTTTCCTCACATGCCCTTGGCATTTCAGAGTTTTTATTCTGAGCAAAGAGAGTGATGGTTGGTGCCCTGTCTGTGGTTGGAATTCTATACAGGGAAAGTCATTCAATTAAATCAAGCAGTATTGACTCCTTAATTGACACAAATGAGACACACAGACAGCTGGAGGATTGGGGGAGGACAGGGAGCAGGTGCCCTACATAATGAAGAAAGAAGAGGGGCAGAGTATAAATTCAAACTGATGGTGAAGAGGCTTTCTTGTGAGTTTGGATTTTGTACCACAAGAAAGATATTTTGCCATAGCTTGCTTTACATAGAGCAGAAAATGTCCAGTGGTGTCTTTGTCAGGAATAAGGCAACAAGGTCCAAATGCTTATGCCATTTTGGCTGCCTTGAAAGCCAAATCAGAAGCTCTGGTGGCACAGTGGTTAAGGTATTCGGCTGCTAACCAAAAAGTTGGTGGTTTGAACCCACCAGCTGCTCTGCAGGAGAAAGATGAGGCAATCTGCTACCACGAAGATTTATAGCCTTGGAAACCCCTATGGAGCAGTTCTGCTCTGCCCTACAGAGTCACTATGAGTTGGACTCAACTTGATGGCAGTGGGTTTGGTTTGAAGGCCAAATCTAACTCTTCAGGTGCTATCGTCTGTGAGAATTATTCTTGGTCAAATCCTCTTTCCAGGTGTTTCAAGATAAACTTAAGTGATGTTTGGATAGTTTTTTTTTTTTTTTTTTTAAATGTATACTTCTCAAACAAAGGGATTCTTAACACATGGGTTAGGAAAGTGAAGGAAAGGATGTTTCCAGATCTTCAAATGCCAGGTATAGGAGGCATTCCTGTGGAGAAAGCATGTCCTTGGCAACTCTGGAATTGCCTCTGAGAATGTTGGGGGCATTTTTCTGTTCAGCCCCTTCTTGATCAGAGCTTTGACTCCCCAGCTCAGACAATTCTTCTTCGTATCCATGGGAATTGCTCCATAATTAGTAATGTCTCCTGCCTGGAACACAGCCAAGTAAATGTTCACACTCTGGCAGCTGATCCTGGGAAGGATCGCTGATGAAATCTTTCCTGTTGAGAGGCACCTCTTTGATTTGAATATGACACCTATGCCCCCCCCCCCAGGTTTGTCTGAGCACCCATACCTTCATAACTGAAGATTCTAATATTGAAAGACACATTTGATTTTAAAAGGAACCCACTGGTTTGCTAAATCAAGTGGCCTAGGAAAAATCATAGGCTTTTTTCCTTCTCTTTTAGCCCCTTCTTCACTAAACACCATCCTGTATTTAGTATGATGAAAGATCATGCCGCACCGGTATCATCAAATGCCAGGGGCCTTGAGAAATAAAAGAAGTTCAGAACACCACTAAGTCCATGTAAGTTTTAAATACAAATGGAAGAGTGAAAGAGCGGGCAAACTATTTCTTTAGAAGTTTTAGTAAGACAGGCTGGAACCATCAGGCCCCAAAGTGCTATTCCATTCCAGGAAGGCTTTCTACGGAAGGAGGTATATTCTTATCTGGATGTAGCTAGGATTATGCACTACCATTCAAACATGTTGGGGAGAGACAATATCCATTTTCCTTCTGACATCAAGGCAGCCTTTTTTTTTTTTTTTTTAATTAGGATTTGGGTGAAGATTTACAGAGTAAATTCACTTTTCATACAGCAGTTCACATATACTTTGTCTCATGTCATTGACCAAAATTTACAATGCAGCAGCTCCCCTCCCACTTCCTCCCCATAGTTACCTCCTCCCAGTGTCCATCCCTTCATACTCTTCTGCACCCTGAGCTATCTCCCTGTGCATAAGCAGCAAGGCAGCCTTTTAAGATTATCCAGATTTATTTTGGTTAGAGTAACTGTTTTTTTTTTTTTTTTTTTAAAGCAAGTTTGGAGAATTATATCTAACAAAAATATATTCAGTTTGTATACTCAGTTTCCCACTGAAAACCTGCTTTTAAAGCAGTTTGCTGCTCACAGCTCCAGTCACCTCAGTGATACTGCATTCAAGCAGGCTGGCTGTGAACAATGCAAATTTACCTCACACAACAGCCCTAAACCTACACTCTTAGGCCTGAAAAGTATTCCTTAGCAATGTTTTCTACATGGCTCTGGTTAAGAGCCATTCAGTTACCTCCAACCTCTTTCTCCTGAGAGACAAAGGCACATTTGGGCTGAAGTGACACGAGAGAGTTAGAATCAGATTTGTTATCGACGTTGCAGCCTTCAATTTCAGTAAGAGGCTAAATCTGTCTATTCCAACTACAGGAAGGCAGTCTTTATAACCCCTGGAGCACTTGGACAATTATGCACCTGTAAATACACCATACAGGACATTTCACGTTGCTAAGCGCTTTGAAAACCGATACTTAAACAGTCTCAAGGGATCCTATCACCCACCTCAAATAATAGCTGCTTTGGAATCTGTTATTGGCACCAGAAAAAGAGTCCTCTGAAGTCATTCTACAGCCATTTTTATTGTGCATTGTCAAACAAAGAACCTCACCAAAGAACTTCTGTTAAAAACTCAGGGTAGAAAGTCAAACTTATCTCATCTACGAGTCAATTACCCTGGCAATTTTGTGAAGGGATGGGAAATGAGTGTTAAGAGAGAGGATTGTGGGGAAGGGGTGGGGGCAGGGATTGGCTTTAAAATCCCCTGGGTGAGAAGGGTGTTCCCATTGACTCTAAACTCTAACAATTACAACAGAAGGACCTCTGTGACTTCTGGCTATAAACTTTTTATTATTATTAACTGGGGAAATCTAGAATATGTGGAATTTTAACAATTGGCTTCCAACCTCCATTTGCTGCTTCCCGAGAAACCGATCTTTGCACGGAGTGTAATAACCTGAGGCTCAGAACTTATGTTGGCGACCTTGATACTCCTTGTTGAAAAGGTACCTTTTACATATCTTGCCTCCAATACAGAGGCAGATGCCCCATGTGCTGTTTATCTCAGGAAAGAAATGCATGTGAGAAAAGAAGCAATTTTCTCATGGCAATTCTCATTGCAATGCAATTAAGTCATGATCGCCTGTTGTGGGATTATTCTGCCATCTGCTGTCGGAAAGAGAAACAACATCAGAGAAACAAAAATCAGAGAAAATGTTGGAAAGCTAAACTCCCGGAGGATGTTGAAGGGTTTTGGTATAATGACCATCTTCCTTCATTTAAGGGTCTCACTATTTTATTACAGTGCAATAGGACAAATGTGATTAATGTTAAGAGTGCTGATGGAGGGTCCAAGAGATATGAATATATAATTCTTCTGGAGAATAATTGGCAATACTGTATCAAGAGTCATCAAACGTTCTTTTCCTTTGACCTCACTCGCTGCCCTAGAGTCGGTCCGACTCATGGCGACCCCTCCTTGGGTTTCTGAGGCGGTATTACTACGGAAGTAGATTACCCAACCTTCCTTCCGAGGAGTGGCTGGTGGGTTTGAACCAGCTAGTCTTCTGGTTAGCAGTCAGATGCTTTAGGTACTGTGCCACCAGAAGTCCCTTCCTTTAACCTTGTTGTTGTTATGTGCCGTGGAGTCAGACCTGACTCATAGCGACCCCGCCTTGGGTTTCCGAGACAGTATCCCTACGGAAGTAGATTGCCCAGTCTTCCTTCTGAGGAGTGGCTGGTGGGTTTGAACCGCTAGCCTTCTGGTTAGCAGTCAAGTGCCTTAGGCACTATGCTACCAGAGCTCCTTCCCTAGTAATTCCATTTTTCAGATCTTGTTCTAATAAATTAATCAAAAATTCAATATATACAACTATGTTCATCACAGTGATCATTTTTTATTTTATTATTTTTACAAAGGGAATCAACACAAAATCTGCAAATTGGCAAATGGAATATATCCACTTGGTGGAATATTCTGAAACTATTAAAAACAATGTTTTTTTAAAAAATTTGTGATTACATGACTGTTTACAGCATAATGTAAAATGAAAATAAAATGGGAAAAGGAGAAAAAATCTAAGCATAGAAAATAGATTAGGGAGTTTAGGGAAGGGAGCCGCACCAAAAGGTTACTAGTAGTTTTTTGTTAGACCCTGGTTTTGAAGGAATAAGTCCAACCTGCACTGAAGGAATTGACGAAAAAACAAGGCCCCAGAACCTGATGGAATACTCATTGAAATGTTCTAACAAATGAATGCAGTTCTGGAGGCATTTACTTGTCTATGCCAGGAAATTTGGAAGACAGCTACCTGGCCAACTGACTGGAAGAATCAATATTTGTGCCCATTCCAAAGAAAGGTGATCCAACAGAAGGTGGAAACTGTCGAACAATATCACATAGAAGTAAAATTTTGTTGAAAATAATTAAAAAATGATTGCAGCAGTGTATCAATAGGGAACTGCCAGAAACTCAAGCTGGATTCAGAACCAAACTCACTGTCATTGAGTCGTTCCCTACTCATAGCGACCCCTCCTTGGGTTTCCGAGGCAGTACCTCTACGGAAGTAGATTGCCCATCCTGCTTTCTGAGGAGTGGTTGGTGGGTTTGAATTGCCAGGCTTCTGGTTAACAGTCAAATGCCTTAGGCACTACATTGCTCATGTCAGATGGCTGACAGCAAAGAATAATGGAAAGGTGTTCACTTGTGTTTTATTGACTATGCAAAGGCATTTGACTGTGTGAATCATAACAAATTATGGATAACATTGCAAAGAATGGGAATTCCAGAACACTTGTATTCATGCAGAACCTATACATAAACCAAGAGGCTGTTGTTTGAACAAAACAAGGGGATATTGCATGGTTTAAAATCAGGAAGAGTGTGTGGCAGGGTTTTATCCTTTTACCATACCTATTCAATCTGTATGCTGGGCAAATAATCCAAGAAGGTGGACCATATGAAGAATGCTGTATCAGGATTGGAGGAAAACTTATTAACAACTTGTGATAACAACTTTGTTCTCTGAAAGCAAAGATGATTTGAAATACTTACGAAGATCAAAGAATACAGCCTTCAGTATAAATTATGTGAGCTCTGGTGGCATATTATTGCCTAAGGTATTTAACTGCTAACCAGAAGGCTGGCAGTTCAAACCCACCAGCCACTCCTTGGAAGGAAGACTGGGTAATCTACTTCCGTAGCCTCGGAAACCCAAGGAGGGGTTGCTATGAGTCGGATTCGACTCTACAGCAGTGAGGGTTTTTTTTGTTTATTTTGGTTTAGTATAGATTACATCTCAACATAGAGAAAACAAATTCTCACAACTGGGCCAGTAAGCAATATTATGATAAATGGAGAAAAGATTGAAGTTGTCAGGGGTTTGATTTTATTTGGATCTGCAATCAACACTCATGCAAGCAGCAGTCAAGAAATCAGATATCTTATTGCACTGGGCAAATAAGACCTCTGCAAAAGACCTCTTCAAAGTGTTAAAGAACAAAGGTATCACTTAGAAGACTCAGGTGTGCCTGCCCTAAGCCATGTTTTTTTTTTTTTTTTTCCAACTGTCTCCTATGCATGTGAAGGCTGGACAATGAAAAAGAAGTGGAAGAATTGATGCATTTGAGTTGTGATTTTGGGGAGGAATACTGAATACTGAAAATACCACCACGGACTGCCAGAAGAATGAACAAATCTGTTAGGAAGAAGTGCAGCTCATGTATGTAGGCAAAAGGAAAAAGTTGGCAGTTGACATTTCTACATACGTATTTGTATGAGCTGTAAGACTGCCCATAAATATAATAGCTAACAAGGGGCAAAGTTATGATAACTTCTTAGGCACAGTCAACCACCCTGAAGAAGTGAGTAGTTGGACCTGTGGGCTCAGAACCATGGTCCCAGGGGACATCAAGCTCAAGTGGCATAAAATACTACACAAAAACATTGGTGGCATAGTGCCTAAGACATTTGACTGCTAACCAGAAGGCTGGCAGTTCAAACCCACCAGCCACTCCTTGGAAGGAAGGTTGGGCAATCTACTTCCGTAGGGATACCTCCTCAGAAAGCCAAGGAGGGGTCGCTATGAGTCAGATCCGACTCCATGGCAGTGAGTTTTTATATGCTGGTGTCTTAAAAGCTTGCAAGTGGCCTTCTAGATGCAACAGTGGGTGTTCTGGTTACCTAGTGCCACTCTGACAAGAATATACCACAAATGGGGTGGCTTAAACAAACAGGAGTTCATTCTTACAATTTGGAGGCTTTAAGTCCAAGTTCAAAATGCCAAGCTCTAGGGGCTGGGTGAAAAGCCCCTCAATCTTGGGGTCCAGCTCTGCCTCCTGCTCCTGGCCCACTGGAGCTAGAGGGTTTTCTTCACTCAGACAGCTGCTGGCTGCTGAGGCTGAAAAATGGCTGACAAGTAAAAAGACAGTCCTGATGTTACCAAATCACATGGCAGGCCATTAATTCACATCTATTGTAAGTCCCAAGGTTGGCAGAGCATGGCAAGCTGCTGAACAACAACACAGCTACATGCAGGGTCCAAGTGTGCCATAAGCTAGCTACTATCCCCAAGGCTCCTCCTTTTACACAGGAAACAGATCACATCCCAAAGGCAGCTACTCAGCTGGATCCTGCCATGGAGTTGATTTGCCAGGCTCATCATGGGGCATAACTACCACCAGCTGTCCAGCCACTCAACCAGGCCCAGCCAAGTTGACACACAAACATAACTACCGCAGTGGGTCTCTCCTCATCCAGAGCAAAGAAGAATGAAGAAAACCAAACACAAATGGAAACAATTAGTCCAAAGGACTAGTGGACCATGTGAACCCCAAGCTATATTACCATGAGACCAAAAGAACTAGATGGTACCTGGCTACCACTGTCAAACACTCAGAAAGGGATCAGTGCAGGAGATCCTGGATAGAGTGGGAGAATAATGTGGAACAAAACTCAAAATCATAGAAAAGACCAGGTTTACTGTTCAGATGGAGCCTGGTGAGATCCCTGAGACTATGCCCTACTTACCCTTTAGATCTGGAATTGAACTCACTCCTGTGGCTTCCAGCCAAATAACAGACAAGTATATAGGGTGAACATTTACATCAGGTAGATACACTCTTTAGAAGGATCAATCATAGGAGAATGGTTAGGCACTATTTGCACAAGGAGATAGCTTAGGGGGGCAGGAATGCATAAGAAAGAAGGACACGGGGAAGAGGTAACTACTGGGAGGAAGTGAGAAGGGAGCTGTTACATTGTGGGAAATTGCAGTCATTATGTCATGAAACAAAATGTGTATGAACTCCTCCTGTATGGAAAATGAATTTGCTCTGTAAAGTTTCACCCAAATCCCAATAAAAATTAAAAAGAAGAAGGCAGCCAAAACACTCCCTAGAAGTGAGAATGTCCAGAGTTCATCTCATGTGTTTTGGTCATGTTATCAGAAGGGACCAATCCCTGGAGAAGGATATCATGCTTGGTAACATAGAGGGTCAGTGAAAAATGGGATGGAGTGACACAGTGGCTGCAGTGATGGTTCCAAGCATGTTGTTGTTGTTATGTGCCGTTGAGTCAGCCCCGACTCATAGCGACCCCTTCTTGGGTTGCCGAGGCGGTATCACTACGGAAGTAGATCGCCCAACCTTCCTTCTGAGGAGTGGCTGGTAGGTTTGAACCACCAGCCTTCTGGTTAGCAGTCAAGTGCCTTAGGCACTACGCCACCAGAGCTCCCAGGTTCCAAGCACAGCAGAGATTATAAGGATGGTTCAGGACTGGGCAATGTTTCCTTCTGTTGTATGCAGAGTCTCTATGAGTCAGAGCTGACTCTATAGCACCTAACAACAACAACACAGAAGACTTCCTATTTTTAATTCTTTTTAATAAATGGAATTATTGGGGGAAAAAGTATTTCCTCTGAAAAGATAGTTGTGTTCTAATTTCATATTTTACTGACAAATCAAACATTCTGTGAGACCATGGGCCATTCACTTTGGCTCTCTGGGGCTTAGGGCTTTAATTTGTCAGATGCCTCCCTCCCCTCTCAGGGTTGTGTGAGGATCAACCTAATAACAGATATGAAAGGACTTTGAAGAGTATGGTGTTCCATTTGATTTACTAGGATGTTCCATATGATTTATAATTAATAATTTATTTTAACTACAGTTTCTCTTGCAAGACTATCCATGTCCTTGATTTTTCTCCTGGGATCACTTAGGGAAAATTAAAAACAAAACAAAACTATTACTTCCCTTCACTCTTAGCAAAATAACAATTTATAATTTTGGTAAAAGATACCACCCTCCATTTGGTTATCCAAGTCATCCTGGGTGCCTCCCATGAGCTCTTGATTTGACTATGCTAATTGTCTCTGGTCTGATCTCCTAGTCTGCTCTTTCTTCCCCAAATGTGTTCACAGCACTGCCAGCCAGAGGGATCATTCTAAAACGCAAGGTTGGTCGAGCCATTCCTTAGCTCAGAATCCTTCAGTGTCTTCCCCTACCTTATACGATGAAGTTCAAGCTCCTTATCCTGGCACCCAAGACCTCCATGTTGAACTTTCAAGTCATGCCAGGCCGTTCCACATCTCTTTGATTTTGCTTGTGCTGTCCTTTCTTCCAGGAACGCCCTTTCTAGTCAGTCTGCCTGACAACCCCTTGCAGAGCTTTTGAGGTTCAGCTCAGGAGTCAGCTCCTCAATGATGGCCTGCCCTTTGTAGAACTGCCCACACCCTCCTTTGTGCCACCCGTTCTCTCCTTCCACCATACTTTAATAACATCACATGTGGTCATGCAATTTTCTGATTCCTTATTGGACTCCCTCACTAGAGTAAAAACTTCTTAACAGTTTATGAGTCTCATATTAAGATATGAATCCCAGGACCTAATACTATGCCCAGTTGATATTAGATGCTGGGTAAATTCTTGTTGAATAAATGAAAAAATTTGTGTAATATTTTAACATCCAGAGGGTTTTTATTATACTGTTCCATTTGATCCTTTTTGATCATTGTGGGGAGGAGAGGGCAGGTATTATTGTTGCCATTTAATGGATGAAGAAACTGAAACTCTAAGTAATTCAATTTGTAAGTGGCAAAACAAGGACTTGAGCCCAGATTTTCTGAGAAGAAAACAAACAAATACTGTAGCAGACACTATTCTCACTACACCAAAATCCTCTCAGACAGCTACCGGTTCAGAATGTCCCTCCCTTGGCTGCTGTTTGCTTTTGCTTCCAATAACCAGCACTTGAAATTCTTCTGAGGTGGATAGTCCCCAGGCTACTGGAATGGCTTAGTCCTTTTCCCAGTCCTTAGCAAATGACATAATTTGTTGTGGTCCACACAAATGAAAACCTTTGCATAGTCAATAAAACACAGATAAACATCTTTCTGGTGTTCTTTGCTTTCAGCCAAAATCCATGCGACATCAGCAATGATATCCCTCATTCCAAATCCTCTTCTGAATCCAGCTTGCATTTCTGGAAGTTTCTTGTCAAACAATATATTGCTACAAGCTTTTTTTTTTTTTTTTTTTCCAATTGTGATTTGGGTGAAAGTTTACAGAGCAAATTCACTTTCCATACAGCAGTTCACACACACTTTGTCTCATGACATTGACTACAATTTACCACAATGCAACAGCTCCCCTCCCACTTCCTCCCAACAGACACCTCTTCCCTGTGTCCATCTCTCCATGCATTCCTGCCCCCTGAGCTGTCTCCCTGTGCATAAACAGCCTTTTTTTCTCCCATGATTGTTCTCTCACAGGAGTGTGTCTACCTAATGTAAATGTTCACCTCATACACCTGTCTTTTGTTTGGTTGCAAGCCACAGGTATGAGTTCAATTCCAGACCTGTAGGGCAGCTAAGGGCCATAGTCTCAGTGGTTCCACCAGGCTCTATCAGACCAGCAAACCTGGTCTTTTTCTTTTTTTTTTTCTCAAATGATTTTGAGTTTTGTTCCACATTTTTCTCCTTCTCTATCCAGGATCTCCTACATAGATCCCCCTCTGAGTGGTTGACAGTGATAGTGGGCATATCTTCCTTGCCTGGGGATGGAATTTGTCCTTTTGAATTCCCTTAGGGATCAGGTTACCCTTCCTAGGACTTTGCCTAAAATCCCCTCCTTCCTTGACTTCTTCCCAGTCCTATTTCCCCTATACCCTTATGGACTTCTCCTTAGAGCATTTCCTTAATCAATCCCTTACCCAGGAACCCTAATCTCAGAGCCTGCTTCTGGGGAGCCTCATTAAAGACATTCAGCTAAGCATTTAGTGACCCTATATACAACAGAAGGAGCTCTGGTAGCATAGTGGCTAAAACACTTGACTGCTAACCAGAAGGCTGGTGGTTCAAACCCACCAGACACTCCTCGGAAGGAAGGTTGGCCAATCCTACTTCCGTAGTGATACTGCCTTGGAAACCCAAGGAGGGGTTGACTCGATGGCACATAACAACAACAACAACAACATGTACAACAGAACAAAATAATGCCTGGTTCTGTGCCATCCTCATAGTTGTTGCTGTTTGAGCCCATTGTTACAGCCGCTGTGTCAGTTCATCTTGTTGAGGGTCTTTCTCTTTTTCTCTGACCCTCTACTTTACAAAGCATGATGTCTTTTTCCAGGGACTGGTCCCTCTTGATCAATGTTCAAAGTGCATGAGATGAAGTCTCACCATCTTTATTTTTTTGGTAGCCCGCCATATATTCAATATTCTTCACCAACACCATAATTCCAATGCATCAATTCTTCTTTGGTCTTTGTGGTAGTTATGTTTGTGTGTCAACTTGGCTGGGCCTGGTTGAGTGGCTGGGCAGCTGCAGGTGGTTATTCCTCATGATGAGACTGGCAATCAACTCCATGGTGGGATGAACCACAAGCAGCTGAGTAC
This sequence comes from Orycteropus afer afer, assembly GCF_000298275.1. Taxonomy (NCBI): domain Eukaryota; kingdom Metazoa; phylum Chordata; class Mammalia; order Tubulidentata; family Orycteropodidae; genus Orycteropus; species Orycteropus afer. The sequence continues at coordinate 13,843,880 of NW_006921618.1, read as the reverse complement.
CTGCTTTGAGTATGTGGTCTGCTTCCCATATATAAGAAGCAGCTTTGGGAATGGTCTCTGTCTTATGGCACCTTAAACCCTGCATATAACCATGTCGTTGTTCAGCAGCCTGCCATGCTCTGCTGACCTTGGGACTTACAATGGACTTGAATTAGTGGCCTGCCATGTGATTTGGTAATATTGGGACTGTGCCTTTTTACTTGTCAACCTTGGGCTTGGCAGCCTCAGCAGCCAGCAGCTGTCTGAGTGAAGAAAAGCGTCTAGCTTCAGTGGGCCAGGAGCAGGAGGCAGAGCTGAAGCCCAAGCTCGAGAGGCTTTCACCCAGCCCCTAGAATCTGGCACTTTTAACTTGGACTTAAAACCGTAAGAGAATACTCCAAACTGTAAGAGAATAAACTCCTGTTTGTTAAGGCCATCCCATCTGTGGTATATTCTTGTCAGAGCAGTACTAAGTAACTAGAACAGTCTTCTTTATATATTCATTATCCAGCTTTCACATGAATATGAGATAAATGAAAATACCCTGGCGGTGGATCAGTCACACCTTGGTCCTTAAGGTGACATCTTTGCTTCTGAATACTTTAAAGAGTTTTCTTTTGCAGCAGATTTTCCCATATTGAAAAAAATCAAATAAAAAAGTAATTTGATTTCTTAACTGCTGCTTCCATGGACATTGATTGTGCATCCAAGTAAAAGGAAATCTTTGACAACTTCAATGTTTTCTGTTTATCATCATGCTGCTTATTGGCCCAGTTATAAGGATTTTTTTTTTTAATGTCAAGGTATATTCCATACTGAATATAGTTTTTGATCTTCAGCAGTAAATGCTTCAAGTCCTCTTCACTTTCAGCAAGCAAGGTTGTATCATCTGCATGTCGCAGTTTGTTGATGAGTCTTCCTCCAGTTCTGTGGTTGATGAGTCTTCCTCCGGTCCTGATACAATCTTCTTCTTCATACAGTCCAGTTTCTAGGATTATTTGCTCAGCACACAGATTGAATAAGTATGGTGAAAGGATACAACCCTGACACACATCTTTCCTGATTTAAAACCATACAGTATTCCCTTGTTCTTTTCAAATTACTGCCTCTTGGTTTATGTACAGGTTCTTCATGAGCACAATTAAGTGTTCTGGAATTCCCTTTCTTTGCAATGCTATCCATAATTTGGTATGATCCACATAGTCAAATGCCTTTGTATAGGCAATAAAACACAGGTAAGTATTTTTCTGGTATTCTCTACTTTCAGCCAAGATCCATCTGACATCAGAATACTACTGAAGGAGCCCTTGGTGACACAGTGGGTTAAACACTCAACTGCTAATCAAAAGGTTGCCAGTTTGAACCGAGCACCTGCTCTGTGGGAGAAAGATGTGGCAGCCTGCTTCTGTAAAGATCTACAGCCTTGTAAACTTCATTTGGTACTTCTATCCTGTCCTATAGGGTCACTACGAGCTGGAACGACATGATGGCAACAGTTCTGTAAAGATTACAACCTTAAAACCCTATGGGCCCGTTCAACTTTGTCCTGTAGAGTTATTACGAGGTGGAAGCAACTTAGCTTTTTGTTTTGTTTTGTTTGATCTGCATATCTGGTTTACTCACCAATTTCTGCATTTTTCAGTGATGTCAGATCAAGTGGTAAAAGCAGGTAAGAAAAAAACCTTCATCAAAACATCAAAATAGTATCTTTCTCCTACTATAGGATTCTTTCCTATTAACCATTAATCACTCTAACTTTAGACTACTTGACCTCCGGCAAGTTTCCTATACTCTCTGAATCTTAATTTTCTTATCTTTAAAGTAGGGAAATAAAATAATCAGAATATCTATCACATGAGTCACCCTTCCCCTGCCCCCAGTTCATGGCGGAATTGAACGTGGCTGTCATGTACAAAAGACAAGAAGGCTACAACCGAACCACAATTGTCTTCTACCCATCACATAGGATAAGTTAATGAAAAATACTTGGAATAGTGCTTGACTCAAGTGTGAACTCAGTAAGTGTCGGCCATTATTGTTTTATTGAATATACTGTGGACTGCCAGAAGAATGAACACATCTGTCTTGGAAGAAGCACAGCCAGAATGCTCCTCAGAAGCAAAAATGGCAAGACTTTATTCCATGCACTTTGGATATGTTGTTAGGAGGGACAAGTTCCTGCAGAAGGACATCACAGTGGGTAAAGTAGAGGGTCAGCCAAAAAGAGGAAGACCCTGAATGAGATGGATTGTCACAGTGGCTGCAACAATGAGCCCAAATATAGCAACAATAGTGAGAATGGCTCAGGACCATACCGTGTTTCGTTCTGTCATACATAGGGTCACTATGAATTGGAACAACAGCAACATTATTTTACTACTACTACTACTGCTTCTTATAGGAGCTCTGGTGGCATAGTGCCTAAGCCATTTGACTGCTGACCAGAAGGCTGGCGGTTCAAACCCACCAGCCACTCCCTGGAAGAAAGGTTGAGCGATCTACTTCCATAGTGATACCACCTTGGAAACCCAAGGAGGGGTTGCTATGAGTCAGATCCAACTCCATGGCACTGGTTGCATTCGTTGTGTTATTGTTTCTTATAAACAGGTCATGTGCTCCAAAAGACTGTTTGTAAGTCCTTTTGTTCGTATGTACATTTAAAATGCTCAACCAGACCTAGCTGGATAAAAACACTAGCACCGACTCACTCATTTAAGCCCCTGATATGACATACTAAGAAGGAGCTTGTTGCTCAGCTATCAATATTTTTATTTCTGATTCTCAGCCAATGCACTCATGTACAGCTACCACCTGCCTGTTAGTGGAGGCTTGCAGGTTGCTATGACGAACTTCCAGGCTGAGATGGACTAGAAAGAAAGGTCTGGCAGTCTGTTTCTGAAAATCAGCCACCCAAAACCCTTAGATCACGGTCATCAGATCCACACCCTATCACTGGATGGTAGAGGGCCAGGCAGCATCTTGTTTCGTTTTTCATGGGGTCACCATGAGTCAGGGGCTGACTAACAACAGCAACAAATGAGAAACAGCGAATTGTCCTCATAAGCCACAAAAGAAGAGTAAATTTCTCTTCCTTCTTGTGGTGACTCCTAGAGTTACCATTAGCACTAAATAAATCACAGACGTTTAGGAGTTCTGGTGGCCCAGTGCCTAAGGCATTTGACTGCTAACCAGAAGGCTGGGGGCTCAAACCCACCAGCCACTCCTCGGAAGGAAGACTGGGCAATCTACTTTTGTAGAGATTCTGCCTTGGAAACCCGAGGAGGGGTCACTATGAGTTGGGATAGACTCAAAGGCAGTGTGAGTCATGCATCGTCGTTGTCCCCCCTCCCACCCGGTCCCCAGTAGCACCAAATTTGCAAGGGTTCTTAGAGACCACTGAAGAGATCACACTTAATTCAGAGATTCCCAAGCTGGAGTTCCAAACTCCCACACCAGAGGAGGGGCTAATGAATATTTTCAAAATTTCAAAAAGTCTAGCTTAAATCATTTTATTACTTACAACAAAGGAAAACTATTTTCACATATTAACTATTTTATTTTTGAAATTGAAATATTTTAAAATTTATTTACAAAATTATTTTGTATTTCGTGTTAAAATCTTGTGCTTATTCTTTTTTTATTAATTTTTTTTATTGTGCTTTGGGTGCAAATTTACAGAGCAGAATTTGTTTTACATTCAATAGTTCATGTTCATTTGGTTCACTCCCTGGTTATCATTCCCAACCCTACTCTCCTCCCCTCCCTTCCCTGTAACCCCACCCCCACCTGTTGCCCTTCTTAAACTATGCACTCCTGTCTGTCCAACTTTCCCTTCACGTTAATGCTGCCCCTCTGGTGGCCATGGCCGATTGCTCCAAGGGGTGTATCTCCATAGAGTAGGTGGGTGCATCGCCCTGGGTTGAATGTTCTGCTTGTGAGTCTTACTACTGTTGGGCTGAGAGCCAGTCCTTGGGAGTGAGTCCCATCCCAGGCCTGAAGTGTATCCCAGGGCCATAGTCTTGGGGGTCCCACCAGACCCCATCTGACCAGTAATTCTGGTCATTATTGTGTTTTTGAATTTTGTTCCACATTTTTCCTCCCATTCTATCCAGAATCTCCAATTTTGATCCCTTCCCAAATGGTTGGCATTGGTAGCTGGGCACCATGTAGTTCTTCTGGTCTTGAGGTCCATCATATCCTTGGACTAATTGTTTCCAAATGCCCTTGATTTTCTTCACTCTTCTTTGCTTCAGATGAGAGGAGACCATTAGCTGCTTCTTAGATGGCCACTCGATGACCCCAGTCACTACTCACCAAAGTAAGTTGTGGAACAAGATTTTTATGTATTATGTTGGGCCAATTGAGCCTGGTGACCCCCAATACCATGGTTCTGAGTCGGCAGGCCTGGTGGCTCTCCCTTCCAAGGTGTTTGGCTATCTCTGAGGGATCACTCCAACTCTGTCTTCTGTTACTTCTGTAATGATTGTGGTTATTTTGTATGACTAGTCCCAATGCAAGATTATCTTCAGCTAAATCTATCATTGATCTAGGGTACATTCTTGTTTGCTGACCCCCCATCTGATCTTCTCAGTTGTCTATGCATTTATCTGTAGTCTGGTGACTGGTGTTAGTGGTAATGCAGTATTGTGCATATACTGGTCTTAGCCTCTGTCATCTATCTATTAAATATTTTAAAAGAGCTCTAGTGGCACAGTTGGGGCTGACTCGATGGAAAATAACAACAACAACAACAACTAGTGGCACAGTGGCTAAGGCATTCAGCTGCTAACCAAAAAGTTCAGTGGTTTGAACCCACTACCTGCTCTGCAAGAGAAAGATGAGACAATCTGCTTCCCTAAAGATTTACAGCCTTGGAAACCCTTTGGGACAGTTAGTTCTACTCTATCCTTCAGGGTTGCTATGAGTCAGGATCTACTCAATGGCAGTGGGTTTGGTTTGGTTTAAACTATTTTCATTCTCATAATAACTCTTTGAGGTAAGTACCATGTTATCATTCCCATTTACAAATGAGGGAGTTAATGCACAGAGATATTGAGTAACTTGCCCAAGGGAGCACATAGCACAGATGAGTTTGAACTTACACTTAACTACCCTGCTGTATGGTTGCAGTAGTACTAACCCTATTTTCCCAACACCTTCTATGTTACAGACTTCAAGCTAAGCAAAACAAAGAAGAACAACAAAACCAGATGCCAAGTCAAGTAGATTCCTTCCAACTCATGGCAATCTATGACCCCCATGTTTCAGAGTAGAACTGTGCTCCATTCAGAAACAGATCACCAGGCCTTTCTTCCAAGGTACTTCTGGGCAGATTTGAATCACCAAGATTTTGGTCAGTATTTGAGTGCTTAGGTTAGTAGCTGAGCACTTAACTGTTTGTCCCACTCATGGCAACCTAAGCTCACACTATACATCTTTGAAACTGAGCTGTATTTTTGCAGATGAAATAACTCATACTCAAAGGGTGACAGGGAAGATTTTAGGGATGATTGACACATTCACTATCTTGATTGTAAAGATGTTTTCACTGTCGTTAGTTGCTGTGGAGTCAATTGCAACTCATAAGACCCCATGTGTATGTTTACACATGTCAAACCTTATTAAATTGTGCTCCTTAAATACGTGCAATTTATCTCAATAAAAGTATCTCAATAAAACTGTTTTAAAAAACAATATAAAGATCATTTTATACTATTAGGCTGGCAAAAATTAGAAACCTAGGTAATGCTAAGTTTTAGCTATGCTGGGAATATATAGGGCCCCTGGTGGGACTGTAGACTGGAGAAGCCATTCTGGAGAGCAATTTGCCACTATATTGTCTGTCAAATTAATTATGCATATATCTTATATCATAGTAATTCTGCTCCTCACAAAAAATAATAATAATAAAAAACCAAACTCACTGCCTTTGAGTTGATTCCAACTCATAGCCACCACCATTGGGTTTTCAAGAGGATAAACCTTTGTGGAAGTAGATTACCCCATCTTCCTTCTGTGGAGCAGCTGGTGGGTTTGAACCACCAGCCTCCTGGTTAGCAGGCAAATGCCTTAGGCATTCCTTAAAGACATCATTAAGGAGACAGAGAGAGCTCCTTAATTCTGCTCCTAGTCTTAATACAGAATTCTATCATAATGAAAGTGCATAAAATCAAGGAATGAGAAAATCCAAAAAGATACAAGAGAGATTTTAAACTGCCTGATTTCAAGACTCACTATAAAGCTACAGAAATCAAAATAGTGTGGTATTAGAAAGACATGTAGATCAATAGAACAGAATAGAGTTCAGAAATATTGTGGTTAGGTGCTGTTGAGTTGGTCATGACCCATAGCAACCCAATACACAACAGAAGAAGAAAATGTTGCTTGGTCCTGCACCATCCTCACAATCTTTGCTTTGTTTAAGTTCATTGTTTCAGTCACTGTGTCAATCCAGCAGAGTTCAGAATAGAAATAGACACATGTATGGATGACTGACTTTTAACAAAGGTTCTGAGAAAGGATGGTCTTTTCAACAAATGGACTGGAACAACAGAATAGTGATAAGAAAACAAACAACCCTTGTCTTATACCTTGTAAAAAAAATTATTTGAAAAAAGTCAGAGACCTAATAGTAAAAGCTAAAACTTTAAAGCTTCTGGAAGAACACAGGAGAAAATCTTTGAGATCTTAGGGTTGACAAAGCTTTCTTAGAACTAAAAAGAAAAAAAAAAAAAAAAAAAAAACCACAAAAGAAAAACTTGGCAAATTGGATTTAATTAATAGTGAAATTTTCTGCTCATCTGAAGACATCATTAAGAAAATGAAAATGTGAGAGAACCACTACCATCAAGAAAGAAGATCTAGGAAGGGAGCACATCCTTTGGATCCAGAATCCCTGTACTAAGAACCTCCTAGACCCCGGAGAAAGAGAGAGCTGAAACACCAGAGATGACCAGAGACAGTGAGAAGCAGTGGCAGAAAAATGGTGGCAGTAGAAGCAGCAGAACCAGGAAACTGGCAGGAGATGCTGAAGTGGGCTTCCTGGCCCATGGAGCGAGAAAATTGAGTGCCTTTGGGCTAAAGCTTACTGGTAGAGTGGGGTGCCTCAGGGCACTTATCAGCAGAGCTAAAGATAAATTGTGCTCTTTAAATATGTGCAATGTATTGTATGTCAATTGTCTGAGCAATTATATGTCCTTGCCTGAGCAGGACAGAGGCTGGGCTGATCCAAGAGACCTGAGAGGCCAAGGACCAGAGGGAGACCTGCCTAACAGTGCAGCTGAGAAGAGGCTGTCCTGATCACAGAATTGTATCCTGAGTCATTTCTGATCCTGAATTATAACCTGATACTTCCCTAATAAACCCCATATCTAATGGACGGTCTACTTTAGAACCAGTTACAAATGCAAGATTCTGGTGAAGATTAACTCACATATCATGTGTTCTTGGTACACACATGCCTGAGGGAACACAGATACCATGCTGGACTTAGAATCAACTCCTCTTTGCAGAGGACAGTGGCTGTTTACTGGGTCAAGATCAAGGGGTCCTGGGCCCTTCTCTGCTCTGGGACAACCCTGACACAGCACAACTTAATGCCTATTGGGTCAAAAATCAGTAGGAAATGGAGATCTCATGTTACTCAGTGTTAGCAGAAGGATTTTGTTCATGGCGTTGTCATTCTAGGCACCAGGTTAATGGAGGCTCAATCTCAACTATCAACTTTGACTAGATCAGCTTTCAGTATTACTGTGGCAGGGGAAGAGAGTTGGAGAGAACAGCACCTGCAGTTAAGTGCTTCAGCCTGGGAAAGGCACACATCACATCAGCTCCCATCACACTGGGGAAAGCAAGTCAAATGGCCATGAATAATTTCAAGGAGGCGGGCAAGCCCTGTCCTTCTGTGTGCCTGGAAAAAGTGAAAGCTGTATCAGTGAACCCAATACCAGTAAATTTCAGCTCACTAATGCCTAGGATATCGCCCTTTATGCATTCCATTTCATTTTTGACAACTTCCAATTCTCCTAGATTTCATACATTCTACATTCTATTTATTTATTTATTTATTTATTTTTTTATTAGGATTTGGGTGAAGATTTACAGAGTAAATTCACTTTTCATACAGCAGTTCACATATACTTT
>NW_006921618.1:13824673-13834519 GCF_000298275.1 Orycteropus afer afer | reverse complement strand
CTTAAGTTTGACCCTAAATTTTCCTTGAGAAACTGTATAGTTCTAGGTTTCACATTTAAGTCTTTGATCCATCTGGAGTTTGTTTTTGTGTGTGTACATTCTATTTATTAATGAATGTTTGAAGCTTGCTCTTCCCATTTTGAGTCATGTCCCATCAGCAAATCGAGGTCCTGAAAGCTGTACCCCATCCATGTCATTAAGGTCGACTTGACTTTGATGAGGCAGCTCTTCTCCAGTCACATTTTGAGTGCCTTCCAACCTGAGGGGCTTGTCTTCCAGCACTATATTTGACAATGTTTCAATGCTATTCATAACATTTCCCAGTAATACATCAGACAGTGTTTCACTGCTATTCATAAGGTTTTCAGTGGCCAATTTTTTTCAGAAGTGGATTCCAGTCTGTCTTAGTCTGGAATCTCTGCTGAAACCTGTCCACCATGAAGTATCAGTGGCATAGCTTCTGGCATCACAGCAACATGCAAGCCACCATAGTGCGACAAACTGACAGACGAGTGGTGGAATGAAGTGTGCAAAGACCTGGAGTTAGAAGACCAAAAGGGAAAAACATGCTCAGCATTTCTCAAGCTGAAAGAACTGAAGAAAAAATTTGAGCCTCAAATTGAAATATTGAAAGATTTTATGGGCAAAATATTGAACAATGCAGGAAGCATCAAAAGAAGATGGAAGGAATACACAGAGTCGCTATACCAAAAAGAATCTGTCAACATTCAGCTATTTCAGGAGGTAGCATATGATCCAGAATCTACGGTATTGAAGGAAGAACTCCTAGCTGCACTGAGGGAACTGGCAAAAAACAAGTTCCAGGAATTGATGGAATACCCATTGAAATCTTTCAACAAATGGATGCCCTGCTGGAGGCGCTTACTCATTTGTGCCAAGAAATTTGGAAGACAGCTACCTGGCCAACTGACTGGAAGAGATTCACATTTGTGCCCATTGCAAAGAAAGGTGATTCAACAGAATGTGGAAATTATCAAACTATCGTGCAAGTAAAATTTTGCTAAAGATAATTCAAAAATGGTTGCAGCAGTATGTTGACAGGGAACTTCCAGAAATTCAAGCTGGATTTAGAAGAGGACGTGAAACAATGGACATCCTTGCTAATATCAGATGGATCTTGGCTGAAAGCAAAGAATACCAGAAAGATGTTTACTTATGTTTTATTGACTATGCAAAAGCATTTGATTGTGTGGATCATAACAAATTGTGGGCAACATTGAGAAGAATGGGCATTCCAGACCACTTACTTGTGCTCATGAGGAACCAAGAGGCTATACTTAGACCAGGAGGCTGGCATTCAAACAGGACAAGGGAGTACCGCATGGTTTAAAATCAGGAAGGCTGTGCATCAAGGTTGTATCCTTTCACCATACTTATTCAATCTGTATGCTGAGCAAACAATTTGAGATCCTAGATTATATGAAGAAGAACATGGCATCAGGACTGGAGGAAGACTCATTAACAATCTGCCATATGCAGATGACACAACCTGGCTTGCTGAAATTGAAGAAAACTTGCAGCACTTACTAATGAAGGTCAAAGACTACAGCCATCAGTATGGATTACACCTCAACATAAAGAAAACAAAAATCCTCACAACTGGACCAATAAGTAACATCACAAGTGGAGCAAAGATTGAAGTTGTCAAGGATTTCATTTCACTTGATCCACAATCAACATCCACGGAAACACAGTCAGGAAATCAGATGTCATACCGCACTGGGCAAATCTGCTGCAAAAGACCTCTTTAAAATAAGTGTTAAGGAGCAAAGATGTCACTTTGAGGACTAAGGTGTGCCTGCCCCAAGCCATGTATTTTCAATTGCCTTATATGCATCTGAAGGCTGGACATTAATAAGGAAGAATAAAGAAGAGTTGATGCCTTTGAATTGTGGTGTTGGCAAAGAATACTGAAAATATCATGGACTGCCAGAAGAACAAACAAATCTGTCCTGGAAAAAGTATAGTCAGAATGGCCAGACTTTGTCTCACTTCCTTTGGTCATGTAGTCAGAAGGGACATTCCCTGAAGAATGCTTGGTAAAGTAAGGGGTCAGTGAAAGAGGGGAAGACCCTCAATGAGATGGACCAACATGGTGGCTGCAACGATGGGCTCAAGCGTAGCAAGGATTGTGAGAATGGCACAGGACAGGGCAGTGTTTCGTTCTGTTGTCCACAGGGTCACTATGAGCTGGAGCTGACTCACTGGGCTCTAACAACCATAACAGCAACATAGATGGGCAGACAGGCTGAATGATCAGGTGTGTCTAGGCAAAAGAGAATAACCCATGACCATATATAAGATTGGCAGACAATATTTCTACAAACATATTTGTATGTGCTATAAGAATGCCCAAATACCATAATAGAGCTAACAAGGGGCAAAGTTATAATAACTTCTTGGTCACAGCCAGCCACCCTGAGGGAGCAAGTAGTTGGACCTGTAGGCTCAGTACCACGGTCACAGGGGACATAAAGCTCAATTCGCATAACATACTACACAAAAATGTTGTTCTACATCTTACTTTGGTGAGTAGCATCTGAGGTCTTAAAAGCTGGCAAGCGGCTATCTAGATGCAACAATCGGTTTCTCCTTGTTCAGAGCAAAGAATAATGAAGAAAACCAAAGACACGTGGAAATAATTAGTCCAGGGGACTAGTAGACCATGTGATCCTCAGCCTATATGACCATGAGACCAGAAGAAGTAGATGGTGCCTGGCTACCACGGTTAACCACTCAGAAAGGGGTCAGCACAGGAGATCCTGGATAGAGTAGGAGAGCAATGTGGAACAAAACTCAAAATCATAAAACAAAAGAAAAAGAAACAAAGAAAGACCAGGTTTACTGGTCTGATAGAACCTGGTGAGACCCCTGAGACCATGGCCCCTAGTTACCCTTCAGATCTGGAACTGAACTCATTCCCATGGCTCCCAGCCAAATAATAGGTATATAGAGCGAACATTTACATCAGGTAGATATACTCCTCAGAGTGATCAATCAAGGAAGAACAAAGGGCAGTATTTGCATAGGGAGATAACTCCGGGGGCAATAATGCATAGGAAAAAGGGACACAGGGAAGAGGTAAGTACAGGGAGGAAGTGGGAAAATAAATTTTTTTTTTTTTTTTTTAAAAAGAACAACGTTATCAGTGAATGACAATAATTCTTAACACAGCAAGAATGGACACTGACATGTCACCAACAAATACAGTGAGACATCTGAAATTGTAACAAGGAGATTGGGAAATGTCTGTAATGAATGGATTGGTTGGTTGGTTGGTTGGTTGGTGGTTGCTCTTGAGTTGATTCTGACTTATGGCACCCATGTGTTTACAGTAAAACTGCTCTTGCAAAAAGGGCATGGGGGAGACATCATCTGATCTCCTCTAATTTTACGAGGAGAGAAAATCACCACCAGCAGCCCAAGGCTAATTCCTATGAGGCAGAAAGCAGACAAAACACCACCCTTCAACTTTTTATGAATTCTGACATCAATCATGCACTCTCTATTTCTCTGCTGCTTTCCATATTTGTTGCAATGGCCACACAGAACTCAAAGACAATACTCACGATTATGGGGTTTATTAGGGAAGTAACAGGTTACAATTCAGGTTCACGAACACTCAGGCTACAATTCTTTGATCAGGACAGCCTTCCCTCAGCCTTGCCCAAAGGCATACCTCTCTTTGGCTTTTGGCCTCTTGGTCTGGCCTCTGCTTTGTTTGGGCAAGTATTATAGAAGCTCTTTTAGCTCTGCCAATAGGTCTACCCCACTCCCTCTGCAAACTTCCATTCCAAAGGCACTCAGCTATCTTGCTCTATGGGCTGGCAAGCACACCTCTCTGTCCCCTGCTGGTCTCGGATCTTTTGCCTCTGCTTCTGTGGTCTCTCTGCCATCTTTAGCCATCTCAGTGCAGGGATCTAGGGTCCGAGGACACACTCCACTTCTGCTTCTTCTACCTTGATGGTAGTGAGATCTCCTTTTTCTGCCTGTGGGATGGCTCATTTTAAGCCCAGCGGATGGCAAAACTGACTAATCCCCACATTAGGGTTCCATATACCTTATTTTCATGGTCCCACCCCCACAAGGGTGCCAGGTACCTTATTTACATTACTAACAAGCTATCCAGGAGCTCTGGTAGCTTAGTGCCTGTAGTAGTTATGTTTGTGTGTCAACTTGGCTGGGTCTGGTTGAGTGTCTGGGCAGCTGGTGGTAGTTATTCCCCATGATGAGACTGGCAATCAACTCCATGCTGGGATCTACTGTAAGCAGCTGAGTAGCTGCCTTTGGAATGTGGTCTTCTTCCTGTATATAAAGAGAAACCTTGGGAAAAGTCTCTAGCCTATGGCACGCTTGGACCCTGCATGTAGCCATGTCGTTGCTCAGCAGCCTGCTATGCTCTGCTGACCTTGGGACTTATAATGGACTTAAGCCAATGGCCTGCTGTGTGGTTTGGTAACATTGGGATTGTGCCTTTTTAATTGTCAACCTTGGGGCTTCTCAGCCTCAGCAGCCAGCAGCTGTCTGAGTGAAGAAACGCCTCTAGCTCCAGTGGGCCGGGAGCAGGAAGCAGAGCTGGACCCAGGGTTGAGGGGCTTTCACCCAACCCCTAGAGTCTGGCACTTTGAACTTGGGCTTAAAGCCTCCAAATTGTAAGAGTAAACTCCTGTTTGTTAAGGCCATCCCACTTGTGGTATATTCTTGTCAGAGCAGCACTAGGTAACGAGAACAGTGCCTAAGGCACTTGACTGCTTCCTTCCTCCTCGGAAGGAAGGTTGGGCAATCTACTTCCATAGTGATACGGCCTCAGAAACCCAAGGAAGGATCGCTATGAGTTGGGTCCAACTCTACGGCACATAACAACAAGCTATCCAATCCTCTTGGTAGGCCGCAAAGCACCTCCCACTTACATACCCAGTCATCTGATGGGAGTCATAAAGATCATGGCTAGAATAGCCATACTAAGTAATTCACTGCACCACAGCTTTATAGGGTTTTCAAGTCTGTGACCTCTTGGAAGCACCAGGCCTGCCTTCCAAGGTGCCTCTGGGTTGGTTCAAACTGCCAGACTGTCAGTTAGTAGTCAGGAGCTTAATGGTTGGCTTCACCCAGGGACTCTGATGAATGAAAAAGAACACTAACTTAGGGTCAAACAGTTTAGGTTGGAGTTTGATTGAAATTTTCTATCTAGATGTAGGCAAGGAATCTTTGAGAATTCTCATATGTAACAACAGAGACAAAAATATTTATCATGCAGGGTCTGTATGTGGTTTAAGTGAAACCATGTATGTGAAATTACATTATATGTTTATAAAAGCTTATAGTTTTTGAGTTTTCTTTCTCTTTCTGCTTATACCCAAAACCAAATCTGTTGCTGTTTAGTCAATTTGGACTCATAGTGACCCTATAGGACAGAGTAGAACTGTCCTATAGCAGTCCCTAGGTTGTAACTTTTGCAGAAGCAGACTGCTACATCTTTTCCTCACAGAGTGGTTGGTGGGTTTGTACCACTGACCTTTTGGTTAGCAGTCAAGCGTTTAACCCCTGCACACCCAAGCTCCTCCTTCTATTTATAGAGAACTTTAATATCAGTAAAAACTCCTGTCAGTTTCTGGGTTGAGCTTTGGGAAGACATTCATTCCCTAAGCCTACCCTTGACCTCTTTTCTTTATTCTGCCCCTGCTATGCTATCCCAAAACGTAGGTGGATGATAGGAATCTTTCTGGTTTTTCAAAAAGTCTTCTTGTGGGGAGATGCTCCCATTTCTTTCATTTGTAGTTTAATTTCATATTTGTCTTAGTGGTCTATTTCTCCACATATCATGTAAACATTTGGATTCTGTAAAGGTTTTGGTAAGGAGTGCTTTCTGAACTATACAAGAGGAGCAGGTGGGCTGGTATAGTGGCAGATTCTCCTGCCTGGAAGTCGGAAGATCTGCATCCTGTTCAGGGTTCTTCTACTGTTATGGGCTGAATTGTGTCCTCCAAAAAGATATGTTGAAATTCTAATCCCTGTACTTGTGAACGTGACATTGTTTAGAAATAGGTTCTTTGAAGAGGCTATCAGTTAGGTTAACATGAAGTCACACTGGAGTAAGGTGGATACTAATCCAATGTGACTGCTACCTTTGAAAAAGAGAAGAGATGTGGAGACAAGGAAACAGAAGAAAGACATCCATGTGAAGATGCTTCCATAAGCAAAAGAATGCCAAGAAACCCCTAGGGCTACCAGAAGCTGGAAGAAACTAGGAGACATCTTCCCTTAGAGTAGACACAGACATTAGGTCCCTGCTTACACCATGAATTCAGATTTCTAGCCTCTAGAAATGATACAATAAATTTCTGTCCTTATAAGTTAAAAAGAAAGAAAAGAAAAAGAAAAAGCAAGCCACAGACTGGGGGAAAATATTTTTAATATATATTTCTGACAAAGGATTTGTATGCAGAATATGTAGAGTTCTTAAGGTTAATAGTAAGGCAAACAACACATAATGCAGTGAGTTACTTAATATGGTCCATCTAGCCACAGGCTTTGCGACTCCAGATGACTGTGTGAGACTATGCAAATGTGAGGTGCTTGAGGCCCACCAAAGGGACTGGATGGCTTGCTAATAACATAAATAAGGTGCATGGCACCCCCTTATGGGGGGGGGCGGTGTTAGGTGCCATTGAGTTAGGTCCGACTCATAGCAACCCTACGTGCAGCTGAACGAAACACTGCCCCGTCCTGCTCCACCCTCACAATCCTTGCTGTGCCCATTGTTGCAGCCACAGTGTCACTCCATCTCGTTGATGGTTTTCCCCCTTTTAACTGACCCTCTACTTACCAAGCATGATATCCTTCTCTAGGAACTGGTTCCTTTTAACAACATGACCAAAGAAGGTGAGATGAGGTCTGGCCATTCTCATTTCTAAGGAGCATTCTGGCTGCACTTCTTCCAGGACAGATTGGTTTGTTCTTCTGGCAGTCCATAGAAATGTCAGTATTTTTTGCCACACTGGAGTAGGGTGGATCCTAGTCCAAAATGACTGATGTCTTTTAAAAATTCAAAGACATCAACTCTTCTTCAGTCTTCCTTATACATTGTCCAGTTTTCACATGCATATGAGGTGACTGAAAATACCGTGGCTTGGGTTAGATGCACCTTAGTCTCCAAAGTGACATCTTTGCTCCTTAACACTTATTTTAAAGTGGTCTTTTGAAGCAGATTTGCCCAGTGCAATGTTGTTGTTGTTGTTGTTATTTGCCGTCGAGTCGGCCTCGACTCATAGTGACCCCTCCTTGGGTTTCCGAGGCAGTATCACTACGGAAGTAGGATTGCCCAACCTTCCTTCTGAGGAGTGGCTGGTGGGTTTGAACCGCCAGCCTTCTGGATAGCAGTCATGTGCTTTAGGCACTATGCTACCAGTGCAATAGGATGTCTTATTTCTTGTTTACTGCTTTCATGGGTGTTGATTGTGGATCCAAGTAAAATGAAATCCCTGACTTCAATCTTTGTTCCTTCCATTTGTCATGATATGGCTTATTGGTCCAAGTGTGAGAATTTTTGTTTTCTTTATGTTGAGGTTTCATCCATACTGAAGGCTGTAGTCTTTGATCTTCACCAGTGAGTGGTGCAAGCCTTCACTTTCAGCAAGCCAGGTTGTGTTATCGGCATATGGCAGGTTGTTCATGAGCCTTCCTCCAATCCTGATGCCACACTCTCCTTCATATGGTCCAGCCTCTCAGATTATTTGCTCAGCATACAGATTGAATACGTATGGTGAAAGGATACAGTCTTGACACACAGTATTTCTGATTTTATCCTGTTGTTCTGTTTGAACAGCCTCTTGGTCTATGTACATGTTCCTCATGAGCACAAGTAAGTGTTCTGGAATCCCCATTCTTTGCAATGTTATCCATAAGTTGTTATGATCCACACAGTCGAATGCCTTTGCATAGTCAATAAAACACAGGTAAACATCTCTCTAGTATTCTTTGCTTTCAGCCAAGATCCATCTGACATCAGCAAGGATACCCTTTGTTCTACATCCTTTTCTGAATCCAGCTTAAATTTCTGGAAATTTATTGTCAATAAGCTTCTGCAACCACTTTTGAATTATCTTCATCAAAATTTTACTTGCTTGTGATATCAATGATATTGTTCAATAATTCCCACATTCTATTGAATCACCTTTCTTTGGAATGGGCACAAATATGGATTTGTTTCGGTTGGTTGGCATAAATTTCTTGCCATAAATGAGTAAGTGTCTCCAGCAACCATTTGTTGAAAGATCTCAATGGGTATTCCATTCCATTATTTCCTGGAGCCTTGTTTTTTGCCAGTTCCTTCAGTGCAGCTTTGACTTCTTCCTTCCATACCATTTGTTCTTGTCATATGCTACCTCCTGAAATGATTTAATGTCAACGAATTCTTTTTAGTACAGTGACTCTGTGTATTCCTTCCATCTATTTTTTTTTTAATGCTTCCTGCACTGTTCAATATTTTGCCCATAAAATCCTTCAATATTACAATTGAGATGTGAGTTTTTTCTTCAGGTCTTTAAGCTTGAGAAATGCTGAGCATGTTTTTCTCTTTTGGTTTTCTAACTCCAGGTCTTTGCACATTGCATTATAATATTTTACTTTGTCTTCTCCAGCTTCCCTTGGAAATCTTCTGTTCAACTCTTTTATTTCATCATTTCTTCCATTCGCTTTAGTTACTCTCTATTCAAGAGCAAGTTTCAGAATCTCTTTTGACACCCATTTTGGTCTTTTCTTCTTTTAAAGACATTTCACTTTCTTTGCGTATGATAGGAATGTCATCCACACCTTGTCTGGTTTTCGGTCATTGGTGTTCAATGCATCAAATAGATTCTTCAGATAGTCTCTAAATTCAGGTGAGATATATATAATCAAGGTCAAATTTTGGCTGTCATAGACTTGTTTCAATCTTGTTCAGCTTCAACTTGAACTTGCATATGAGCAATTGAAAGTGTGTTCCACAGTCAGCTCCAGCCTTGTTTTGACTGATGATATTGAGCTTCTCCATCACCTTTTCCACAGATGTATTAGATTTGGAAGAGTCAGCTGCAAGGATCAGGTGAGGAGAGGGAACCCAGGCCCAGGCCCAGCCCCACAAGCGACAAGGTGGGAAAGCAGGAAAAGGACAGAAAAGGTGAAGGGGACCGGGACAGAGAAAGGAGTCAGCCACAGGGATCCAGGTGAGGGTGGCTGGAGAGGTTTCCAACAGCTAAGGGAGACAAACTTGTCTGTCGGTTTGTCCTACTGTGGGGACATGTTACTGTGAGTCTTGAGGCTGTGCCACTGGTGTTTCAAACCCAGTGGGGTGCACATGGTGCACAGGTATCAGCCTGGCTTGCAGACTGAGACAGACTAGGAAAAAGGAAGAGGCCATCTACTTCTCAAAGAATTGGCCAGGGAAAACCTATAAATAGCAGAGAAACACTGTCGGATACATTACTGTACAACTTTATGAATAGTCCAGAAACAATGTCCAATACAGAGGAGGAAGATGAGTCACTTAGCTTAGAAAGCTCTCAAAGTAGGACTGGGCAAGAGTTGTATTATCAGAGTAAAACCAGCCTTACTCATATGCATAAGGTATAGCTTTCGAGACCTCCATTTGCATGGCACCACTCAAAATGAGGAAAAACAGCGGCAAACATCCATTAATAATTGGAACATGGAATGTACAAAGTATGAATTCAGGAAAATTGGAAGTTGTCAAAAATGAAATGGAACGCATAAAGATTGATATCCTTGGCATTAGTGAGCTGAAATGGACTGGTTTTGGCCATTTTGAATCAGACAACCATATGATCT
>NW_006921618.1:13819309-13822338 GCF_000298275.1 Orycteropus afer afer | reverse complement strand
GGCCAGACTTTGTCTCACCTATTTTGGTCATGTTGTCAGAAGGGACCATTCCCTGGAGAAGGATGTCATGCTTCATAAGGTGGAAGGTTGATGAAAGAGGGGAAGGCTCTCAACGAGATGGATTTGATTGACATGATGGCTATGACAATGGGCTCAGGTATAGCAAGGATCATGGAGTTGGCATGGGATCGGGCGGTCTTTTGTTCTGCTGTGCATGGGGTCGCTATGAGTTGGAAATGACTTGACGGCACCCAACTACACCAACTCGGTATGCCAAGAGATTTGGAAGACAGCTACCTGGCCAACTGACTGGAAGAGATCCATATCTGTACCCATTCCAAAGAAAGAGGATCCCACAGAATGTGGAAATTATCGAACAATATCATTAATATTGCACACAAATAAGACCTTACTGAAGATAATTAAAAACCGGTTGCAGCAGTATATTGACAGAGAACTTCCAGAGGTGGAAGCTGGATTCAGAAGAAGACGTGAAACAAGATAGATAACAAGATAATGTGGAACGTTAGATTTGACTCCTGTCCATCAGGTGACGTACACATGAATAGCCACATTGCTAAAAAAGGGTATTTGCAATTAATAAGTCATTGGTCTTGTAAAATTCTATCATGCAATTTCTGAGATCATTTCTATTGTTAAGGCCATGTTTTCCAACTACCAATGCTTTTTCTTTGTTTACAACTTCTGCATTCCAATCACCAGTAATAATCGATACATTTTGATGGCATGTTTGGTCAATTTCTTAATCTTTGGCTTTAGTGGTTGATGCATAAACTTGAATAATAGTAGTATTAACTGATCTTCCTTGTAGGAGTATGGATATTGTCCTATCACTGACAGTCAGGATAGATCTTGAAATGTTCTTTCTGACAATGAATGTGATGCCATTCCTCTTCAATTTGTCATTCCCAGCATAGCAGACCATTTGATTGTCTGATTCATAATGGCCAAAACCAGTCCATTTCAGCTCACTAATGCCTAGAATAGGAGCTCTGGTGGTGTAGTGCCTAAGGCATTTATTTGACTGCTAACTAGAAAGCTGGCAGTTCAAACCCACCAGCCACCCCTCAGGAGGAAGACTGGGCAATTTACTTCCATAGAGATAACACCTCAGAAACCCAAGGAGGGGTTGCTATGAGTCAGAATCGACTCAACAGCAGTGAGTTTGATTTTTGGTTTTAATGTCTAGGATATTGATCTCTATCCATTCCATTTCAGTTTTGACAACTTCCAATTTTCTTAGATTCATACTTTGTGCATTCCATGTTCCAATTATTAATGAATGCTTGAGCTGTTTCTTCCCATTTTGAGTCATGCCCCAGCAGCAAATGAAATTCCTGAAGCTTTATTCCATCCATGTCATTACAGTCAGCTCTACTTTGAGGAGGCAGCTCTTCCCAAGTCTTATTTCGAATGCCTTCCAACTTGAGGGCCTCATCTTCTGGCACCATATCAGACAATGTTTCACTGCTATTCATAAGGTTTTCAGTGGCCATAATATTGTCTGTGAGTTCTATGTGGACATTGCAACAAACTGTCAAACCCAGCAGAGAGGTAGAGAGTGCCATGGGAAGGAGAGTTGGTGTCAGAATTGGTAGAAAGGTTGGAAGGTGGAGGCATATCTGACTTCCACCTCATAGGAATCAGCCTTGGGCTGTTGATCTTGATCCTTCTCCCTGCTTGTGCAGTTAGAAGAGGTCAGACACTGCCCCCACGCCATTTTTGCACAACCCAATAAGCAACGGGCAAAAAGATTTGTACAGACTCTTTTCCAAGGAAGATATATGAACACTCAATAAGCACAAATTAAAACCAAAAAGAGAAAACACTTCACATATACTAGAATGATTAAATTTTAAAAGACTAATGATACTGTTGGGAGCTCTGGTGGCGTAGTGCCTAAAGCACTTGACTGCTAACCAGAAGGCTGACAGTTCCAACCCACCAGCTACTCCTCAGAAGGAAGGTTGGACAATCTATTTCCGTAGAGATACCACCTCGGAAACCCAAGGAGGGGTCGCTATGAGTCGGAGATGACTTGACAGAACATAATAATAATGATACTGTTATGGATTGAATTATGTCCCTTCAAAATTTATGTTGAAGCCCTAGCAGCTACTACCTCTGAATGTGATCTTGTTTGGAAGTAAGGTCTTTGAAGACATTATCAGTTATGTTAACATGAGGTCATATAGGAGTAGGGAGAGTCCTAATCCAGTCTGAGAAATGCCCTTATAGAAAAGGAAAAGAGATACAGAGAAGTGAGGGGAGACAGTGAGATGAGGATGGGGTTAAGCTGCAAGTATGAGCCAAGGACACCTGATGCTACCAGAAGCTGAGAGAGAAAATAACTTCCTGGAGATTTCACAGAGAACATGGCTCCAATGACACTCTGAGTTTGGGCTACAAGCTACCAGAACTGTGAGACAATGAATTTCTGTTATTGTAAATCACTTAATTTGTGGTATTTTATTACCATAGCACTAAGAAACTAATACAAATACCAAAGGATGGCAAAGATATGAAGCAACTGGAACTTTCATACTTTGCTGGTGGAAGTGTAAAATGGTACAACCACTTTAGAAAAAGTCTGGTAATGTTTTATATAGTTAATCATATAACTATTTTGTGACTCAGTAATGCCATTTCTAGGTATTTACCTAGAGAAATAAAAACATATGTCCACCCAAAAACTCTCACATAAATATTCAAAGCAAATTTATTAATGTTGTTGTTGTTGTTAGGTGCCATCGAGTCATTTCTGACTCATAGCAACCCCATGCACAGCAGAACGAAACACTGCCTGATCCCGCACCAGCTCCACAATCCCTGCTATACTTGAGCCCATCATTGCAGTCACTGTGTCAATTCATCTCGTTGAAGGCCTCCCTCACTTTTGTCGAACCTCCACCTTACCAAGCATGGCATCCTTCTCCAAGGAATGGTCCCTTCTGACAACATGACCAAAATAGGTGAGACGAAGTCTGGCCATTCTCGCTTCCAAGGAG
>NW_006921618.1:13767622-13818359 GCF_000298275.1 Orycteropus afer afer | reverse complement strand
ACTGCAGACTATATTCTTCAACCTTCATCAGTAAGTGCCTCAAGTCATCCTCACATTCAGCAAGCAAAGTTGTATCATCAGCGTATCTCAGGTTGTTAACGATTCTTCCTTCAATCCTGATGCCACGTTTTTCTTCATATAGTCCAGCTTCTTGGATTATTTGCTCAGCATATAGATTGAATAAGTGTGGGAAAAGGATAAAACCCTGACACACTCCCTTCCTGATTTTAAACCATATAGTGTCCCCTTGTTCCGTTCAAACGACAGCCTCCTGGTCAAGGTACAGATTCCTCATGAGTACAATCAGTTAATAATCAAGTTATTAATAGGAGCCCCAAATTGGAAACAATCCAAATATCCATCAAGAGGTGAATGGATTAAAGAAATTATGCCACATTCACTCAATGGAATACATTTTCTCAGAAACAAAAGGGAATAGACTGATACGTGCCACAGCATGAATACATCTGCACAGATTTTATGTTGCGCTGAAGCCAGACACAAAAGAGTGTATCCCCGTATGATTCCATTTATATCAAGCTCTAGAATGACAAAACTAATTTGTTGTTGTGATCAGGTGCCATTGAGTCAGTTCCGACTCATAGCAAACCTATGCACAACACAAGGAATCTCTGCCTGGTTCCTGCACCATCCTCACAGTTGTTGCTTTTAAGCCCATTGTTGTAGCCACTGTATTAATCCAGCTCCTTGAGTGTCTTCCACTTCTTTGATGATTAAGCATGATGTCTTCCTCATCATGGGAATGACTAATCAGTCCCTCCTTGATGACATGTCCAAAGTACTTGAGAAAAAGTCTCATTATCCTCATGTCTATGGAGCATTCTGGGTGTACTTCTTCCAAGACAGATTTAATTTATGGGGACAAAAATCTGAATAGTAACTGCCTCTGGCACTGGGGGAGATTGACAGAGATGTGAGGGACCTCTCTGGGTAAAGAAAATGTTCTATATCTTGATAGTGATAATGAGTTTTACAAGTGTACTCACTAAATTGTACCCTTAAAATCTATACATTTTATTACATGTAAATTAAACCTCAATAGAGTTGATATATATAAATATAAATAAATATATATATGTAGAATTCCTCCGTAGTCTGTCAGTTTGTGTTGGAATTTAGGAAAGGAACCCTTCTCTCACTGAGTCAGCTCAGAACACTGTTAGTCACAGTTAACAGCCCTCCAGGCAGTTCATCAACCCTAGCTGTGACCCTGGTCAGTGGCTATTTCCAAAGTCTTTCTTTTGGAATGCCGATCCTGCTGCTCTGGGCCAACCAGAGGGAACCTGGGTGAGCCATAGACTTAGGAGGACCCATCTATCAAGGCACAGAGTGCAAGCTTTGCAGTCAGAGATTTGGGGTTCTAATCCTAGCAGTAGGTTCCCTTCAGAACTATATGACTCTGTTTAATCACTTAACTTCTCTGTAGCTCAGTGCTCCAGATGGGCAGGGAACCAATAGCATTGGTCTTCGTGTCTTCAGTGCCTGGAACATAAGAGGCCTCCATAAATGTTTCCTGAATGAACTATTACACAGTGCTAGGACAGGAGGGCTGTTCTACATGCTTATAAAGTACATGTATTAGTTATCTGCTCCCCTTGAGACAAGATTTCTTAACATTTAGGGGGGTCATGAACTCCTTTGAGAATCTTATGAATGTCCTATACTCTCTTCCAGAAAAAAAGACACACATATATACCATTTTACATAGAATTTCTACCAGCCTGGGAAGCCCATAGACCGTGAGCTAAGATTCCCCGGATTTGGAGGCCAAAATCCAGCCCTGGTAGAAGATTCTGCAATGGGCAAGTGACCCAGGCCCATCCCAGGTGCAGGCTCTATGCCCAGCTCAGACATGTGTCATCCTCTCCTTGATTTCTCAACTCAGCCTGGGGGTGGGGGTGGAGCAGAAGAAGGGAAGAGAAACAGAGGAAATTACTTATAAAAAGAAGTTTCAGACTGAGTCAGAAAAACATGAGTTATAACTCAGAGAGAGGCTCTGGGGCAGGAGGGGAACAGAGAGAAAAGGTCTTCACAAGAGAGTGCCCCTCTTCTCCCTGTGGGCAAGGATGCTCCTGTGAGGCAACTTCTCTTCAGGCTCTGGATGTGTTTTCCTCTACTTAAAAGAGGGGCTGGGGTTGGGGGATAGAGAGAGTGAAAGAGAGAGAGAGACTGCAAGGTTGGTGTATCCTATGGGAGGAGCTCTGGTAGCATAGTGCCTAAGGCACTTGACTGCTCACCAGAAGGCTGGCGGTTCAAACCCACCAGCCACTCCTCGGAAGGAAGGTTGGGCAATCCTACTTCCGTAGTGATACTGCCTCGGAAACCCAAGGAGGGGTTGCTATGAGTCAGGGCTGACTCGACGGCAAACAACAACAACAACAACATGGGAGGAGCAATGGTGTGATAGCCAACACCCTCTTAAGCACTTATGCCTCAGAAGAGCTCTGGTGGCGTAGTGCCTAAGACATTTGACAGCTAACCAAAAGGCTGGCGGTTCAAACCCACCAGCCACTCCTGGGAAGGAAAGTTGGGCAATCAATCCACTTCCGTAGCGATACCACCTCAGATCTGCCTTGATTTTGTATTATGTGTCAGGCCTTGTGCTATGTGCTTCTCATGTGTTACCTTGTTTCATCTTCACTAAAGAGTAGATACTACTATTAAACCCCACTTTAAAGATGGGGAAATCGAGGCAAAGAGGTTAAGTGACTTGCCCCAGGTTGCATACACTAGTGGCCAAAATTGAATTCTAACCCAGAACTACTTATACTTCAATCAAATAGTCAAACAACAAAACCAGGACAGCTTAACCCCAGAGTCTGCCCTTAACCACTACTCTAGACTGCTTCCTATGTTCTGGTCACTGTGACTGATCAGCTCTGCGCCAGCCATAGTCTTTAAACACACTCTCATTTAATGCTCTTAATAGCCCTGTTTGACAGTTGAGGAAACAAAGCAGTAAAGTGACTTGCTGACCCTCACATAGCCGGTCAGCAGTGGGGCTTGAGTGTGATTGCAGGTCTGTCTGAGTCCCCATCCAGTGCTACTCCCATAACCCACTGCTGCCTTCACAGATGTGCTGGGCAGTGGTGCAGGCAGGAGGGAACAGGTAGAGGTGAGGGCCCATGAGACCTTCCTGCCCACCTCCTTGGGCCTTTCCCTTTTGGTAGCACAGCCTTAGTCCCACAGCTTCCCTAGCCACCTGCACTGGTGGTCGTGGGGGTGGTGATGTTAGGTGCCATCACATCAATTTTTGACTCATAGTGACATTATGTGACAGAGTTGTTGTTGTTATGTGCCATTGAGTAGGACCCGACTCATAGTGACCCCTCCTTGGGTTTCCGAGGCAGTATCACTACGGAAGTAGATTGCCCAACCTTCCTTCCAAGGAGTGGCTGGTGGGTTTGAACCACCAGCCTTCTGGTTAGCAGTTAAATGCCTTAGGCACTATGCTACCAGAGCTCCCATAGGAGCAGATAGCCAGGTCTTTCTCCCATGGAGCCACTGGGGGTGTGTGCCAACATTTCAGTTGGCAGTGGAGTACTTAACCATTGTGCCACCAGGGCTCCTTTTTCACGGGTTGTGGGGATTTTCATTTAGATTTCACTTGCTGCTATTCTTTAGTCATTTCTTTTCCAAGTCCCCTGGAGTTAGTGAGAACTCCCTCCCCTCAAAATGGAAGCCACTAAAAAGACCTCAGTGCAAAGCCAGAGAAACTTCCATCCTTATAGGGCACTGCCTTATAATGTGGTGACTTCTCTGTCACTTGCAGTATCAAGTGGAAACTGGATAACCATCTGTGGGGGATTCCTGTAGTGGGTGGAGGGTCCTTCTGACCCTGAGATGTTATGAGTCATTGTGGGATGAAATTTAGCCCATGCATCTGAGAGGGACAGAGGGACATGTATGAGCTTTGGAGCCAGATAGACCTGGGTTCAAAACCTGGCTCAGCCACTTCTTTGCTGGCAGAATATGGAAAGTTTATTCTTTAACCTCAGTTTCCTTGACAGGAAGTGGAAATTGTAATATCCATTCCTAAGATTGCTTCGAATATTAGGGTTGATGAATATACATGGAGCACCAGTGTATGGCAGGAGCTCAATAAATTGCACTTATTGTTATAGTCATTAAATGAATGGTCACGTCATGAATTGGCAGTTCTCTGGTGGCCTTTTA
The DNA here is from genome assembly GCF_000298275.1 of Orycteropus afer afer. Lineage (NCBI taxonomy): Eukaryota > Metazoa > Chordata > Mammalia > Tubulidentata > Orycteropodidae > Orycteropus > Orycteropus afer. The sequence continues at coordinate 13,814,162 of NW_006921618.1, read as the reverse complement.
TTACAGGGTTGAGTGAGAGAATTGATTCTATGTTAACCAAGGTACCAAATGCTTGGATACTTAACATGTGCAAAAGACCAGCCTTTTTCTTTCAGTGTGTTTATCTCTGAAATAATCATTAAAAATAATGTGACTTGACATACAAATGGGTAAAGTACAAGACACATAGATTTTGATGCCTGTGCCAAACAATGTAGAATGTGAGTCTCCAGACTTAGCTGGAGGGCACATGTAAGATATCTAAACTGTCTCCTACTGGGAACAGGAATCCTCTCCAAGACATTGAAAAGTGGTCATTAGGTCTCTGCAGTCCAGGTGATGGAGAACTCAGTACCTTCTAAAACTGTCCATAGGAAACTCCCCAAATTTCCTAGCTTGTTTCCACTGTCTGTCAGATAGAAGTTTTTAACAACTGCTTCTTCTCAGTGGGAATGACTTCCAATATTGTAGGAATCTTTATGACCACATGGCTGGCTGAAGGGAGGTGGTAACCAGACAGATTTGTGGAACATGTAAGTAGGTCTTAGGCATTCTCAGAATCAGAGAGGCAGGACAGCACACTGGTTAACAATGAGTTTCAGAATCACAAAGACCTTGATGTGAGTTCTGCTTTGCTGCTTAGCTATGTGTTCTTGGGTGAGTCACTTTCAGAGCCTCAATTTGCTCACATGAGGATTAAATGGAATAGAGCATGGGAAACACTGGGGACCTGGACCTACACATACCGCACATTTGCTTAGTAGATGGGAGCCAATATTCATGGGAGGGACATCTTACAGGGTGGTGGCTCCGGGACTGATACATGGGCATTAAAGAAATGACCTTGGAACTTGGGGACACCTAGACTGACAATTTGTTTCCCCAAGCTATTTCATAGTGGATTTTGTCCAGGATGTTGCCACTCAGGGAGGGAAATTCCTGTCAGAGATGCTGTTGGCTGGGAACCTTATCTGGAGTCTAGTGAGTTCTTGGGGTGCCATCCTGACCTTATGAAACCTAGAACAAAATTCATTGTACAAGTAGCAGCCTTTAAACTCCTACACATGTTCATATTTACTCACTCAATTGATCTTCAGTTGATGTTGTGAGATGGACAGGAATTATTATCCTCAGTTGGCAAGTGGGGAAGCTAAGGCTCAGAGAGGTGAAGTATTTGGGTTTGAGGTTTAGCTGCTGAGAAAGTACTACTCCTACTCTACACACCCACCTACCACCATTTCCTGCTTCTTGAATCTTCCTCCTAATGCTAGAGCCAGAGGTTAACTCCTCTGTTCCTCAGAGCACCAGTTTCCCTTCCTCCTCCCCAGATGTCTTTCCAGGCTCCAGCTCTTTGAGCAGTTTGTTGTGCTTACCCCAGCACCACGAAGTCTACTGCTCCTGCCTTCTCTCTCACTCATCCACTCAACAAGCACAAGCTCAGGACCTACTGTGTGTCTAGGTCCTTGAGAGGCAGAGGTGAACAAGACACTGACCACAGACTCAGGTTCACAGACTGGTGGGAAGACATGCATCATAAGCTGTTTCCAAAAACAGTGTGGTGTGCAAAGAGATAGGGCATGGAGTGTTTGGGGATCCAAAAGGTGACTCACCCAACCCATTTTGGGGTGTCCCAATAAGCTGCTGCTTCTTTTTCAAAAATTGTATTGGCCAATAGGCTTCTTGGAGGCATTATTTGGGTTGTCCTAAAGAATGAGTTGGCATTAGCTAGGAATCCAGTGGAGGGAGCAGCACAACTTATAGGCAGTTTGGGGCCCCTGGAGAGAATGATGAGATTTGATGCTGGGGGCTCAGCAGGTGCCAGATCACACAGAACACTGAGAATCAGACTCACCTGCCTGACCCCCAGGTGCTGGGTCAGACATATGATTCTAAATGGAGGATGTTGGGAATGGTCAGGTATGTCTAGACAAAAGGGAATATACCCATGACAATATGTAAGGTTCAGCCAATATTTCTATATACATATTTACATGCGCTGTGAGAATGTCCATATATATAATAGAGATAATAAAGGGCAAAATTATAACTTCTTGGCCACAGCCAACCATCTAAGGGAGTAGTTGGACCTGTGGGCTTGGGATTCTGGTCACAGGGGACATCAAACTCAATTGGCATGACATATTACACAAAAACATTGTTCTACATCCTACTTTGGTGAGTAGCGACTGGGATCTTGAAAGCTCGCAAGTGGCCATCTAGATGCAGCAATGGATTTCTCCTCATCCAGAGCAAAGAATAATGAAGAAAACCAAAGACACTTGGAAACAATTAGTCCAAGGGACTATAACCATGAGACCAAAAGAACTAGATTGTGCCCAGCTACCACTGTCAATCACTCAGAAAGGAATGGATGTAGGAGATTCTGGACAGAATGGGAGAACAATGTGGAACAAAACTCAAAAATCATTAAAAAAAAAAAAAAAAAAAAGACCAGGTTTATTGGTATGAAGGAGCCTGGTGAGACCCCTGAGACTATGGCCCCTAGTTACCCTTCAGGTCTGGAACTGAACTCACTCCTGTGGCTTCCAGCCAAACAATAAACAGGCATGTAGGGTGAACATTTGCATCAAGTAGATATACTCCCTGGAGTGATCCATCGTGGGAGAATAGAAGGGCAGTGTTTGTGCAGGGAGATAGATAGCTCATGAGGCCGGAATGCATAGGAAAGGACACAGGGAAGAGGTAACTACAGGGAGGAAGTGGGAAGAGAGCTGTTACATTGTGGGGAGTTGCAGTCAATGTCATGAAACAAAATGTGTATGAACTGTTCTATGGAAAATGAATTTGCTCTGTATATTTTCACCTAAATCACAATATAAATAAATAAATGGAGAATGTTGGGGGAATCCAAGACTGGAGGGAACCAGTAAGGAGGAGGCAGTTGACAAGAACAGAGAAAATATGAGGATGGTAGGTATGATGGGTAGCAGTGGATAGCTTTTGGAAATATTTAGGAGGCAGAATTGATGAGGCCAGGATGCAGACTGGATGCAGGGAATGAGGGGGAGTCAGGATGACACCCGAATTATTCCAGCTGGGGTGATGTGTCCATAGTGACAACTTTCGGTGGTGTGTTGAAAAGAAAATATTGGTTTCACTGTACAAATGGAGAAACTGAATCAGAGAAGTGAAACGTGCACAGGACAGGAGCTCAGGACTGTGTGTCAGCCAGGTGTTCAGGGGAGCCCTTGAGGCTCTCAACCTATCCTTCCTGCTCCAGTGGGGAGACTGCGAAGGTTAGAACCTGCCTGCTTAGTCCAGATCTAAAGCTGAGCTGCTACTGTCAGAATCTCCTTCTCTCATAAATGGACTGATTTGCCTTGGCAGGTGCTAGTTTTCCTATCTGTAAAGCGGGGAGGGCTGAGAAGTCACAGAAACAAGGCCCCGGTTCATAAAGCTTTGAATCTTACCAGTATGGCAAGTCCTCCCTCACCAGCTGTTATCTCAGTCTTTTTTTGCGCCTCTTCCTCTTTGGTTTCATCTCTAAATGTGTGTTCAGGGCTGTCACAGGTCCTTATTCTCTGCTCTCAGTCTTGGAAACAGGACTTTTCCAACTTTAATGTACACACAAATCACACACAGATCTTGTTTAAAAATGTAGATTCTGAGTGAGCAGGTATAGGGGTGGGCCTGGGACTCTGCATTTCTCATAAGCTCCCAGATGGTGCCAGCGACACTGTCCATGGAATACACTTTAACAAGCCCAGTCTCTTGGTTTCACAAACATCCTACAAGCTCTCTCCCCAGAACATCAACTTCTAATTACAGCTCTTATTTGACATCTTCATTGGGATATCTAAAACAAAACTAAACATTTTCCCTAAACTGTTCCTCCTCAACTCTTTTCTATTTCAGTATTCAACTACTCAAGTCAAAAATCTGTAAGATATACCTGAATTTGCTTTTTCTCTGATCCTCTACATATAAACTCCCAGCAAGTGCTGTCTACTTTATCTTCAAAGCATATCCTGACCCTGCCCATCCTCCTCTCCCTACATCTCTTGTTCAGGTACATCTCTGGTCTGGGCTGTGTAGTAGCTGCTGGCCTGGTAAACCTGTACTTCCTCTGCTCTCCCAGTAAATTCTCTGTATAGCAGTGAGAACAACCTTTTAAAAAATGTAAATGAAATCATGTCATTTCCTGGGACAGAATTCCAACTCTCATGGAATCCAGACTTTCTGGAGCTATTAAGGCTGGATGAGCCCCTGAAACTACTGCCCTGAGATAATCTTTAACCCTGAAATCATTCACCGAAATATCCCAAAGCCTTCTTCAAACCAAACACAGTCTAGCTTAACTAGTAAAGAATGTCTATCATAAGCTTTATGCTCTTTTACAAAACTTACTCTATGAGATCAACTGTGAACAGCAACTTGAAAAGTTAGAGAGGAAGCTAGGGAAAAACGAGTTTATGTCAACACAGAAGGAAAAGAAGGGTGAGAACAGCTGTGTAATTTGAAGACTGTAATCACTGCATTGTACATAGGGAAATTGATTTGGTGTATATTCTGTCATATATTTTTAACAAGAACCATGTTATTCTCCCACTTAACTTCTTACCCTGTCCTACAAGTCCAATGACTAATTCTTGTCCTTTCCTGCTGTACCTTGTACAAATCTTTGTCCTGAGGTTACAGCCACATTGGCCTCCTTTATGGGCCCCTGAGCATAGCTGACCTGTTTCCCTCTTTGTGGTCTTTGCCTTGACTGTGCCCTCTGCCTCCTGGTCCTGGATTGACTAGCTCCTTCTCACTACTCATTTCTCAGTTTCTAGGTTACCTCCCCTGAGAGGCCTTCCCTGACTACCTCATCTGAAGTCACTCCCCATCCCTCACCCCAATTTAATTCTCTGCACATGTCTTATCAGTAGATGACACTGGTTTGCTTATTGTCCATTTCCCCCACTAGGAGGTAAGACCTATGTCAACCTGGTTCATCATTCTAATGCCAGCATCTGGAACAGGGCCAGAAGAGGTGTTCAAAAAATATTTGTTGCACCTAATTCCCCTGAGCCTCAGTTTTCACAGGGTTAAGATTAAATGAGATATGCATATAATGCCAAGGCACAGTGCCTGGCACTTGGTAACCAGTGGCTAATACCAGTGCTACTGTTATCAATACCATGATGGAATCCTCTGGCAGGAACATGCAAGGCAGGCCCAGCAGTATTCCCACATACTCTCCAAATGACCTACACTCCAAGCAGCTGGGCAAACTGGACCTGGCCCATTTCTTATTGCTGCCAAATTCTTTAACAGCCAATAGCAGAGAGAGGGCAAATTTAAGGATGAAAAGCAGAGAACAGGGAGTTTCAACTCAACTGTAAGTTTATTAGAAAGGCCATGGACAGATGAACCCTGAGTTACCAGCTGAGGAAGAAATGAAACAAACCAAAACAAAAAGCCCCTGCCCGCCTCGGCCTGCTCCACTGGCCTCCTATGAGCTCTGTCCTGTGGCAGACCCCCACAGAAGTCGGCCAAAAAGTGCTTTCCTGATCTTCCCCCTGGGGCGGCCCAATCTGACTGCAGGAGACCCACTGGCGGGCTGACGCAGATGCTGGTGCCTGGAGCTGGGAGTCGGTGGGGACTTGGTCCTCTCCTGTAGCAGGATGTGGTTCCAGAACCCCCCAGCAGACCAGAACAGACAAGGAATTGACTGGGGATGGAGTGAAGTCTAAACAGCCAAAGGCTCTGGGAGGTGACGCTGGACTGCCTTGGAGGCGTGCACAGATGGCTACGGACAGCCAGTTGTGGGGTTCTCCCCAGGCTTCTCTGCAGAGTCCCAGGCACACAGAGCCCTTGCATGACTCAGTGCCCCTCCCAGGCTGTACGGGCTACTTCTGCTCCAGAAAGGCAAAATCTTGTAAAAATCCATCGTGGTTGATGCCATTTTTTCCCTTAAAAAAAGATGAAGAGTTTGTACAGTGGATCAATTTCAACCAGCAGAGCTTGAGCCAAGAAGAGTCCATCCTGGGAAAGGAGAAGGCACTTCTAACACCCTCACTGGGGGTGATCTGGGCTGGCTGCTTCCTGGATCCCTCGGGGCTCCAGCTCCCTCTGGCCTTGCGACTCAGGCCTGTTCCCTCTGGGAAGTATGCTGCCTCCTTTGAGCTAGCACCGCCTTGTGGCCTGCACACACTGGCCCCTCACAGGGTGGTGGACGGTAGCTTCCTCACCCGCCGCTGGGCCAGGATAGATGATTCAATGGGCTTTAGCTGAGGAGTGGGTTTGGAGCTATTGAGTGCAGAGTACGTGGCTGCCATGGCTCCCTGAGAGGAAAAGAAGGAGGTCAGTTCACCAGATGGGCATGCTCCGGGCCGGGCCAGCCCTCCCTGTGTTCCAACGACCTCCTCATCCCACAGCCGACCCAGCCCACTGTTAATCTAGCCTTGGTGGTCCTTCATGTCCATTGGTCCTGGGGTCTTCCAAGGTCAGGGGCTCCCCTACAACTATAGTCAGTAAGTGCAGTGTTGATACTGCTTTATATTAGACTGGGGCTCCCTGAGGACAGGGCTGTGTCTTCTTTTCCTCTGTCCCACCTGATGGTGCCTGGCACAGACATGGTATCTCTTTGTCTCTGTCATCCCAATTCCCTGGCCATGGGAACCTTGGCCTGAACCCCCACATGCCCATACCTTCACAAGCTGCAGGTCCTGGTGGGAGAGCTGGCTCTGGGGGAGCTTGTCTTTCTGGGTGATCCATGGGTGCTGAAGAACCTGCTTGGCTGTGAGGCGCTGGTGGGGGTCTACATGTAGCATCTTGGATACCAGGTCCTAGTGACATAGTGGTTAAGGAGGTTGGTGGGGAAGGTCAGGGGGGAGCAGATAGCTGTGCCCCACTGACAGGGAATGAGCAAGGCAACCAGGCCTCACCATTTTCTACCCACACCTTCACAAAAGCCCGTGATTCGCCACACTCCCAAGACTGGACTATGTATTCCTTCCACCGGCCTTTGCTGCTGCAGAAACGTCTTCCTGGAACACTCTTCCCTTTCTACTTTACCTTTAAGAAATTATGTGGTAAGGTGGTAAGAGCCTAAGGTTTTGGGTCAGGCAGGCTTAGGATCAAAAGCTGTCTCCTCTCTGAGTGCCCTGGGCAAGTTACTTCAGCTCTCTGAGCCCCAGTTCCCCTCTAAGAACAGAGAAAATACTTGCCTTACAATGTTCATAAAGGGCTCGGCTCCAGTGCCTGGTACAGAAGTTCCCCATAACTGAAAACTACTGCTAATATTGGAGCTCTGATGGCACGGTGCCAAAGGCATTTGTAACCAGAAGGTTAGCTAATACTGAAAGCTCAAATGTTCCCTCCTCTGAGAAGGCTTTTCTGCATGGTCTGGTCAGTTGCTCTGTTCTGTGCTTCCACTGCCCATACCCATGGCCAAGAGGATCCACTCTCTGCTGCAGGGCATCTCTGTTCCTTGTATGCAAGCTTTTATCTCCCACCACACCATGTTCCACGAGGCAGAGGCTGTCACTGACGCAGCCCTCTGTTCCCCATAGGACCCACATGCAGGAAGGCCCAGTGAATGATCACTGAGTGATCAGTAAGGTAGGGGTAAGGGGTGGGTGGTGGTCTAGGAATCTTTCACTTTGAGAAATATAGCAATAGGGCCTTGTAGAACACTCTACTTGGAGAAATGACATCACCTGTTCACCAACTGGTCAAATCCTGAGACAGGATGCTGTATACCCCCCTAAAGGAATCTGGTCCAGGTCTTCAGACCCACCTTGGCTGTTTCTGAAACCGTGTTCCAATTTCCCCCACTGAGGGTAAACTTCCCACTACCGATCCGTGTCAGGATTTCCTCTGGTGTGTCACTTGGTCCATTGGCAAATGGAGTGTATCTGGGGAAAACACAGGCAAAGCTTCTGGCCTCAATTCTGTAGGTAGAGGCGGATGGTGTGTATCTCCCACTCAGAGTGGGTACTTTCAAGGGCAATATCTTCCTCCTCCAGGAAGAATTCCTAAAGGCAGGGCCATCTCTCTATCCTCAGACCCTGTGAGGGCAGGGCTGAATCTCTCATATCACACAAGCACGACCACTCTCTGAACACTGGGGCTGGAAGGGGTGAGGGGTTTAGGAGGGGAGCTCAGGCCAGCAGGACACTCACCCAGCCAGCATGGTATACAGCAGAATGCCCAGGCTCCAGATGTCACAGCCTTCATCGTAGCCCTGGCGCTTCAGCACCTGGCAGGGAGGTCAGTCTGAGGGGCAGTGGAAGGTGGGCCCATATGACAAGCATTCTAGCTATGTGCTGGATCCTCCCTTAGTGCCTGAGCCAAGGCCATAGGAGTTGGAGTCCTGGATCACTGTGGGACCTTTGGAAGAGGGCACAAGGGCTCTGGTGCCAGGGGCCCTCACTCCTGTACCTGAGGAGGCCAGGTAACTCACCTCAGGTGCCACAAAGTTGGCAGTGTAGCAAGGTGTCATAAGGAGTCCATTCTCAGCCCGCAGCTGCTTGGCAAAGCCAAAGTCGCAGATGCGCAGGCACTCGGGGTTCCCTGATTCGTCCACATAAAGGATGTTGCTGGGCTTGAGGTCCCTGTGTACAACCTGGGGACAGAGGGCTGGGTCATTCTCAATGTGGGGAGACTACTAGTGGTCCAGGTCACTGCCAGGGATGGGAAAGTTAGGAAGACGGGTCCCCAGAACCCAAAAGGGGGGTAAGGGGCTGAAATAGGAGCCCTTGGTGCTGCTGGCACTGCCCACTTGAAATTTCTATATAGATGTCTACAAGGTACCTGTCTACAACTGAACTCCTAACATTCCTCCTTGAACCTGCTTGTCACACAATCTTACCTAATGGTAACTCTGTCTTTCCTGTTGCTCAGACCAAAATCTTAGGATCTTTTAAGTTTTTATTGCATATGTATAATACAAAGTTGCCATTTTAATACTTTTAACATGTACAATTCAGTGAATTAATTACATTCATCATGCTATTCAACCATTAGTGTCATTTTTTTTAAATTTTTTTTCCCCTTATATCCCTCAATCAACCCATCAGCAAACTGTTGTCTCTACCATTAAAATATATTCAGAGCCCAACCATTTCTCAGCCTCTATCGGCAGCACTCTGAACCCAGATACTGTCATCCCTCCCCTGGATTACTGCAATCAACACCAGGAAGTTTCCACCCTTATCTCCTATAGCTGTTCTCAACAAAGAAGTCAGATCCTGTCACTCTCTGGCTTGAAACCCTCCAAGTCTTCCCCTCTAAAGAGAAAAGCCCTTACAGTGGCCTGTGTAGCCCCACCTGATCTCTCCACAGGTACTTCTTGGGCATCTCTCAATTTCTCCTTTTCTCTCATCTCAATCCATCAGCACCAACTCACGTCTAGTACGCTCTCACTTTTTAGCTTCAAACCCATTCAATGCCTTAGATCAGAGACCACCTTTCGTGCCTAAATGACTGACAGGATGATTAAATCACATCACTCCTTGGTCAAAACCCTTCAGTGGCTCCCTTCTGCTTAAGATAAAGGCCAAAGTCTATCTTAGGATAGGAGGCTCAGCCACTCATTCCAGCCTCACTGCCTACTGCCTCCCTTCAGGTGTCCCGAACTCAGACCACTGGGGACTCTTTTGACCATAACCATACCATGTCTGTTTGGGAAGCACCTGTTCCCCTCCAGCCACCAGCGCAGGGCCTAGCACAGATCGAGTACAAAGTGAACACTCATGCAATGAACCAAGGGATTAGACATCTGGAACACAACACAGAGGCCTTGCAGGTCAGAGGAGCTGAGTCTTGAAGATTACTTAGCTTGGTAGAGATGACCCTTTCACAGCCCCGACTAAGCTCCGACTCCTCCAGCAGTTGCTCATGGGCAGGCAGGCTGGAGGGCAGACATGGCCCAACCCAGTCTACTGCTACAGAGGGAAGGGTGCCAGGCTGACAAGGGGGAAGGCGCTACACTGGCAGCGTGGCCCCAAAGAAGGGCTTTCTGGAGAAGCCCTTCTGGAGGCAACATTTGGCCAGCACCTTGGGCTCTCTCCTTCCTAATATACTTGCATGGCCCAGGCCCCTGGAAATGTGGACTCTTCTCTTTTCCCTGCAGAGGGCACAGTCAAGCTTCTAGAAGTCAGGGATGCTCAGGGTGGCTGAGGATGCCAACTGTTCTGTCCAAGGGATCTTCCCCTCTTACAGAGTACTTTCCTGGTCATGATCTCATTACACTACAGGAAGTGGGTAGGGCAGGGGTTACTAGCTCCACATACAGAGGAGGAAACTGAAGCTCTGAGAGAGAACTGACTTGCTCATGGCAAGTTTTGACCTTAATTCCACAATCTTTCCAGTTTAGTGTGGCACAAATGACATTTTTTGCACACAGATGTGGCAGTTTTCAACCCTATCCTGCCCTAACATAAGAAAATGACACACTCCCATGGGTAACTATGGCTCCTCATGGCAGGTGTAAGAGTATTAGGATGGCAGGGTAAGCACAGCTTGAAAAGCCCCCCAGTGATTCTGACACCTGCCCTCCAGGTGTGTGTGGGGAGGGGGGGAGGGGAGAATATATTCTCACATCTCACCGCACTGAAGAGTGCAACGGGCAGCACAGGGAGTGAAGCCAGGCTCAGTGTGAACCACAGCCAGCAGAGAGCACGGCCCCATCTAAAGGGGACAGACACAACACAGCACCAGCTGACAGACACCACATTGCAACTCACCTAGTTTTTCAAAAGCAGCCAAATTACAAAGTAAGAAAAAACCTTCACCTTGGAGGCCAAACAAAATATACTGCAGTCAAATGTAGCCACTGAGTCAACAACCCATGACTTCTGGTTGTGACTTCAGGCATGGAGTAAGGCAGGTCAGAGGGTGCATCCTGGCTTCACCATTAGTAGCTGTGTGGCCCCTGGGCATTTCACTTCACCTATCTAGCCCTCAGTTTTCTCACTTTTAAAATGGGGCTGATAAGAGCTCAGCCCCCAGGATATCCAAAAGGAAGAGCGTATTAGTTAGAGCACTAGGAATGTTTAGGACAGGGCTTAGGAAATGGCACTGTGTCCCAGCAACTCCAGAACTGCCTGGGGCTGAACCCTCCATCAAGCTGGATGTTAAGACAGAGTGACTGCTTGTTAAGAAGCATTTACAAATGAGAGGACAAGAAATTACTTCTTATCCATGGCAGCATCTAATCACATGCACACATTAAAAGCACAGACTCTGGAGCTAGACTAGCTAAGAGACTTCAGGTAAGTTCCTTAAGCTTCCTCAGAAGGAAAATTGGGCAATCTATTTTTGTAGAGATACCGCCAAGGAAGGGGTTGCTATGAGTCAGATCCCACTTGACGATGGTCAGTTTTTGAGTGAGCCTCAGTTTCCTTATAGGAGCTCTGGTAGCGTAGTGCCTAAGGCACTTGACTGTTACCCAGAAGGCTGGAGGTTCAAACCCACCAGCCACTCCTCGGAAGGAAGGTTGGGCAATCTCCTTCCGTAGTGATACTGCCTCGGAAACCCAAGGAGGGGTCACTATGAGTCAGATCTGACTCGAAGGCACATAACAACAACAGTTTAGAATGGGGATAATGATAGTACCTTTTTCATAGGTTTGTTGGAACAGTTAAATGAGGGAACATGTAAAGTGCTTAGAAAGCTGGCTGGCTCTGCTTTACGGTGTCTGCTGCCAGCAGCAGCAGCAGCTTTGGCATCATCAGCATCATCAGAGGATGTGCATTTAGGACCAGCCAAAAAAAAAAAAAAAAGGTGAAGTTGTTTTATGTGAATCATCTGGTTAAACAGAGAAGCCAAGGCTGACTTTCTCGTGAGTCCTCAACTCAAAGGCTATTCTCAAACTGGTATGATAGGGCCGTAATAGAAACAACCAGGAGGGGCTAGGGGCCCGATAGGCTCCACATATTAAAGAACTCCTGCAAAGTGATACGAAGAAGGCAGACAATCCAATCAAAAATGGACAAGAGACTTGAATAGGCATTTCATAAAGAGGTTGCCCACACAGCCAATAAACACTTGAAGAGCTACTCAGCTTCATTAGTCATCAGGGAAATGCAAATTAAAACCGCAATGAGATACCACTTCACACTTACCAGAATGACTATGATTAAAGATACGGAAAATACCAAGTGCTGGTAAGTACCAGAACCCTCTGATGGTCCTGGTGGGAGTGTACATTGGTAAAACCACATCAGAAAACTGGTTGGCAATATCTACTATAGATGAACATATACATACACTATAACCCAGCAATTAATTCTACTCCTAGAGATACACACAAAATGAAAATGGACACATATTCACCAAAAGACAGGAACAGCACAGCAGCGTCATTTGTAACAGTCACACACTGGTAACAACCCCATGTCCATCGACAACAGAATGGACAATTAATTAAATCATGGCCTGTTTATATAGCAGACTACTACCCAACAACAAAAAGGAATAACTGCAACCACACATGACAATACGGGTGAGTCTGAGAGACAATACTGGGCAACAGAAGCCAGATACAAAAGTCAGCTCAGAATGGTTACCCTTCGGTGGAGGCAGGGACTGCCAGGGGCACAAGAGGACTCTGGAAGAACCGGAAATGCTTCTTCTCTTGATCAGGGTGCTGTTCATATGGGTGTATTCACTTTTTGAAAACTTACTGACTTATACATTGTGATTTGTGTACTTTTCTGTGTTTATACTTCAGTAAAAAGATGATGTTAAATCAAAAAAGGGGCCCCAGTAGTCCCAGCTCCCTGGTTACCCTTCCCAGCTCTCAGCTCTGGTGGGATTCTCAGCTTTTAGACCACAGCTACCACTGATGCCTAATCAGCCCAGAGGATCTCCTTCCAGATACTTAACAGGAAGAGCTTCCCCATTTCCTCATCATCTTCCCCTGGTACTTGGAAAGGGCCAGGGACTTTGCAGACTCACAGACTCTTGGCTTTGGGAATGAGAAAAGTTCTTCCAACAACATACCCTTTACACTGACTGTCCTATCTTGGAGCTTGCAACCCGGGGGAAGGGGCCACCACTTTTGGAGTGGTGCATTACTGCAAGTTCTTCATTGCTCTGAGCCCTCTGTGACCTACCAATAACAATGATTCTAGCTCTTTCCTCTAAACCTTCTTGGGGGTAACTTTAACTAGTATCCGCTTGAGAACAAAACAGGAAAAGGAAACAAACTTACTGTCTGACCTGGACATGTTTAAATGTGAGACTGTTTGCACTGGCCATGGCAAAAACCAAAGCCACTCCAAATATGACCGCTGAAAGCACATGTGGTAACCAAGCGGAAACTCTGCTTCCCAGGTGTTCTTGTCAGAAAAGAATTCCCCTCAATAAATTCGATAGAGTTAGACACTGCCATTTTGCAAAACGTCATGAAATAATTCATTCAGGCAAAGAGCCTCAAAGGATGAAACCGTTATATATGAAAGGCTGCTGAGGGTCCTGTCAGTGAGGGGACCACGCTGTTGCCACTTGATATCACGAATGGGGGCAAAGTGGCACGGTGTGCTCACTGCTGTGATGCACTCACCATGAGAGTGTTCTGAAGCCCTCCTCCCCAAGAAAGGTACAACTAAATCTAATGAAGACTTCAGAGCAACTTGTAGTTGACAGGAAATACACAGGCCATAGAAGAATGATTTAAATGATGCCACAAGGAAGCAAACAGACAAATGCAGAATGGCTACATTCCACAGAACAGCTGGTTTCTTTACCAAGTCACTGGCATTAAAAAAGGAAGTGGGCCTGACATGATGTACACATTTCACAAAACTCATCAAAGTGTATCCACTGGATGCAAATTTTACCCTAGTTTTTTTTTTTTTTTAAAAGACACATAAGGGATATATAACTGAATGAAATATGTGGCCTTGAGGGGTCCTGATTCCAATAAACCAACTGCAAAGACATTTTTGAGACAAAAAGGGAAATGTGTCTATAGACTGGATACTATGTGAAAACGAGTCATGGTTAATTTTGTGAGTTGTTATGAAAGAAAATGTTAACTTTTTTTAGAGTTGTTGACATAGGAGTAAGATGATATAAGATCTGGGACATGCTTTAAAATGCTTCAGTTACAGGCATTTATGGGTCAGGTATCCTCTGCAACTTCCTTTCAAATGCATCAGCAAAATAATATGTATTTATATATAGAAAGAGGAGCTCTGGTAGCATAGTGCCTAAGGCACTTGACTGCTAACCAGAAGGCTGGTGGTTCAAACCCACCAGCCACTCCTCGGAAGGAAGATGGGGCAATCTACTTCCATACTGATACTGCCTCAGAAACCCAAGGAGGGGTCGCTATGAGTCGGGGCTGACTCGATGGCAAATAACAACAACAACAATATAGAAAAACAGAGACACAGAGAGAATGGCAAATGTGGCAGACTTAATATTTCATGAATCTAGAAGATCAAGGGTTTTCATTGTACTATTATTCTTTTAACTTCTCTGGGAAAATACTTCATTAAGCAATGACGACAAAGAAAGAGCACAGGGGAGACTGAAGCAAGTGTGGTAAAAGTCCTGACCATTTTTAAATCTGGGTGATGGTTATATGGGTGTCCATTATACTATTCTTCATGGTGTTGTAGATGTTTAAACATTTCTGTAATAAAATATTTTAGAAAGAGTCACACATGGCAATGGTCCAGTCCTATCTCCCCCACATATCTCTCCCCTTATAGGGTATTTACCACAAGCCTGCATGGATCAGGTGCTTTCCCAGGGGCAGGACCTAGCTCATACTTAACCACCCTGGGCAGTGCCAGCTCTTTTAACATGAGTTTGCAGATGAGGAAATGGCTCAGAGAGGTAAAGTGATTTGCCTAACCTCACACAGGTAAGTGAAGAAGCCAGCGCTTAGATGCAAGCCATCAGATGTCAAAGCCTGCATTCTTTTTTATTTCTCTTACATCTGTTCAATAAATTCTAGACGTAAATTCAGTGACACTGATTACATTCTTAAAGTTGTGCAACCATCCTTGCTATCCCTTTCCAAATTGTCCTAGCACCATTAAACATAAACTCAGTGCCTCCTAAGCAAAAATTTCCCATTTCCTCCCTGCTTTCCACCCCTGGTAACCACTAATAATTTTTGATATATATACATTTGCTTATTTCATATAAGTAACATCATATAGTATCTGTCCTTTTGCTACTGACTAATTTTCTTCAGCATGCTTCAAGGTTCATCCACATCGTGGCATCAAGGCAGAGGCTGCATTCTTAACCCCCATGCTGTCTGACCAGAAGCACCCTAAAACATTTCCTTATACAGAGAGAAACTCCCCTAGCTTTACAGTTTATGGCTTTAATACATTGGACAGGACATCTCTACCTCCTTTCAGTTTTGCTGGCCTTGGCCCAAGGTTGCCCAGCACTTATTTGCCTTGTATAACAAAGGTTAGGAGCTCTGGTGGCTTAGTGGCTAAAGCATTTGACTGCTAACCAGAAGGCTGGCGGTTCAAACCCACCAGCCACTCCTCGGAAGGAAGGTTGGGCAATCTACTTCTTTAGTAATACCATCTCGGAAACCCAAGGAGGGGTCACTATGAGTCAGATCTGACACGAAAGCAGTGTATTAGAGTTAGGGTTAGATAATAAAGGTTAAGTTCTGCCACTCGGACCTACGCCTCTTCTACAGCACCTGCTGTGTTTCCAGCAGCTCGTCCTCCTGCATCCACGTCCTCTGCCCCGGCCGGCAGCAGAATCTAGTCATATTTACCTCCCTGACGCCCCACAGTGACCCCACTGCTCCCTGGCTCAACAGCCATCATGACTCCCTCCATCCAAATCCTCCTGCCTGGCATTCTGTCTCCATTCCTTGTTGGCTGTGTGACTCTGGGCAAGTGACCTCCTATCTCTGAGCCTCAGTCTTCTCACCTGTGAAGTGGGGCAAATAATAGCACCTACCCCATAGGGTTGTTATAAAAATCAGGTCAGATAATGTAGAACTTAGAATAGTGGCTGGCATATGTTGTTGTTGTTATGTGCCGTTGAGTCAGACCCGACTCATAGCAACCCCTCCTTGGGTTTCTGAGGCAGTATCACTATGGAACTAGATTGTCCAACCTTCCTTCCAAGGAGTGGCTCATGGGTTTGAACCGCCAGCCTTCTGGTTAGCAGTCAAGTGCCTTAGGCACTATGCTACCAGAGCTCCCCCTGGCTGGCATATACTTGTTACTTAATAAATGTTCTTTTCCACCATTCGGCTTCACTTATCCCTTCTCTTACCTTCCCTCTCTTCCTTTCTCTTTCCTTCCATTATCCACCTACCCACACGCCTGCCTGCCCATCCATCCACCCTTCTATCCACTCATCATAGCCTCCCTGTTTGGGTGAGGACTCCTGCTGTCTACGCCAGCCCATGGTTCTTATATTCTGCCAATGGCAGATCTCTGGCCACACCCCCCTTGCCTCCAGCCCCTGCCCCAGACCTACCCCCTGCGAGTGCAGATATTCCACGGTCTTGCTGATGGTATGCAAGACGAAGCTGGCCTCTCGCTCTGAGAAGAACTTTTGCCGCAGGATCTTGTCCAGCAGCTCCCCGCCCCGCATCAGCTCTGTCACCAGGTACACGTGTTTGCCATCATCATACACCTGCCAGAGACTTCACAGTCAGGCTCCCTCCTGTCAGAGCAGCAGGATGACCCTGCCCAGGATGCTGTGGCCTTGGGCACATGTTCCGCTCTGTGCTTTAGTGGCCCTGCCAAGGGCTTCCCTATCTGGACCTCTATCCTCCCTGGATGGAGGATGCTGGCACTGACCCCCTATGGGGGAGAAAAGCTCTCAGATAATGCCTAAGTCTGGGCTGGAGGGTCTTGGGGTGTGGCCAGACCAGAGGGAACAAGGGTCCTCCTCCTCCTTTCCATGAATCCTGGGAGGAGGACCAGAGGTCCAAGGAATAGAGTTCTGAGAGAAAATTCTGGGTGACTGAGTGCCCTAGTCCACAGCCCAGTCTCAGGGACCTGCACTCACGTCTTTCAGGGTGATGATGTTGGGATGCTGCCCGTACCGCAGAAGAATCTCAATCTCCTCTGAGGGGTCCCGCTTACTCTTGTCAATGACCTGAGGAGAAGGGAGAGTGCATGTGGCAGTAACAGGACAGATCCCAAAGTCCCTCACTGCCATGAAATCCACACTGTGGTCCTGGGGGTCTTAGCTGCACACTTCACCCACCCTATAGCCTCAGGCACCAATCCTCCCCCTACAGGACCTGACTATACTGGCTTCATCGCCAGCCCCACCCAAGCAACCCAAGGAGGCCCACCTTGACAGCATACTCCATATGGGTGGCCTTGTGCACACAGCGCTTACACACAGAATAGGAGCCCACACCGATCGTCTCCTTTACCACGTAGCCATCACTGAAAACCAGGTTCTTTCCGTGGAGTTGCTGTAGGAGATCGAGAGTTGAGGCTGACCCTGCTCCACAATGCCAGGGGTTATCTCCTAGTATCCAAGGTCTTGGCACAGTGGAGACAACACCAGGCAAGAGCCAGGAGGCCTGAAGCAGAGCACTGGCCATGTGACCTTGGGCAAGGACCTACTCCTCTCTGACCTTCACTTTTCTACTCTATACACTGGGCAGGCTTGCTGACTCCCAGGCAGCCTGGGCTGCAGTCTGTGGTCAGAAGGTGGTGGGTGGTGCCGATAACAGAGCTGCAACACACACATTGAAAGGTCTGTGGTTCTTAGAAGTCTGGGAAAGCCTGGAAAGGGCTCAGCAGCCCTGAGTCAGGTCCCAGCTCTGCCACTTACTGTGGCCCTGGCTAAGTTGCCTCCTCCTTCTAGGGAGTCACAGCCCACCTCATATGGTGTCTCAAGGTTCTGAGGCATTAGGATAGCAAATGATTATCTACGGTGCTTAATATGTGCCACACACTATGCTAAGCCCTTGTCATGGGTGACCACATGTCCTTGTTTGCCTTCGCCAGCCCTAGTTTAGGTCTGTTGTCCCAGCACCCATCTGGTTAACATCTATCCTAGACAAAGATGCCTTGGGTTAGAGAATACATTATACAGTCACCTTAACTTTACACATATTAACTCATATAATCCTCACCACAACCCTATGGAGAAGGCTCCATCATTATGCCCATTTTACAGATGAGAAAAGTGAGGCACCATGAGAGTAAGTGAGTCATCCAGAGTGCCTTACCTTGTAAGCTCTGAACCCAGGCAACAGGCTTCAGAGTCTACACTCTTGTTTCTCAACTCCAAATTTTCCATGGAAAGTGTACAAGTAGGAGACAAGTGTAAGGAGATAAAAGCCCCCTCTCACTCATCCTCCACTCAGTGCTCTGACAGCCTCCCCCTGCCCCACCACCCTGGGCACCCTAGGGACCCCTGGCATTTACCCAGGCCCCGAAATGCCCCTGTCCCTGTGCCAGGAACTTTACAGCTATGTGGTCACCCAGTCCTCAGAACCACAGTGTGAGTTAGACACCACTACCTGGCTTCACAAACAGGGAAATGGGCTCAGAGAGGATAGAGGATCTACTGGCTCCACAGTGGCCTCACGGTGTGGACAGAGCCTGTGTTTTCAGCTGTTCTGGCTTCTAGGTTCTAAGTGGAAGAGGACAACGGAGCAGCAGTCCCCTGCCCCTCACCTGTACCACTGCGTGCAGCGGTGCCTGTGTGGCCCGAGGCTTGCCGTCGTCCTCCATCAGGCCAGTGGCCACGAAGCTGAAACCACGAAACAGCTGATGGGCACCAGCACTGGGGGGGATGCCTGGGGAATCTGTAGGGGCAGGAGGGGGATGGGAGCCTGAGGAGGAGCTCCTATCCTGAGGAACCCAGCAAAGGCCTGTGGTGAACCTTGGGAAGGGCCCATCTGTCCCAGGCCCGTGAGCGTATCTATATAATCTGTACAATGGGACCCGCCCAGTCCCAACACCCTAGGAACGTGAAAGATTCCCACATTCGGCCTCCAGCCCAGGCCCAGACACTTCCTCTCCTGCTGGAGCCTCCTCCCCAGCCTCCTCGCCTCAGGTGTGCTGCTCCTTCAGATCCATCCTTCGTACAGCAGCCAAAGGGACGGTTCCAACCACAAATCTGACCACACTGCCACTCCGCTTGTACCTTCAAATGCTCCTCTCTCTCTGCCTTCAGGATAAAGCCCAATCCTTGGTCTGGCAACTGAGGGCCTTGTCATTTGTCCTCCGCTGATCTCTTAATATCCTCTTCCCCTACCCACAGCTCAGCCATGCTGGACTTCTCAGTTCCTTAAAGGAAGGAGCCTCAGAGCCACTGTACATGCTGTTCCCTCTAACTAGATCACTATTCCTTGTCCATCCCCCAAGGCTTAGCATACACATTTTGTCCTCCGAGAAGCCCTGCCTGATGCCACTCCTCTGGCCCCTCACACCCATGTGGATGTACCTATCACGCTGCCCAGGAGCTGTTCTCACGTCTCTGCCTCCACTACAGCCCAGGCCATAGGAGGGCAGGGCCTGGGTCTGTCCTGTCCACCATCATTCTCCCCACACCTGGCACCCAGGAACAATCCAGTACATATTTTTCAGAGAAATGAATAAAGATGAGACAGATTGCTGGAGAAGTGCTGAGCTCCCTGTCATCACCAATGTGCAAGATGCAGTAAAAAATCAACCCCTCTGCTAAAACCTGCCCCTCCCAGAACTAACACCAACAGCTGGTTAGAGATTAGGATTCATCAAGCTCCCTTCCAGAAGTCCCCTCACTGGCTTTTCACAGCAGCCCCAGGAAATGAGTGGGTCTGCGGCTGCACCCACGTTCCAGATGAGCACACTGCGGCCCAGCAGTTAGACCAGCCCAAGCCAATCCCTGCACTTGCCCCTGACCTGGCGGCACTGCTCTCCAGACTGCCAGACTGTCTCCGCTATGTAGTTTTGCTGGGTCAGATTCTTTAGCCTTGACGTGAGTGTGAGCCTGATGTGTTTGGTCTTCCCAGTGGGCTGAAAGATGCCCAGGGCAGGGGTCCTGACTTTTCCATTGTGGCCTCACCCACCCACTCACGCCTACTCCCTCACTGAGACACAAAGAGGCCCACAGAGCCCGGGAGTGGGAGAGTCTGGCAGAGTGAGACCAGGACAAAGAGTTAGAGTCCCAGGGAGGCAGAAACTCACCCACCTGCCTGCCCACACGCCTGGGCCTGCCAGTCTCTGTGTCCCAAGGTACCCTGAATTCCGTTTCCCTCCTGTACCAGCCCAAGATAGACAAACCTAGATAAGGGACGCACCCTTGGGTGTGCGGGATGTGAACTCTGTGTCAAAGTAGAAGGTATCATCGGGTTGAGCCACAGCTGGCTTAAAGGGTGGCTTGATCTCACGACGGTACAGCTTCTGTAAAGCAGAAGGTCACCTTCTTGGGCACCCCACAGCCTGAGCCCACGCAAGAGGCAGTAACAAGTCTAGGGGCTGTAACACCCAGCAGACAGGGGCATACATGTTGCCCTGCAGGAGGCTAGCCCTTGCCTCTAAGGCCATTCTATCACCTTCTGCTCCAGCATCTAAGGCTCTAGTTTGCAGAGGACCCCTATGCCACCCTTCCTGACCCCACTGAAGCCCTAGTCAGGGCCCTGAGGTAGATGGACACACTCACATTCCAGTCAATGGTGGAGTAGAAAACGTGCCGCTTGATTTCCTCTGCTCCATCAGGGCCAGAACCTGCAAGAGTCCAGATGAGGGTGCTACCCATGCACAGACCCTAGACACCACCCTGCCTGCCGAGTGGCCTCACAGTGGGCTGGAGCAGGGAGGGAGAAAGGGACTGCCCTACCCTACGTCCTCTCAGCCATAGGCCCACGTACTGTTGCCTACTCAGCATTTTCTAGTATCTGGAGCCCTTTATGACCAAGGTCCAATGTATTAATGGGAGAAGGAAAGCCCAGAGAGGTTAGGCAACTTATCCATGGCCACACAGTCAGGAGAGAGGCCAGACTTGTTTCAAGATCTCCAAGGGGTCCCCATACCTCACTCAACCCTGGCCTCATCACTATTGCTCTTATCCCATTGCCCTTTCAACCACGAGATGAGTTCTCACTCCATTAGTCCTCAGGGGCCTAGACTGGGTCTTACAAATCCAGTCACTGTCCAAGTGAACCCAGGAGCCAAGTAACCCAGCAGGTACTGAGCACCTCAAATAAATGAGTCTATAAATGGCATTCACAGGACAAATATTTATGGAGGGCCTACTGTGTGCTAGCCAGTGGGACCCAATACAAGTCTAGAACTGGGACCTGGGCCTTCTGACTCCTGAGCTCACTGTATTTCTCTTGCTACAGAAGCCTTGGCAAAGGAGCTGTGTGGGGGCCTCTGTCCTTGTCCCCAGGGGCAGTGGGGATGACTCAGTTCCTGCCTTTCCCCTACACACACAGGTCACCCCCCTCAACTCCATACATGGAGCCAGAAAGCAGGGTGGCCAGCGGCATTGTCTACCCACACAAAGGACAACAGCCCCTTTCAGGCCCAGATGTGGCCCTGTGGCCAAGGCTGCAGATGTACCCTGCTCCCCACCACCACGTCACCTCCCTTGAGCTGGGGCTGCTTACCGAGCCGGTTGGCAGGATTCCGCTTGAACAGAGCCCGCAGGAGGCTCTGGGCTTCTGTGCTCAGAAACTGGGGCATGCCTAGCTTCGCCCTGAAACAGCCCCCAGGTCTCATGAGGGCTGAGCCCCACCTCAGAGGCCCCATCTCCCCTTTGTCTCTCTGTCCAGGTCATCTTGTCTCCCTCAGTCCAGACAAGCCATCCACTAACTCACCTCCCAAAGGCTTTAGGTCCCCTCCCACAGTCCTGGTGGATGAAAAGGGGGCCCTGGAAAGCATGATGCTTAACTCAGAGGAGGGTATTACTGTGTCCCAACTGGTGTGGCAGGGAGACCTTTAGGTACCAGGGAGGGGCTGGTGCTTACTTCAGAATCATTGTCATGGTATCCTTTCGGTCCTTCCCTTGGAAGGGCAGGGAGCCCGTCAGCATCTCAAACTGCCAAGGATAAGGGTCTATTCAGACTCTGGTCCCGGGTGTCCATTCCCCTGGTCTTTTTCCCCAGTGGTACCCTAGGCCACTCTGCTCCATTTCCAGGGTTTCTGCAGGCCTCTTAGGAGTACCAGCTCATCTAGAGCAAGAAATGCATCTGTCCTTCCCCCTTCTGCCAACCCAGACCACCAGGAGCAGCACTAGAGTCCTTAGGCTGGGGACAGGGCCAGTTTTGGGTTAGGAGCAGGAGGCAGAACAAAGCCTGGGATCTTCCCAAGGAAGGAAACCACAGCTGTGTGGAGGGTGAGGCCAGCTTGAGTGTAAGAGGAGAGGGGAGTGCCTAAGAGATCATTAACTCCCTCGATATATACCTGAGTCCTTCAGCCCTGCCTGGGTACTCACCATCAACACCCCATAGGACCACCAGTCTGCACTGTGGGTGTGGCCCTGGCGGTTGACAACTTCGGGGGCCATGTACTCCACTGTCCCACAGAAGGAGTAGGCCTTCTTCTCATGGTCAATGGCCTCCTTGCTCAAGCCAAAGTCTGTGCCAAGAGGACAAGAGGACACATCTTCAGGGGTCAATGGCTTCCCCACTGACAACCATCATACACCCAACCCCCTTCCCCAGAGGCCTGAGGGCATCACCCCATGACACTCAGGAGGAAGCTGAGGCACAGAGAAGTTAGGCGATTTGCCCAAGGATACACAGCCAACAAAGCAGGGAACTGAGATAAAATCCAGGGCATTCCAAGTCTGAGACTTAGGCTCGTGAGCACTTCCCAGTGCCTGGCACAGCCTCTCAGAAGGGATGAGCCCCTTGCACTCAGCCCAGATCCACCAGGAGTCCACTCTGTCCTCCCCCTGGGGCCTAAGGAGACCGGCAACCTCCACTCACCAGTTAGTTTGATGTGGCCTTCTTCATCCAGAAGGATGCTGTAATGGAGAGATGGGAGTCAGGACCCCCAGCTGCGGCACCTTAGCAGGTTGTGGGAACACCATGGGGGCTATAGGGGATAGGCTGGCCCAGAGAAAATGCCCCACTAAGATCTGTCTGATGAATGGGTAGGTGGAGCAGAAGGGATGGTGGCCGCAGGCTCACCTAGTTGAGGACTACATAATCAATCGCGCTGCCAACATCAGGCACTATACAGGTGTGTTACCAACCTTTTTGTGCTAGTCCTTCAAACAACTGTATAAGGTAGTTACTATTATGGTCCCATTTTAATGATGGGAAAACTAAGGCTCAGGGAGGCTAAGGAACTCCTGACAGTCACAGAGCTGGTAGGTGGTAGAGATAGGATTTTAATTCAGGTCTGCCTAACTCTAAAGCCAGATCTCATTTTACTTTACCATCTGCCCCTGGCTCCCAAGTTTTCATCCAAGGGTATTCAGATGTTAAGAAAAATTCTAGAAAGGGCCATTTCTAACCAAAGGCATGAACTTTAATAGCAGCATTTCAAACATCACACTAGATTAATGAAAAAAAAAAAAAAAAAAGGAGGCAGCACCCCTGTATGGATGGTGCCGGCCACTTTATAACAGCAGCACTAGTGATTATGTAGCCGCACCCCTCAAAGTGAACGTGCTGCCACCACTCTATTCCACTCACCCACTCATCAGATAGCCCAAAGGTGGCGGGATGCTCTTGGAGAAAGACACAGCTACTTTCAGAGTGGCCTAGTCCTAGAAGAAGCCCCAGGCCCTGACTGGGTACCCTCCAGGGAGAGTGGGGCTGGGGGCATCACTCACTTCTCAGGCTTTAGGTCTCTGTAGATGATGCCCAGGCTGTGCAGGTGGTCCAGCCCCAAAGCCAGCTCAGCCAGGTAGAACTTCACATCCTCCTCCGTGAACATAACCTGAAACAGGCGGCGGGGGCTTCAGCTGGAATTTCCTCTTCCTCAGAAGATGAGACACTGAGCAGTCAGCAACTTCCTGTCCTGAGGGTCCACTTTGGGGAGGACCCTTGGGGAGCTCAGTGCTGTATCTCCTCCTCTTTATAAAGGGGCTTTGAAGTTTGAAATGACTATACAAGTCACTCCTTGTGACACTGCTTGGAATAGCAAAAGGTGGCAACAGCCCAAGGGCCCAGCAGAAGACTGGAATAAACCATGTCTTCCTCATATAACAGGGCACTACACAACCATAAACTAGAACAAGGACTTTCTCCTTGTTCTGATATGGAACGATCTCCAAGATACACTGTCAAGTGGAAAAAATAAGGTACAGAACAGTGTACACAGAATGATGTTTTTTGTGTAAGACAGTAGGGGTTGGGATTCAGAACATATATCAGATCTGTTTGTGTTTGCCAAAGAAACATGGGAAGGTTAAACAAGAAACCAATAAAACTGTTTACCTATGGGGGGTAGAGGGGACTTGGGTAGGAGCAAGACTTCTCGATGAGTATTTTTCTTTTGAATCATGTAAATGTATTACCTATTCAAGCATTAAAATAAAATTTTAAAAATTAAAAAAAAAAAAAAAAAAACCAACGTTGGCTGTCTTTAAAGTTTGAGTTGCATTAACAGTCCTATTTTTATATCTGGTTCAAATCCTTTTGGTTAACAAGTGGGATAAGAACGTTAGAGCTTCTAGCTTTCTGGGTGGATTTGGGCTTCTCTATCCTCACACAGCCCTAGGAAAATGGAGGTGGAGAGAGGATAGTACTCTCAGCTCCCTGGAGTCAGGGCAGCATCAAAATCTAGGGCCTGACTCTCCATAGCCCATCTCAGGGAAACTCTCAGAGACTTTGCCAGGGCTCTGTTCCAGGGTGGGTGATGTTTTCAGGGTAAGGGGCTGTTAGGCAGGCCTGGATGGTCTCAGGTCCTGGCCACTGGCAGGGCCCTGGGATGGCAGGCTTCTTTTTCCCCCAGCTCCATCCTAGGGTCCCCTGGCAGTGGGATGTTGGCTCACCTCCTTCGAGAGCCGTGTGAAGAGGTCCCCGCCACGCAGGAAGTCCAGAATGAGATAGAGCTTGCCCTCGGTCTGGAAGGCTGGGGAGAGGGGAAAGGGCAATGGTGGAGCCAGCCAGGCCTGAGAACCTACTCCCTCTCCCTGCTCCCTGCTCTCTTGGCTGCCTGATGGGAGGTGACACAAGATACAGGGAGGGCAGCAGCCCAGAGGGCAGGGTGAAGGCTTGTGGGCAGGGCAGGAGGGGTCTGTGGTCTCACCATAGTGCAGCTTCACCACAAATGGGTGGTTGACATCAGCCAGGATGTCTCTCTCCATCTTGGTCCGGACACGGTCACGCACTGGCCAGAGGAGAAAAGTGGTCATGCTAGAGCCCTCCCAAGAATCCAACTACCCAACAGAGCCATTCCCCAAACTCTGGCTAAGAAGGGCCCTCCTTTCTACTTGTTACTTCAGGTCTGAGCTTCCAGAACTCTCGCACCCAGGGCTTTGTGGACACTTTAGGGACACTCAATTTTCGGGTTTCTTCCTTCTCAGTCTGTTTTTGGCCCCTTGGCCTGCTCCTTGCCCTGACCTCTCACGCAGTGCCTAAGGGTGGGCCCTTGGCCCTCTGCTTATCTCTAGCCCTCTGTCCCACCACACCCCATCAAGGGCCTTCAAATCAGACTGTATGAGCAACTGTTTTCCATATGCCAAGCTCTCTGACCTTCAGGCCTTTGCCCCTGCAGCTCCCTGTATTAGGCCCCTCTTCATCTGGCATAAAAAACCCCCAAATTCCTGTCCACAGGCTGTGAAAGCCCCCTGGGGAGCTGGTTAGGAATGTCGATTCCTAGAGCCTAAAGTCTAGATTCATGGATCTGGGTGGGCACCTCCAATACATTTTTTTTTTTTTTTTAAAGAACAAAAGTTCCCAGGCAATTCTGATCCCCAGTAGGTTAGGACCATTGAATGTGTCTCCTTCTTGGACTCGCCTTCTCCAGGAAGCCTTTCTTAACCTCCTGAGCTGGGTCAGTGTTTCCCCCTTCATTGCACTTTTACCTCCTATTGTCATTTCTATCTCCTTCACTAGACATGACAGGGACCATTCTGGAGATGACTCTTCTAACCACTGGGTTCTAAAAACATCTTGTGTTTTCCTGCCTCTGCTTCTGCTCAGGCTGCTTCTCTTCCCTGGATGCCATTCCTCTACCATTTTCTGTCTGGAGGACTCCTAACTTCCATTTCAAGACACAGCTCAAATGGACACTCCTCAGGTGTCCCCTTGACCTCTGAGCCTTCCCTCTCTAGGGTGCAGCTCTGGAGGTTCTCCTGTGGGCCTCTCCCATCCCCTGGGACATGCAAACTGGTGTCACAGCACTGACTACAGCCTTCCAGGGTCTGTTTAGTTTCTCCCCACTAGCCTAGGAGGCCTTCTCTGGCAGGGACCAAGTCTTTTCATCTTTCTCTGTCCCTCTGGTTCCTGGTATGGATGACTCTTCAGGCTGGTCCAGAGGTACCAGAGCTACCATCACCCCAGATAGCCCTTCATGGACCACAAGACCATAATATCTCTAGGGCCCCCTAGTGCCCCCACTTCTCCTGATCTGTGGCCACACTGGTTCCCAAGCCAATCAAAGCCCAAAGTTCTCTACCAATCATCCTCATACCCCTTGTAAGTGCTCAGAATGCCAGACCTTGGCTCATGCTCCCTCTGAACCTCCGTGCCATCCATCTCCAAGGCTCTGCCTTGACCTCACTCTCCCCTGGCCTGGTCCAGCTGGCTCCCTGGGTTCCTGACTTTTCTCTCATGCCCTTCTCCACCCTGAGCAATGAGGCCAGAGAGGTTCCTCCTGACTTTGCATCATGAAGCAACTTTACTGACAGCTAGAACACCTCTGCCCAACCAACCTGATGTCTCATATTTGAGGGCCACCCAGCCCACAACAAATACACTGAATTTGTCCCACTACTGCCTTCTAGGCATTCATCTTCAGCCTCAGTCATTGGCACTTGGCTTTGGGAGTGAAGGGGGGATGAGATGGAGGGGTAGGATTAATATTTTAAAGTCCTGCCTTCTCAGTGGGCCTTGTCTTCCCATCAAGTGGGATGGGATGGGGCCAATTTCTCCTCCTTCAGACTAGGTGCTCCTTAGAACAGAGCTACATCCCCCATCTTACCCAAGTCCTTAAGGACTAGGCCGTCTCTGTCAACCCTGCACCCACCCTGGGCTCACACAGGGAGCGACTTCTTACTCACCTTTCAGGGTTGCCTTCTTCAGCACCTTCATGGCATACAGATGCCCATTGTCAGGCCGGGTGACCTTCCGCACCAGGAAGACCTGGGAATGCAGCCAGGAAAAAGCCCATCAACCTTTGGCCCCAATTCCTTGAGGCCCAAAGTGACCCTCATCTCTGTGATCCCAGAAATGATTCCTCATCCACTGGGCCCTGAGGTGACCTCCCACCTCCCACCTCTGAATGGCCAATGCTACCCTTTCAGCTATAGGCTCAGAACTCACTTTGCCAAAGGATCCCTGGCCCAGAACCTTAAGGAGCTCAAAATGGGATGGGTCAGCCTTCTCAGAGCCAGCCTTGACGTGGTGCGTGATGGAGATCTCCTTGAGAATGCCTTCATCCTGGTGGGGAGACAAGGGTCAGTGGGTGTGGTGGGCCCTACCCAGGGCAGTACAGGACATGTCCCCCAAATCCAAGTCCATTCCCACCAGATTTCAGCAGACAGGACCTCACAGGCTCAACCAGATAGCTACCCTAACAGGGCCAGCCTCCAGCTCATCAATACAAAAGGGCCTCCAAGGCCAGGGAGGGTCAAACCACCAAGGCGCTCCTATTCTCCTGCTGCTCTGGCCTGGGATGCCCAGGCATGGCCAGGAGGGAATCTCCCAACCCCAAGCTCTGGCTGAGGCCCATAGGCCTGACCCAGCCCTCCCTGTGGGCTCCCCTCCCCCTGCTGCAAAGGTTTTTTGTATTACCACAATAGGAAGTAGGGTTTGTTCTCATACTAGAGAGGTAGAGCTGAGCCTTTGTTCCTGATCAAGACAGGAAAGGAGGATTCCTCTGGCCAATAGGGCAGTGCTAAGGTACACAGAGACCTAAGAGTCACCTGGGATCTCCTCAACAACCCAGTAAGGGCCAGCCTGGGATGGTTGGGAATTAAGGCCTGATTCAATTCCCTCCTTCCCAAATTTCCCTCATACAAGCCTATGAGAAGCCTCTTGCCAAGTCCTGGTTGTTCTAGAACCCTCTGCCTTCCCTCCAACCACCAGCATTGCCTTAGAGCTCTGAAGTGCCTCCCTACTGCCCCAGGAAGCAACTCTGGACAGGGTCCAGTCATCCCACAAGGCCAGGTCCGGGCCAGAATGGTACAAAGCCAGTTTAGATCAAACTGTCTGCCCAGGCACCTGCTCCCAGGGCCAGAGGGAGGGCAGGACCTGACTTCTAGGCACACTCACCGAGTCCCGCCAGGGGCCAGAGCCAGGACCTGGGGCAGGCAGCGAGGTCTGGCTGATCCTGGGCCGCTGCTTCCTGGGCAGCCAGGGGAGCAGGGCCCAAAGCCGCAGACGAGGCGGCTTGGGATCCTGCTCCATCCGCCCGGCAGGGCCGTGGCACCATGGCAGGAGCAGGCAGCGTCCAGGGCTGCCGCGGAGGTGGCAAGGCCCAAGGCGGATGTGAGGGGTGAGGGCGGGGGTTGGGCCCGGCCTAGGACCGCCAATCACTCAGGGCCTGTGGTTTCCCAGCTCCAGGCCTACACCCTCACCATGTTCCCTTCTTCCCCGCCCCACTCCCCAGTGCCTGAGGGCTGCCCTCTGGCCCTCCCCCCAGCCTCCCTGTGGGGCCTGCAAAGGGAGAGCCCCATGCCAACTCAGCTGCTGAGAACTAGATAGGTGCTCATCAGGCACTCATCAGGTGGAGACGGAGACAGGCACTCAACAGAGAGGCACATGGGGACATGTGATAAAGGGACATGTGATAAAGATCAAGGGAGACACCAACAGGCAGAGGCAGGCACCCAAGAGGCGGAGATAGATTCAACTGTCAGAGCAGGAGGGAACACATACCAACAGGCAGAGATGGACCTGGACACGTACCCAACAGGCAGAGACAGAAGGGGCATGTGCAGATGCAGATGGGGACACATGCCCAACAGGCAGAGGCATGTGGAGACAGATAGGAACATGGACCCAAGAAGAGGAGATGGACGGGGATTCACACCCAATAGGCAAAGGCAGATGGAGACTTGTACCCAACAGACGAAGGTGGACAGGGACTTGTACCCAACAGGCAGAGCAGATGGGGACTTACATCTAACAGGCAAAGACATGTCAACAAGTACCCAACAGAAACAGATGGGGACATGTACCCAACAGGTCAAGACAAGTGGAGATAGAGATAGGAACCCAATAGCAGAGGCAGGTGGGTTGCAGACAGAGACAGCCTCAGAATCCGTGAGACCCAGGCAGATGCCCACAGCAGTTGGAATCTGACAGCTAGCAGACAGGTAGCAGGGCAGGGGTCCCCAGGAAAGGGGGTTAGACCCTAGGCGAGAAGGTGGAACTCTGGGTTCTTGTTGGTCTGCCTGGAGTCAGGGAGGATGAAGAGATATAACTGCAAATCCCTAGAACTCAGGAGAGCAGCCCAGCATTCACGGCAGACTCATCCTTGAGGTTTTCCACTTCCTCAGATTTTCTTCCCACACCAGGGCCTGAGGAGGTCCAGGGCTAAGATGGCTATGAGGCCATCTCACGAACAGCATCTGATGACTTTGACTCTGGCCCAAAACATCCCAAAAACCATTATCTCCATTTTGAGAACAAGAAACTGAGACTCAGAGAAGGGCAGTAACTCATCCAGGCTCAAAACAAGCCAGGTGGCAAAGTCAGATTGAACCAAGTCCCACCCCTGGTTACTGCCTGGCCTTGAGTGCCAGGAAAGGGTGAGCAGGTAAGTCAGCCACAGTTACTTCCTGCCCACCCCAGCCTGCCCCACTCTCAGCACTAGGGTCAGCCTGGGGACTTCCCACTCCAGGTCTTGACCCTTAGAGACACAACACAGCCCCATCTTCAGAAAACTCTCCCTGACAGATGAAGGAATGGGTATAGCAGCCACAGAAAGTTGCAGGCTAATTGGGTCCCTGAATGTAACCCCCTGGAGGGACTGGCAGAAAGTGTGACTCAGAGAGGGCAAAGAATAGGCCAAGGAAACACAGCAATCCCTGCCCACACTATTCTGAGATCTGAGCCTCTACCTGGTCTGTCTGGCTCTGATTTAGAACACTCCCTGGGGACAGAGGCAGCCACCCGGAAACCCCAGGGGACAGAGCCACCCCTAAACCCATTCCTTGCCCAGAGTTGTAGTGACAGACATCGTTGGAGGCAGGTCACCTCTCTGCTCACCTTTCTGTGACAGGAGACTGAGTCTCCCTCACCCCTGGGGTAGTCTGCCGGGGTCTGCATGGTGGGGCTCAAGCCGGTGACCAGAGGGCCCTGTTACTCTCCTTACTTCTGCTTTTTTCAGCCTTCCTAGCCCAGAAGGCAGGGTCCCTGGCCCCCCTCCTTCTCACTTCCCCCTCTGCAGGGAGGAGGGACAGAAGATGGGTCAGGCTCTCTGCTGAGGAGGGGATACTGCAGACCCCAAGCCCAAGGCCCCAAAGAGGACTCAGGGAGATACCCCTCTTGTTTCTCCTGACCCTAAGAAGGGAGAGACAGGAACAGAGACAGAAGTCACACAGAGATGAGGCAGGGACACAGTGGACATCTCAACTCCCACCTGAGGGAGGTCTGAATGAATGGGGACAGAAATCAGCAAGGCCATAGCCTCAAAGTGCTCAGCCCAGAGCTCAGTTGGTCCAACTCTCCAGGACACTCCCTTGTAGAAACCTTTCCATGGCTAGGGCCACCCAAAACGCCAGCCCACAGAGAAGGTACCATACCCAGCCCTGCCCCTGCTCAGAGGCCCCATACTCCAAGCCCTGTCCTAAAGAAGCCTTCTTTAGGAGGCCATCCCTAAACCCAATGGGGCAGAAGGCCCAAGACAAGGACCCTGGCTGCCCAGGAGGAACAGGATGGATGGAGGAGCAGGTGGCTGCTGGGCAGGGGTTGACCAGGCCCCGCCTTTTTCATGGGGCCCCACCTCCTCACTCACACCAGTACACCCACAGGAACTGATATGCACACAAAGACACACTCAGGCTGGTCGGAAACTATTTCCACAGACATCCACCATGTGGAAATCCACGCCCCCAAGTACACACAAACTTCCCCTTCCTGGTCCTTGCAGGGCCTCCAATAACAGTCTTTGATGGGTGGTGCCCTGTTGGGGGTTGTGAAAGATGCTCTGTTTAACTGAAGCTTCTCACTGCCACCCAAATTTCTCAGGCAGGGGCTTGGAGGCCAGGGTGGCCTTGGGAAGCCCAGAGCATTCTGGTCCAGCAGCAGAGGAGGGGTCATTGTCAGCATGGCCCCTCCCCAGACCCATCCCCCAGAAGCAGAGGAAGAACCTCTATGGCCAACAGGGTACAGGAACAGGCAACAGGAAGGAAATGGTCTCAGAACTGCCTTCACAGAAGGGTGTTTGGAGGGGCTATGTGGCCTCTAGCGACAGAAGCAGGAGGCAGGCACCAGCTTACATCCCCTTGGTCCCTGCCCTTTTCTCCTCCTATAGATACTTCCTCTTTATTTACTTCCTCCCACATAACAGCTGGGAGAGAAGCCCAGAGCCCCGCAGCCTGATCCCTGGAATCCAAGACCCCCACCCTGGGCCTCCCTCTGCCAGCTATAGCTCAAGCCCATCTGCCCATCCCTAGCCCTAATGGACACCAATAGCCCCTTCCCCAGCTTGTAGCATCTGCAAGACCTCCAGGCATTACCCCCTCTGGTAGGATAGGTGCCCCCAGATGCATCTCCCAATATGCCTCTGAGGAGGTAAGGAGGGGTCTCTAGTTTCCAAGCCTCTTTCAGGGGAGCTAGCCTCAGGCACTATGCCAGAACCTGCATACAGTAATGATGGGAACTGTACCTCCTATTAACTGAGCTCAGGTAGTATAGTGGTTAAGGCATTCAGCTGCTAACCAAAAGGTCAGCAGCTTGAACCCACCAGCAGCTCCACAGGAGAAAGATGAGGCAGTTTGCTTCTGTAAAGATTTACAGCCTTGGAAACCCTATAGGGGCCGTTCTACTCTGTCCTTCAGGGTCACTGTAAGTTGGAATAGACTCGATAGCAGTGGGTTTGGTTACCTAGGCATTGATTGAGCATTTGTTACACACAACCATGCTTCCCTCAACCTTTGCTGATGTGGATTCTGCTAGCCCCTAGCACTGGAGCCATCCTCATTTCAAACATGAGGACGCTAGACTCAGAGAGACAGCGACTTGCCCAAGGCAACATGGCTAGAGAGGGATAGCACTAAAAGGAAAGGCAAAGTCTGTTTGCTTCCAAAGGCCCTACTTTTTTTTTTTTTTTTCCTTTTTATTGTGATTTGGGTGAAAACTTACAGAGCAAATACACTTTCCATACAGCGGTTCACATACACTTTATCTCATGACATTGACCACAATTTACCACAATGCAACATCTCCCCTCCTACTTCCTCTCGATAGTTACCTCTTCCCTGTGTCCATCCCTCCACGCACTCCTGCCCCCTGAGCTGTCTCCCTGTGCATAAGCAGCCCTTCTTTCTCCCATGATTGTTTTCTCCAAGGAGTGTATCTACCTCAGATAAATGTTCAACTCATATGCCTGTCTATTGTTTGGCTGGAAGCCACAGGTGTGCATTGAATTCCAGACCTGAAGGGCAGCTAGTGGCCATAGTTTCAGTGGTTCCACCAGGCTCTATTGGGCCAGCAAACCTGGTCACCCCAAAGGCCCTACTTTTACGCAGCCCTGCTTTTAAGCATTTCATTGTCACCTCCCGGCAAGGCTGGCCTGCCTTCTCTCTGCACATCACTCATACTACTGGCCTTTACTTAGTCTCAGGCCACAGCCGGACACCAGGAGGTACAGAGGTTAAGGCAGACCCTCAGAGAAACCGAAAATAAATACCAGTTGCTTTCAAGACAATTCTGACTCATGGCAACCCATGTGTGTCAGAGTAGAACTGTGCTCCATGGGGGCTTGATTTTCAAAAGTAAATCACCAGGTCTTTCTTCTGAGGTGTCTCTGGGTGGACTTGAACCATCAATCTTGATTTTAGTTAGCAGCCAAGCATGTTAACCATTTATACCACCCAGGGAGGGCCTCCCCAAAAATAAACACATGATAATAAAACACAGGCAGCTTCTATGACAGAGCTGCAATCAAGGTGTTGTAGGTGCCCAGAGGAACACCTGTGGGCGAGTTCCAAAAGACCTTCCAGAGAGGGGCAGTCCAGGTGCGTCCTGAGGATGGACAGGCGTTGGCCAGGAAGGAAGATACTCCAGGAAGAAAGACCAGCAGGCTTGAGGTCATGAGTGAAGGGTGGCAAGTCAAGAAGAGCTCCAGGCAAATCTCTCTGCCTATCTGAGCCTCAGTTTCCTCCTCTGTAAAACAGAGGTTAAAAGTACTAGTTTTACCCACAGAAGGATATTTCTAGAAGCAAATTGGGCCAAAGAGACAAAAGAGACATTGTCAACAGATCTCTCCCTGGTTTAGTTGGGCAATCTTCCTGTGGGGTCACTCCTGGGCAGGCCGCAGGGTCAGATCTCAGCCACGTGGTCCCAGGTGCTAGGAAGGTAGGCTGGGCCTGCCCTGGCCAGCCCAGGGAAGTTCCCCCAACACCTGAAGCTGCCTGAGGCTCCCCGAAGTCCACAGTCACATCCTGCCTGAGCTCAGGCCAGGGGAGCATGAGGGATCCGGGAGGGATCAGGGTTTCATAAACAGGAAGAGAGGAGGGGAAGGGGGGAGACGCTCAGCTCTCAAAATAGACCTGCAGGCGCTTCAAAGGGGTCCAGCTCCGGAGACAGCCGGGGGAGGGGGCCTGGGATGCCCAGTCCACCTCCAGGAAGAAGAGGGAGGGTGAATGGAGCCCCAGGGTGCCTGAGGATATCAGGTGTGCCCAGGGTGCTGAAGGGATCCAGGGAACTCCTATGCTGGACCTGCTGTCCACAATATTGCTGCTAAACCCCAAATGAATATACAAGCATTAAACACCTGCATTGCACCACAACTGCTGTTGCATGCTTTCTTTTACATGCATCCCATTCTTTCCTAAGTTGGCCTTGAGAGCTGGGCTCTAGTCTCCTTTTGTAAGAAGGGAATTTGAGTTTCAGCAGGGCCAGCCACTCACCAAAGATCACAAAGCAAACAAGAAGTGGGGGTAGGATTTGAACTCAGGATACCTGACTCCCTAGTCCTTTCTCTGTCTCTCTTCCACCCTGAGGCCCCACATCCTTCTCCCACTGCCCAAATTCTACCTGTCTGCTGAGGCCCAGTAAATGCCAACTCAGCAGGGAAGGTGGCACAATGTCCCCTAGCCCAACCCAATTCTTCCTCCTCTGCTAAACATAGCAGTGACCATCTGTTAGGCCACACTCAGCCCCATGTTCAGATGAGGCTGACTGGGTTCCCTGCGACTTGTTTGTCTCACCAACCCACTGAGAGATGTGTGCACCTGGAAGGTGACACACCTCCATCTTTGATCCCAGAGCTCAGCATGGAATGGAGGTGCTATGTTTCCACAGCCATGTTCTTCCTGAATAGAGCACCCACCACACAGCTTTCCTGTCTCCACCTTCTCCCCAAGACTGAGAGTTGTCTGAGAGTAAGAGCTGTTGATTTCATTCTGGGGCCCCCTAGTGCCACAGCAGGGAGCACCGAATGTCTGATGAAGCAAAGGATAAACTGGCTGGCTGCCAGCTCTGTCCCCTGCACAAAGTGATGAGGTCCCAACCACAGGCTGAACACCCTCAGGGATGTCAAGCCCAGAACTGAGCACTGAGGATACCAATGGCTGGGGTAAGAGAGGAGACAGATGAGCAGGTACCCAGAATTGATGGCACTTGGGGTCACAGGGACCAATGCTGCTCCTTTCTAGCACTCAGGGTTCCCTGGGCTGGGAGGGGGCTCTGAGGTCAAGCAGACCTGTGGTCAAATCCTGACTCCATCATCCAATAGCTATGTGACCTTGGTCTCAACTTTATCTGTAAAATGGAGAAAAGAGTGATCTCTAGCCTTGGGGTAAAGAGCTCTGTGGCACAACAGTTGAGCAGTCAGCTGCTAATGGAAAGGCTGGCAGTTCAAACCCACCCAGCCACTCTGCAGGAGAAAGGCCTAGATATCTGCTTCTGTAAAGATTATGGCCTAGAAGCCCCTGGGGCAGTTCTGTTCTGTCACAGGGGTCACTATGAGTTGAAACAGGCTCAACAGCACCTGACACCTGACAACAACAACTCCTCTGAGGTTGGGAGAATTAAATGCAGAGCTCCTGGGTGGTGTCAGGCCTGGGTTAAGCTTCTTCTCTTCTTAATGTGGCATTCAAGGCACCTCACAGACAGCATCTCCTGTGGCTCACAGCTAGTTCGTGAACTGGTGTGGTCTTTCCCAGAAAAGAGACAAGGGACAAGAGACCAACCCTACGTCACAAAACTATCACCCAACCTCAGGAGCTTTTGGCAACATACAAAACCAGCAACAAGAGCTGAGGGACTGAAGGGAAAAGGACAGAGGAAAAAGAAGTAGCAGGGTTGAGGAACTAGCCTCAGGCTGGGAATGGAGAGCCCTGAGGAACGGCTGGGCCATGTTTAGACTTCAGAAGTCACTAGATCCCTCCCAGCACCACTGGGCCCAGATGCTTCCAGACCCTCATCAGGCCCAGCTCTTCCACGGCAAGAGTGCAGATTCCACCTGAGCCTCTCCTATCACTTAGGCCCTGCCCCTCCACCCTCACCCTGAGCATGAGCAGAATGAGCAACTAGATTGAGGAAGTGTCTTGGCCTGGTTGATAAGTAACCAGCCTGAATTCTGCTCCTGACCCTTTCTGGCCTGCACTTTCCTTACCTACAAATACAAAGTCGGAGTAAGTGATCTCTCTGTGTAGGAGCTGCCATAAGGATTAGGTATGAGATCAGAAAAGGAAAGCTGAACTGGGCAGACAACTGAGAAGCCAAGACATGCCAGGCAGGTGGGACAAGGGCAGCATCTCTCCGAGGCCCTGCAAACACTGTCCTCTCACCCAGTCCCTGACCTGGGGCACTGGCCCTCATCCTCACCATGGATGGCTGAAGTCCAGCTTCTTCCCCTGAGGCCTGGCCATTCTGGAAAAGAGAAGGGAAACATGGTCAGAATTTACCAGCTTGGAACAGAGCAGAGAGACCCCATGTGGCACCCCACCCCTGGCAGCTCCCAATGGCCAGGGAGGCCTTGGAGGTGGGGACAGGCGTTCTGATTAGATGTCCCCTCCACTTCCACGTTCACGGGGGGTGGAAGCAGAGGTGAGCATGAGTCATCCTACAACAGCCCCTCACAACTCAGACACAGAAATCCCCAGGGGCCCATACTCCTTCTCTCATGCTCTTGGCCCAGCAAACACCTCATCTTTGAAGACCATGCTTAAACATCTCCTCCTCCCAGTGAGAGGGAAAAGTCATATGTGACTCCGAGCTGTTCCAGAGACAAACTGTGGCCTTGTGCAAACTATTCAACCACAAGAGGCCTCAGTTTCCCAGTCGTCATATAGAAGTAAGTACAGCCCTATCCCCGAGATGCTGCAAGGGATGAAGGAGACAAAGTATGAAGAAGTGTCCAGCCCAGAGATGGTGGCTATTCTTGCCCTGTCCCACTCTGGGACCCTCCACTGCTACTGTCAGATAGAATCACTGTTGTCCCCACTACGCTCCTCGATCCTTCACTGTACCACATGTGACACTGCAGGGACTATTTACTTACAGGACCGTCCTTCCCAATAAATGGGAGTCCTAGGAGATGAGAGATTAGAGCGTGGTGCTAACAGCTGCTCTCTTCAGAGCTGCTGCCACATGCCAGGCACTGGACTTGGAGCCTCACACCTGTGGTACCACTTAAAACTCATGACAGCCCTGGGAGGTAGGCCCCATCTCCACTTGACAGAGGCAGAAACCGAGGCTCAGAAGGGCCTAGTGGTGTGCCTAAGGTACACAACTTAAGTAAAGATTTAAAATCTGGTCTCTTTGGTACCCAGGAGGTGCTCAAAATAGATCTGCTCGAGCCCTGGGTGGTCCAATTGTTACTATGCTCAGTTGCTAACCAAAAGGTTGGAGGTTCAAGTCCATCCAGAGGTACCCTGGAAGAAAGGTCTGGTGATCTACTTCCAAAAAATTGACCATGGAGATAGAGTGGAAGAACAATGTGGAATAAAACTCAAAATCATGGGGGGGGGAGGGTAAAAAAAGGGGGGGGGGACCAGGTTTGCTGGTCTGATAGAGCCTGGTGAAACCCCCAAGACTATGGCCCCTAGCTGCCCTTCAGGTCTGGAATTGAACCCACTCCTGTGGCTTCCAGCCAAACAAAAGACAGGCATATGAGTTGATCATTTACATCAGGTAGCTATACTCCTTGCAGAGATCAATCATGGGAGAAAGAAGAGCTGTGTATGAACAGGAAGACAGGTGGGGGGCAAGACTGAATGGGAGGGAAGGACACAGGGAAGAGGTGGCTATGGGAAGTGGGAGGGGAGCTGTGGCATTGTGGGAGACTGCAATGTATGTCATGAGACAAACTGTATGGGAACTGCTGTATGGAAGATGAATTTGCTCTGTAACCTTTCACCCAAATCAAAATAAAACTGAAAAAAAAAAAAAAAAAACCCAAAAAAACAGAAACTGGCCACTGGAAAGCTTGACACAGGTGGAGTTGCCATGAGTTGGAAACTGACTTAGTGGCAACTGGTAAATGTCAGGAGAAGGAGAGAAAATGAACATGATTTGGAGAGGGTGAGAGTTTAAAGAAAAAAGATCTGCTGGAAAGCAGTACACACTCCAGGCAGGGGAATTTCCTTCAGGCAGAAGCAAGCCCTGGAGCCCACCCATGCTTCTTCCTGTCTCCAGACTTTGCCCTCCAGTGAGTATTCTATACCCGGTACCTAAACCTGCCCATCCCTTTCCTGAGTGATGTGAGGTGCGTAACCTACCCTCTCTGGGCCTTAGGAAGCTAAAAGGAGCTATCCCCATCCCTCCTGGCATACCAAGAGTCTGGTGAGGCAGACATGAGGTTCCCATGGGCTGGCAACCCCCAGCCTGGGGCAGATCAGGACTTTGGAGCCAGGATCTGGGTCCATAGGGCAGCTGTATCCTTGCTTGGCAGCAGCAGACACAGCTGTGCTCTGTCCATTACATAATCTCCTTGCCCCTGGCATAGCTCCCCTGCTACTCCCAGGACATCCTGCCCCTTGAGCCCCCTTAATGCCTCCTAATCCTTCTCAGGGGGCAAGTGTTCTGCAGGCTTCCTCCACACACACACACACACACACACACACACCATCATCTCTCAGCAGTCTGGGGAGCAGAGATAGGTTGATTGGGGCCTGGGGCAGGGGGTATGGTAATGCATTTGCCGAGTAAAGTAAGTTCCACCACAAATGATCACAACAGCCTGTACACCAGCTCCTTGGCTTTCCCACTCCAAACCTTCATCCTTCCTAAAACTAAAGTGTGAACCCTGTACTCAATTCACTTAGCCACTCACTCACGTAATACTTATTGAGCACTTTCTATATACCAGGCCTCAAAGCCTTCCATGGCTCCTCATTTCCTGCAGACTAAAGTCCTAGCTCCTTAGCATGGCGTTCAAGGCTGTCATCTCCAGCACAGTCATCAAAAATGTGGAACCTAATCTCATAGATTCAAAACTTGGCTTCTAATCACCTGCATGACCCTAAGAAGGTTACTTTACTTCTCAGGCCTTCAGTTTCCTCATCTGTGAAATGAAAATAAAAGTAATCTAACTTTGGGGTGTTTAAGAAGCAAATGAAAAATAATGCCTGGTAACATAGTACACAAATACATTGTTCCACATCCTACCTTGGCAAGTAGCTACCGGGATCTTAAAAGCTTCCAAGCGGCCATCTAGATGTAACGATGGGTCTCTCCTTGTCCAGAGCATAGAAGATGAAGAAAACCAAAGACATGTGGAAACAACTAGTCCAAGCAACTGGTACACCATGTGACCCTCAGCCTACATGACTATGAGACCAGAAGAACTAGACAGTACCCAGCTACCACTGTCAACCACTTGGAGGGGGATCTATGTAGGAGATCCTGGATAGAGAGGGAGAATAATGTGGAATAAAACTCAAAATCATGGGGGGGGGAGGGTAAAAAAAGGAAAAAAGAACCAGGTTTGCTGATCTGATAGAACCTGGTGGAACCCCTGAGACTATGGCCCCTAGCTGCCCTTCAGGTCTGGAATTGAACCCACTCCTGTGGCTTCCAGCCAAACAAAAGACAGGCATATGAGCTGAACATTTACATTAGATGGATACACTCCTTGCACAGATCAGTCATGGGAGAATAGAAGGGCTGTGTGTACACAGGGAGACAGTTTAGGGGGCAGGAGTACATGGGAGGGAAGGACACAGGGAAGAGGTAACTACGGGGAGGAAGTAAGAGGGGAGCTGTTGAAGTGTGGGAAATTACAATCAATGTCATGAGACAAAGTGTATGTGACCTGCTGTATGGAAAGTGAATTTGCTCTGTAAACTTTCACCCAAATCACAATAAAAAAAAAAAAAAAATGCTTTTAAGCATATACACCTGGCATGTAACTGTTCCAAAAACAATAGCTGTTATTATTATCAGGCCCTATTCTTGAGCTCCACCACATATCAGTTTGTCATACTGCGGTTGCTTGTGTGTTGTTATTATGCTGGAAGCTATGCCACCAGTATTTAAAATACCAGCAGGGTCACCCCTGGTGGGCAGGTTTCAGCAAAGCTTCCAAACTAAGACAGACTAGGAAGAAAGGCCTGGTAATCTGCTTCCAAAAATCAGCCCATGAAAACTAATGGATCACAACAGACACTGTCCAACAGACTTGCTTTGGACACATCATCGTGAATCCCACTGCAGGAAGACAACATGTTTGATGACGTAGAGGGCTGGCAAGGGCAAGAGAGACCATTGGTGAGATGGACTGGCATAATAGCTGCAAGATGGACTCGAATATGCCAGCAATCATGAGGATAATAACAATGGGGGAAAAAAAAGCCCACTGCCATGGAGTTGATTCTGACTCATAGTGACCCTTTAGTTCAGAGTAGAACTGGGGAGGGCTTTCAAGGCTGTAAATCTTTACAGAAAAAGACTGCCTCAACTTTCTCCTGCAGAGCGGCTAGTGGGCTCAAATCACCGATCTTCTGATTAGCAGCCAGATGGTTAGCTTTAACCACTATGCCACCAGACTGGACAATATTTCATTCTGTTGTACATAAGATCACCACGAGTTGGAGTGGACTCCGCAGCAGTGATCTATCTGGAGCTAAACCAAACCACCTGAGACCCTGAGCAAACCAGCTGGTTTCACATTCCTGAGTATTTGCATGGTGGCTCCCTCCATCAAGGAAACCTTTGTGGGGACCAGGTTTGCTGGTCTGATAGAGCCTGGTGGAACCACTGAGACTATGGCCACTAGCTGCCCTTCAGGTCTGGAATTGAACCCACGCCTGTGGCTTCCAGCCAAACAAAAGACAGGCATATGAGTTGAACACGCATCTGAGGTAGATACACTCCTTGGAGAGAACAATCATGGGAGAAAGAAGGGCTGCTTATGCACAGGGAGACAGCTCAGGGGGCAGGAGTGCATGGAGGGGCACAGGGAAGAGGTAACTATTGGGAGGAAGTAGGAGGGAAGCTGTTGCATTGTGGTAAATTGTAGGCAATGTCATGAGACAAAGTGTATGTGAACTGCTGTATGGAAAGTGAATTTGCTCTGTAAATTTTCACTCAAATCACTATTTAAAAAAAAAGAAAATCTTTGTGCCTTGTCACTGTGGCCAACTCCTTTAAGACTCAGTTCAAATGCTACCTTCTCTGACCACACAGCCTCAAGTTCTTTCCTCTTACCTCGAGAAGGGCTTGTCCATCACTCTCTCTCCAGAACCTAGCTACAGGCCCAGTACATCAGTTGTCAAGGTTAAAACACAGCAAGGAGGCAAGAATGTGTTCCATTACTCCTATTTTTCAGAAAAGGCTCACAGAGTTAAGGAACTAACCTTAACATTCCTCAGCAAGCAGGTAGCAGGCATGGGACATAACTCAAGTCACAGGACTGCAAGTCTTGGTCCTCATGAGGGAAAGGAGGAGGAAGGCAGGAGTATCCAGAGGTGTGGGCTTGTAAGCAGTCAATGCTTCTACACTAGCCTGGATGATTCAGGGGATCCCACAGGCTCAGTCTGGCCCACCCTTACTCCTTAAGTCTCTGGACTGCATAGTCCTCATGGAACCCCACCCAAGGGTGATGCCTATAAGAAGTGATGCACAGGTTTCTGAGGGGAATGGGCAGCTCTGGAGAAAGGACTATGGGTGCAAAGAAGACCCCAGGTGAGCTTCCTCCTCAGAGCCAGGGCCCTGGGAATGCAGGACTCATGTGCTCCTCCGATCTGGCTGCTAAACAAGGTAGTGGGAAGAATACAGGTTTGCAGCCACAAAGACACGGTCTCCAACCCTAGCTCTGCCAGCCATTACTCTGACCTTGAGTCTGCCACATCACTTATCTGAGGCTTGATTTCTTCAACTATACTATGAAGGCAGGGATTTTAGTCTCTCTTGTTCACAGCTGCAGCCCTGTTGCTTAGAATATAGTATTGGCACATGATAAGTGCTCAATAAATATTTGATGAATAAATGAATGAAAGGGGACAATGATGCTGACCTTGCAAAATACTGACTAGAGGTATAGGGAAGGGTCTTTTGGCCTCTTGGAGGGAGATCCACTCTCCCTGCTTTTCCTCAGAGAGCAGCTGCCCAGGGCCACCAGATCCCAGGGTCCCCTTCCCAGAAGTCAGAGATAAGTTCCAACAGGCGCCCTTCCCTCCCACCAAGCAGCTCTGCCTTGGGAAGAGGGAGCCAGGGCAGTGTCTGGTGAAACTGGGAAGCAGATGGAGAAAGACAGCAAGTGCCCCACAGGCAAGAAGCAGCCTCAGGAGCCAGGTTCAGAGCCCAGTACTGGCAGCCCTGCACACTGCTAGAGGCCAAGGGCCAGGTGCCAGGGCCGGCTGGCACTGCTAGCCCCTTGGCCGAGGCTGGACCCAGGCCCTGTGGGGTTAGGAGAGTCTGCCAACATCCGGAGCTGCTCTTGCAGCACCTTTTACCTGGGCCATTTTGATTCCAGCCCTTCTCCTTCCTTGAGCCTCTCCCAGTTGCTGGAAGGCAATGAGAGATCTGGGTTTCAATCCTACCTCCAATATTATTGATAAGCCAGTTCTCTCTGAGTTCAGTTGCCCTATTTGAAAATGGGAGTAATAATCCCTACTTTGAAAATGTGTAAAGTATTAAAATGACACAGGTGAAGCAGAATTTAGTGGCATATAGCAAAGCTCTGTACAAGGTAGGGCTAGGCCTGGGGACAAGGTTGCTTTCAGCAGGGCCAAGGAAGGCCCAGGTGGACTCCTCACCCACATTTCCAATGGCTTTATTCCACTTGGGCCGCACCCTGGGCCAGGCCCTGCCTCCCAGCAGCCCATTTTCGGCAGCGTCACGGGAAGGACAGCCCAGATCCCAGACCTCTGCCAAATGCTCCTGCTAGCCCCTCGCCTGCCTACTTCCCAGCCGGAAGCCACCAGGAGCCGGCGGCGGCGCCTGTACCTGCAGGTCAGGCTGCTGTATCACTTACATGTCACCTGGGCAAAGAACAGCGAGGCCCTGTTCTCCAGTGAGAACAGCCCAACCCTCGCCCTGGCTATCCTGTGGCTCCTGTTACCCAAACAATAACACCCAGTCGCCTGGCACCTCCACAAGGGGAAGGAGAAGACCGGCAGCCATGCCAGGGGCCCTGTGTCTTCTCAGGACCAGGAAGCAGAGCCTGGAACTCAGCCCTCACCACTGGAAAAACAGAGGCCCAGAGAGGCTAAGGACTGACCGAGAGTCACACAGCATTTCCAACAGAAGCTCCTGGAGAAACCACAGCCCCCAAAACCTAGGGAATAAGCTAGTCTTCTCTCACAAATTCAGGTACAATAGTTTTCAAAACTTAGTCAAGTTTTCCTTTAAACCTGGACCCCCGGTGAAGCTGGCTCCTGCCCCAGGATCCCCAAAGGGAAGCAGGAAGTAGTGCCCTGGGCTGGACTCCTAGATGTCTTCCCTCCCTACCAGCATAACCCAGGGAAGTTCTTGGGTTAAGTCCCTCCTGGCCTCTCCCAGCTCTACCTCTCTCATGGGTAGCCTAGGTCGCAGGGGCTTGTCTGGGCAAAGAAATCCACCTCTGAGTGCCATCTCCCAGGTCCCTGAACCCCCAGCCCTAGTAGGAGGGAAGGTGTGGGGGATAAAGGGGCTGCAGAGGGCAGTGTTTCTCATCTCGGAGGGTGAGTCAGCGAGAGAACCTCCAAGCAGCCAGTGCAGGGCCTGTAAAAACTCCATGGCAGGCATCCCAGAGCAATTTACTCCAAATTGCGCCTTCAGGTTGGTTACCTAATCCTACCTCGACCACCCTCCAATCGCCAATTGGGCATCCCTTTAAAGGAGCAGCACACCTTGGGTGCTGGGGACTCGAAGTCCTCACCCTGACCCCAGTGTGTGGCCCTGAGAGCCAGGGCCCACAGGGCTGCCTCCAGTAAGAGGGGACAGAGAAGGGGACTGAGGCAGAGGCCTAAGCCGAGAGAAAATCACCTGAGCTACCAGACTTAGTCCAGCTCTTCACTTCTCCTAGTACACTGGCTTCAGGCCCCCTGGAAAAGGGAGTATCACCTGCCTCCTTTCCAGGGTGAGGGTAATGGGAAAGTTTTTGACCTGCAAGTTCAGGGGCTTGACCTTGACCCTGGGGATCAAACAGTATCAAAGGGCACAGGAGCTAGCTTTCTGCTTCCTTATGGCGTAGCACTACAGACTCCTCAGAGAAAGGGCAGGAGCTGGTTCTGGGAGGGACTGGGCAGGCAGAGGCCAAACTCCTCAGGGCCCAGCCCTTGCTATATGAGGGAGCCCAAGACTAGCACCAGGGCCTTCCCTGTCCCCACCTCAATAATTTTCGCAAGGTCCAGGCCCCCCCACTCCCTTTTCCTCAGCCTGGGCAAGGGGATACAGGTATCCTCTGGTCCTACCCTCGGGGCAAAGAGAGCTAGAAGTCCCCAGCCCCAGAGGGGCTGTGTCACCTCACATTCCATAACTGCTAGAGGCAAGGAGGGGCAATCCTTCCAGAGTCAGCAGCAAAGAAGCGGAAGCGCTTAGGGTGTCAGTGGGATACAAGGAAAAGTGGGGGTTCCATGACTTTTGTCTCTGGTAGAGTCCCAGGTATCTGGCATGCCAGTCCTGACCGTCTGTGCTAAACACGTAGCCTCAACAGCACCCAACCGATCCCAGTATGGGTCCAAGGTGGGCGTGTGCTGAGGAGGACCTGATCTCGGCGCCCCACTCTCTCCCACCTCCTGGGTATTAGGGGTACTCGGCACTTGATGGAACCGTCCC
Source organism: Orycteropus afer afer (assembly GCF_000298275.1). Taxonomy (NCBI): domain Eukaryota; kingdom Metazoa; phylum Chordata; class Mammalia; order Tubulidentata; family Orycteropodidae; genus Orycteropus; species Orycteropus afer. Next base: position 13,769,770 of record NW_006921618.1, on the reverse strand, counting down.
TCGCACTCACACGCGCGTACACAGACAAATACACATACACAGGCACACAAACACACACACACGGAGCATGAGGGTGGGGGGAGCCGGAGAGTAAGCAAGAGATCGGAAAGCATTTGCGCCCTGGAGGGCGCCAGTCTAGCTGCAGCGGCGCCGTGGGCCGCCCCGCCCCTGGGCACACCGGCTCGCCGGCCGCCGGCGCCAGTCCCCCGCCTGGCTCACTCACCTCCGGGTCCAGCGGCACCAGCTCCATGAGCGGCCAGGGCTCCTTGAGCTGGGCGAGCGGCATCGCGCCGCCGCCTGGCCGCGAACGCTCCTCCTGCGGCCCTAGCTGTGCCGCTCCCGGGTGCTCGGTTCCGGGGCTCTGCGCGCCCGAGCCCTCGCGCCCCCCGCGCTCCGGCTGGGCCGTCCGCCGCCGCTGCTGCCGCCGCCGAGGCACTCGCACTTCGGCTTTTTCCGTCACCCGGCACCGCCGCACCCATTGGCTACCTGCGCAGGGGGCAGGGCCGCCGAAGCCCCGCCCCAGCCCCCGCGGCGCGGCATTCCCGGCGCGGACCCCCGCCCCTGCTGCTCCGGCAGCTTTAACCCCGCCTCCCCCAGCCCCAGGCCCAAGCTCTGCTCCGCCCAGAAGGGGTCCTCTTGGCTCCTCCCTGCCAAACCAAATCCCCCTGCGCGGACCAAGCCAGGGATCCGGGGTCCGGGGGTCGAACGCTCTCCTCCGCTTCGCTCATTTGAGAATTAATCCCCAAATGTCCTTTCTTCCTTCAGGAGGAGGGAAGCTCCCCCGCAACACCCAACACACACACGTACGCATGGTGTCCTGGGCGTGATCCCCACGGAGGCTTGAAAGAAACTGCTGTGCTCAAACCCTCACCGCAAAAGACCCTGGGGCTCCCCCTACCCTCTACATATTTCTGCCCATCGCAGAAGACAACACGGGGCTCTCACTGGGGGTTTCAGAGCTCCAGGCCGTTTCCAACTCTTCTGTCACCACTAGCAGGACCCACAGAGCCCCAGATTGCTTAATACGCATTTTTTGTAATTTGTGCCTATTTGTGCCCTATCATTTGAGAGGGCTTCTTTCAAGCTAGGCCTCCCTGAAATTTCTCCAGTTACAGGCCCAGCTCTGGGCTGATTTGGACTTGTGCTGCACCTGGCTCCCAGGATTGACTTGCACTTGCTCAGGACTAATGTTACAATATCTGGGGCTACTTAGACTGGAAAAATTATTTGTTCTTTATCTAAATTCAAGCTCTGGTGGCGTAGTGCCTAAGGCATTTGACTGATAATCAGAGGCTGGCGGTTCAAACTCACCAGCCACTCCTTTGGAAGGGAGACTGGGCATTGTACTTCGGTAGTGATACTGCCTCAGAAACGCAAGGAGGGGTCGCTCTGAGTAGGAACTGACTCGACCTGGACGACAGTGAATTCGGTTTTTTTGTTTTGTTTTGTTTTTCCATCTAAATTCAATTTATTTGGGCGAACTGTTGGAACTTGGAGTTAAAAGCATGGAGCGGCAGATTCCCCCTGGAGAGTCAGCCTTCACCTAAAGAGATCTTAGAGGTCCAGGTGTGGTGAGATTTATTCACTAGTGGGGAGTAGAAAGATGGGCTCGCTGGTTTCCTGAGTGTTGAAGACTGGCCATTGTTTGCAAAGCTGTTCTACAGCAGAGGGATGGAAAGGAATATTTCCCAAAAGCCTCCTTCAAGCCAGGCTCTGCCATCATGTGATCTCCTTGAATCCTGATCAAACTTGAAACTGAGACTCAGAAAGATGAAGTGACTTACCTAAGGTCACAGAGCTGGTGGAGAGTAGGACCTTAAAAAATTAAAGTGAATATTTCTGCTGAACCCAGATGCTCTCCTTCTTCCATGCGTTTCCCAGAGTAGAGCCTCAGTTGTTTCAAATTGAATTTTGAGTTGGAGTGACTTTGGATTTCTACAAATCTGGTGCAAATCCCAGCTCATCCACCTCCTTAACACTGGATGTCATTTTATGTCTCTAGACCTCAGTTTTCTTATCTGTGAAATAGAAATTATAATCCCGATTTTTCAGGGATATAGCAAAATTAGATTAATTTTAATTCAATAAATATCTATGAGAGGGAGGTATATATATATATATATATATATACACGCATATATATATATA